>NC_138577.1:16869797-17031028 GCF_964289735.1 Phaethon aethereus
TCCCTGACTCATAACAAGTACACATAATACCAATTTACTGAGGACCAGAGAAAAACAAAAAAAGGGTGGTGACCATAACAGAGGATTTACCCTGATTCTTCATAATGCAAATAACATTAAGATCAAACATCAGAAAACGACAGGAAATCACAACCATAAAGATCACGTTTTTAAAAACTTTTTGTTAACAAAAGTATGAAATGTGCTTTCAGTCCTGAACTCGTCTGTGAGAATACATTTTTATGCCCATTTTATAGCAGCGAGCGAGTGGAACACATGGCAGAGTTGACACATGTGTGCAGGCGACGTACCTGCTGGCATGGTGGTGTTAGGGCTATCTGCTCCCAGGTTCTCCTGCCCGTGCTTCCTGGGTCTCAGAAACCAGTGGCACAACATTGCTGCTCCTGTGCCCAGCACTGCTGACTGGGGAAGAGCTGGTTAAATGTCTTGCCGTTGCACTACCCTGGTCACAGAGGTTAATTTGCTCCAAGAGCTGCTAGGCTCTGAGTCAGACAGCCTAGGTGAGCAGCCCTGTGCCGAGGACAGACTTACTCCTAGCCTGCAGCATTTTCTGAAATCACAGATCCTGTGTTTCAAAGCTCTTCAGGTCAGTGGGGAACAGGAATGCATGGCGTGATTTCTGCCTGAAAGGCCATATTAAAACAGGCTAAAGGAGTGGGGAGGAGTCTGACCGTAAAAAAAGCCCAGAAGAAGAGAGGAGCATTCATTCAGATCAGCAACAAATTATTTCTTTGAGTTAAACTTTTCTGCAAACGGAAAAGAAAATGCCCGAGATGAGTGAAAAGGATGGGGACAGGTTGCTGGGTAAGGAGATGGACTAGAGGAACACAGCAGATGACGAACATCAGTCTGCTGATAGGGGTGAGGATGAGGTTATGAATGGGCAGCTGTTCACTGATAGATATGGCTCATCTGATCAGCCATATCATAGAATCATAGAATAATAGAATAGTCTGGTAGTCTGGGTTGGAAGGGACCTTTAAAGGTCAGCTAGGCCACCCCACCCGCCCCCGCAATCAGCAGGGACATCTTCAACTATATCAGGTTGCTCAGAGCCCACAATTTGTCATCTTTGAAATTATCAACATTATGAGAGAAGTGGGTGATCAAAGGACTGAAAGTCATTCAAAAACAAATTTCTGATTTTTCAGGTCTGGGGAGAGAGCTGTGAGAGCGCTGGGTGATGCAAACAGCAGGAGCTCCATAACACAGGGAACATAAAAAGTAGGACAGGAAAGGATTTCCACTCAACACAGTCAACTACCATGAAGCCACAGGAGAAGGTCAAATAACTGGGAGAGTTGACTGAGGATTCTGGATAGAAGAAAAGGAGAACAAGGTATCTGGTAAAGGAATCAAAGCAAGACAACAGTGCTGCTAGAGAGGAGTGAACATGGCAGCAGAAAACAGGAGCATGGAGGAGAGGAGAAAGGAGCTGGATGCTTTATTCTTACAGCATCCATATGGGACTGGAAATATTAAAGAGGAAATGACAGCTGGTACAGCTCAAAGAGAAGATACTGGGCTGAATTCTAATGGAGTTTCTCATGCTTAACCACATGACTGAAGTTGTTAAATATTTGCATTATCAAACTCGACTCAAAAGGTAGCATAGTGCACAGGAACAAATTACATTCTTTATGTGAGTAACAGATGGGAGGAAATTAATTGTTTCTGGGACATGCAAGGCCTGGGAATAAAGCACATGACCAAAGAAGAGAGGCTTGTGATCGGCTGGGAGTATCTCGAGAGGAGAGAAACCCACAGATAGGAGTTGACCACAGCATACCAATGAAATTTCAAAGTAATGATTTATAATAAAAGGCAAGAGCATTCCCAGGATTTACCCAGAAAGAATTTTTTTTTCATTGTGCACGATATTGATGACAACTTGTTTATTTTGTGTTCCAGTCATCCATATTCAATAAAGATTCAAAACAGACCAAACACAGAGAATGGCTACTAAGGTGGTCAGAGGACTTCAACTCTCAGTTGAAGACACTAGAAAGCCTTTACTAATCTAGGAAAATGAAGGCTGAACAAACATTAAGAGTATGCTTGCTGTCTACAGTTTTCTAATGAAGGGGAAACTGGGAGAGAAAAGGGCTACTTATGTTACATGACCATATTGGCACAAAACCCAAGTATTTAAACTGGTCATGTAGACATTTTGACTGAAAAATATGAATACAAAGAAGTGATGTATAAAAAAAGTCCTTCCAGGAACAGTGGGCTAAAATTTTTGAATTTTACTAAATTTTAATTTTACTTGATGGGGTGCTTTTAGGTGCTTTAGATCAACAGATGTTGTAATTCTTAGTGCCTGTTCGGAATTTTCCATTTTCACCTCCATTGTGTCTTCAAATCTCCATTCAAAGCTTACCATGATGTCAAGCCTACACTCCTAGTTTTGAAATGTTTTCTTCTGTGGGAGATATCCCTTACTTTTCATGCCTAGATACTTTTCATCAGGAAACTCTGAAGCCCAGCTTCTGTAGCCAATTTTTTTTATTTGCATCCTCTTTCCTCTCGCCATCTTCTGCTGCCACATTGGCTGCTAGTTTTATTTGTCTAGTTCCTACGCTTAAAGAAAATATATTGAAAAATTCTCCAAATTCTTATAATTCTGGTCTCTGTTAGCAGCTGGCTTCTGAGGCTTTGGACTACATTAGCTCCGGTTTTTTGTTCAGGCTTGGCAGCCACTGCTGATCTGCGGTGATCAAAGGCAGGAAGCATCCAGCACACCCTCATCCCCAGACTTCTGGCCCCGTTGCAACACAGTCCCTCAACAGGCCCTGAAATATGGTTCTCTGGGCTGTGATGTATTGTACACCCACACAGAGGCTCGCTGACTTCACTATGTCTCTGCCCATGCATGATATACTGCTTTCCTTCCATAGTTAGGGCACTTTGTATAGGAAAATTTTTTTTAATTCTCCAGCAGTAGAAAAAGTACGAATTGGACCTAGGCAGTCCTTTGTGTCTTTGCAACACATAAAGCCGTTCTGAAACATGTTTGTTTTGTTTTTGTTTTTTCCCCAAACACACACAAATCTTCCTTTTACTTGGATTGGTTTTTGCAATATAAATTCAGGTTTTGTCTTTCTTCCAAGCCTGTGTGATGACAGGGGAACTGTTGAATGATGATGTCATGGTAGACTAAAGAGAATACAATTGAGCAATTTGACAGGAAACCTGACTTTTTGTTGGACTGTGCACAATCCTTTGTTTTTTACTGTTTGACCACTCCAATACAGTGACTGATATTTTTGACATTTCAACTAAGGCCTGACAGGTCACAGTAAAATTCCTAAAAACTCTTTAGAGTTTCTCACAGGTTAAAGAAGCAACAATAATACTGAGTGTCAAAACGGTTCAGAAGGCGATAGACTCTCACTTCAATATATAACGTGTTTAAACTGATCTGACTGAACAGGAACCCATTTAGGCTAAAATAACAACAAACTAATGTCGTGTAAGAAAGGACCTAACAATCCTAGTATTTCCAAAACAAAGCATCAAATAGAATGTTCTTCAGTGTTCATAAACTGGCAAAAAATAAGTTTTAAAGTCCCCTCCAAATCCACTTTTGAAATACTCTGCAGCAGATCCTGCTTCTTAAAATGTGTTTCTAGACATAATGAAGAAACTGTGTTTAATATTCTCGAAGAGATAATATGGGCGGCTACTTGACATTTCTGAAAACTATATGTTTTTCAAAAATGGAAAAATAATTTGGATTTAATTATTGTTTTATTAAAGGAAATATGCTGTTTGAATACTCTTCCTATAAAAAACTTTTACAACTATAGTTTTTGTCATCAGTTTCTGGTGTGATCACAAGTTATTCATTAGCAAGGTGGGTCTAAAAAATCTAGAAAGACCTATGAATATAAATTTTCAATGTGAAGTTGCTCAGCATCCGATAAAGGCCAATAGGTGTTAAAAAACTTTAAGCTGTATGCTGATAAGTGTGTATTCCTTGCTCACTTTTTCCACACCAATACCATCTCTTGCATTTTTTTTACCAAACTCGGGTATGCCATTGCAAAGCTTACTGCAAGTTCTGAAACATTCATGTACTTATGCCTTTAAGAATTAATTACTAATATACACACTATACTGGACTACTTACCCCTCTCTTCTTATGTATCCAGCCATGAGGACTGAGAATTTTCTATTGCAGCAAAGAACTCCACAGATTGACCATTTGTGGCATAAAAGATTTTTGTGTGTGCCTGTGTACTTGTGTGTGCATATATACGTGTGATTTCATTTTCTTTAACTTAACTTGATTGCCACATCTTTTTGTCATGGCTTCAAAACAAAGCTGTACTCCTGGTGGAGTCTCATAAGGATCTCTCTCCTTCTGTCATGGGAAAAAATAGACAACTCAGTCAACATGAAAGTCCTGTTCAATCTAAAATCTATTTGTTTGATTTTCCTCCTTAAGGGAAGAAAATTTAAAAACTGACTGCATCATTTAAAAGCAAATTTCCCATTTTCATGGAGGCTGTGTTCCCTTTCTTAAGGTATTTATGTGTTATGGCAAATTCTACCCAAAGGGCATGGGTTACAATATTTATGGATTTAACTATGGAAAGAATAGCATCTCTACATACTTTGAGGTGTTTATATTGTAATGATGAAGGCTTAAATTGTCCATTTTCTATTTTTTTATGTCTGTGAATATATGATTTTGTTTGGTCACCTGAATAATTCCTGAATTTCTTTTTTTTAATTTATTTTGTTTATGACTTCCTTCCATTTTAGTTCTGGAAATCAAGCAAATCTCTATATCCAGTTTTATAGGATTTATTTATTAAATAGAAAAGATTCAAAGTTAGATATGAAAATTGACAGCTGTATCTATTCTCTATCTTTTCTGTATTTTTTTTAAACTGCTTGCATTTCTGTCATGAGAATTCTCTTCTGAAAAAGACCTTAACAGCTACCTATATACCGTAGTTGCTTTTGAAGATCAAATACAAATGCAAGTACACGCAACTGCACTACAGAAATAAATGAGGCACATAATTAAACTAAATTGTGTACACTTTTTTGTCTTTTTCTTTTCGTCTTCCCTACTACAATGTAGAACTGAATATCATAAAGTCAAGTTTGCCATACCCTAGCATTTTCAGCTTAGTATTTTGCTCTCTGCAGTCTACTGTGTATTGATATTCCTGCTTGTCCTCATAAAAATAGGTATAAATCCTGTTTTTCTTGCTGAGCTCCATTCCACTTTGAGAGTGCCACGAAGATGATAGTTTTTTTACAGATTGAGTAGATATAAGTACTGATGGATGAAAAATGGAAGCAGTCATTTCATCCTGAATCATGACTATATCCCCAGATTTTTAATTTCCCATGGAACACAAAGTCCAAATATATTAGTTTTTTAAAACTTTGGGGCATCTACTTTTTACATTTTATCATGTTGGTTTGTGAAATATTTACCTGGAGGGGCCGATGGCACATGCAGTTCAAAGCTTTCTGAAACACCTCCTTTGGAAATACCCCACATGCTTCACCTTTCAACTTGTCTCTTTCTCGGAACTGGGAAGAAGGAGAAAGCAAGGCTAGACCTTCTCTCATGGCAGCTTTACATATCCTTAGATGGGAAGCGAAGGAGACTGTGGTGAGTCAGCTACGAAGAGCATGTGAAGATAAAAGGAGCTGTTCCCTCACACGTCCGCACCTCACTGCTCTGTTGGAGGAAGCAGGGCAGGGCATTTCTCTCATTGGGATGGTACTGGGGATGCTCTTTGCAGCAGCTGAGGATTTGCAGCTGGTGCAGAATGAATCCATGAGGCTACAAAATGCTGTGGCACAGGGCCAGAGAAACCCTTCTGGTGGCACACTAAAGCTGTGGGACCAATACCCCGCCCCAGACATATGCTGGAAAAAGATGGCTTGTCTGTATGTCTAGATAACAGCCCCCACTAAAGTGCACAGCCACTTCCCATAGGTGAGGGAGAAGAGAGACCAATAGCTAAAATGCAGCTAAACAGAAACCATGAACATTGTGTTTATCAAAAAACATAGGCTGGGCTGTGTGAAAGACCATACGGAAACAGCCTGACAAACCCTGACATCTGATCAATTAAAACTGAACTATAATATACTATTTGGTTAACCTTTTTCCAAGTAATTCAGTTGATTTAATAAAATAAGGGCTTTTTCTTTACTGAACCACATTATTTTGGGAGAAAATATGATTCAAATTATTAATTTCCTCCCATTAAGCAGTATCAGCAGTATCTGCTTCCCAGCATCAAGTTTCTATTAGGTGTATTGAATCAAACTCTTAGCTTAATTGTCTTTGCTGGTCTATTCCCTGCTGATAATTTGTCCCTCTATATTC
Source organism: Phaethon aethereus (assembly GCF_964289735.1). Taxonomy (NCBI): domain Eukaryota; kingdom Metazoa; phylum Chordata; class Aves; order Phaethontiformes; family Phaethontidae; genus Phaethon; species Phaethon aethereus. Next base: position 16,876,186 of record NC_138577.1, read on the forward strand.
ATTTGATGTGACTAAAAAAAGTGTCTTTCATTGTTTTTCCATTGCTACTGAAATAAGACTAAACCTAGTAGATGAAAATGAACTTGACTGAAGAGAACAGAGCAAAGTACTTGAGAACATACCCTAAAACCAATGCAGCAATATGTGATGAGAGGCTTGGTCAATGCCTACGTGGGTATGCTTTCCATTTTCAATCACACAAAATATGCAGTAATGCAGGTACTGCATGTGGAGCCAGCCCATTTTTGCATCTATCATTTGACATGTTCCGGGTGATACGAAACCCACACTTCACCAACCACTGCTTCACAAAGACCTGAAAGAATCAACAGAATATTTCTGAGGACTTTTTGATTGAATATCTGTAAAAAACACCTTCCACTCTTGGTTCTATAGGTTAGCTTGTATTTACATTTCAAGTCAGAGATCACTGGTAATGGACACCAGCCACAGAGCAGCACATGCGCATCAGTGGGCAGCCATGTTGGAATCTGCAAAGGCAATGCGGTCCCAGTTTCCCTGGTCACCTCCTGTGTATTTATGTGCCAGTGTAAGGCAATGAATAATGAGCTGCTGTGCATTGTCACAGAGCTGAGGGAGAAAGTTTCATAGTCAATACCTTTGCATTCTTAGGTCATGCTTTGAATAAGTAGATTAGAAGTTGTGAAAAGGTCTAACACTACAGATGGACGAACTGAAGTGTCAGCAGAATTGGCAAATGTGTGGGACCAAAATCAGGTATATTCATCATCTCTGATATTGGATGACAGATTGGCAGAACATGGGCTGACTTCTTGATTGAACTATCACATGATAGGGTGGGATAAGCATCTCCTTATGTTCTTGTTCAAGAAATGAGTCCTGGGCACTTTCTGCGTCCATTTGCAGCACAGTGGAGAGGACACTGGTGATGAATGGCAGGTCTTTGTCCTGCCATATGAGCAGCATCAAAGCTCAAAACTCAAGTTTGAAGTGAGCTGGAGGTTTTAACAAGTGACAGCAAAATACAAATCACAATTAAGTGGTCATCTTGGTGTTGAAAATTGTGAACTCAGTGCATGAGGGCACAGCCATTTATAGTTAGGTAAAGGTTTTTTTCTTTAAAAAGAAAAAAAACAATTAGAATTTTAAAATAAAACCTTCACCTTCATATAGGAAAGACAGTGGCCAACTATCCAGGCAAGTTCACTTCTCGGTCATATTTTGACTCTAAATTGTGATGATGTAACATTATCTGTGAGAAAGTTAGAAGGAAGATATGATCTGTAACTTTTCTGCTGTTACATCTCCTGATATTTCCAGGAGGTGCCATCCTGCAGGTGAAAACACATAAAAATATATTCTTCTTCCTTTTTGGAAAACTCTAGGCTGCTGAGTGAGCTTTGCCATTTCCATTTTTTACTGGAAGTCTCTGTTTATTTAAGTCAATTTAAATTATCAATTGAATCACTGCATTTTAAATGCTGGCAGGAGGGGTGTTATGAAAGGCACCAGTTTGCTTAAGGTCCCTTAAGTACGTAGTCTGCAGAAACAAACTCCACACAATTTCACAAGGATAGATGGAGTGCAAATGATTGAGTAATGAAGACTCTAAAAAACCCACAATATTTTGGCTTCATTAACCAGTCCTTTCCATAACAAAAAAACCCATATCCATAAATGACAAGGGGTACATATTTTATTATTTGTATTCCTTTCATCATGAATTTGGGAGAACATAGAGTAAAAACCTATTAGACTTCTCGTGCTTGCACTTTACGTACTGCAGCAGTCTGAGTGGATTGTGATAGTGAACATCCCCATGATGTTGCCACACCACTGGTGATGGTGGTGTGGAGCACACCCAATTTATCAGCTGCTGCCTGCCTCTGGATACCATTCCCTCAGCTTCTTTAATCACCAGTTTCCTTAAGCAAGGAGACACTTTCTGAGCTGTGTGGGCAGCTCTATCAGGTTGCTGAGCTGTTTCTGGTACCATAGGTGGTAGTTACTTCCTCCAAGAAAGCTCAACCCGAAGAATGAACTGCCTGGATCATAGCAGAGACAGAAGAAGTGGCAATTATGGTGAAATGAGGCCAACCTGCAGTAGGCACAGAAAAAGATCCTGAAGGGTCAGGCACCTGGAATTATCATCCTAACGTTACTGATTATCGGCACATCCCATCACAAATAAGAGCTTGCAATGAGCCACAGGCATTAATCCTACTTTGATGGTTCCATGTAAGTGTGGTTAAGTTACATGTTGTGCATGAAGAAAAATGTGTGAAATGCTGTGAATAGCTTATGAATATGCCCTGGGCACGAAGAAAAGCTGATGAGTTATAAAGGTGGATGATTTATTAATTGATGAATTAAGCACAATTATAGTTAAGAATCCTGGCATAAGTATGTCAAATCTATCTCTCAATTAAGAAAAGAAATATGTTTTTACTTGAGAAGGAAAAGGTTTGGAAAAGCAAAGGATATGAGTCTGAATGAATCCTTGAATAACTCTTGAAGCGACTGGGGAAAAAATATCCTGTCCACCCTTGAAACTGCCATTTTCTTCACTGACTGCAAATTTATAATTTAAAGATTGTCATGTATGCCATGGGATTGGTGAGTGGTTAAATAGCTTGCTAGCAGTTACCAGACAGTGAGGAAAGCCCTGGAGAAGTACATACATGCATGGTTTACTTTTATTTCTAGTCATCCTTGTTCATAACTCTGTAACCATGTTGGCTATGTTTGGATTTTGTAAATAAGATGCTTTTACTTGCTTTTACCCTAGCCTGACCAGGAGGAAGGATGATTTCAAAGGAATCTGGTAAACATCAAAGCATACCATCCAGACAGGCACACGGACCTTCACATCTGGTGCTGGCTCAGTCCTGCAGAGTGGAATGTTCCAATACATTTCTCCTGGATAGCTAAAACAGGGGTACAAATTATTACTATTAAACTGTAGAGGTGCTATCAGTAATTAGTTTCTATGGCATGGGCTTTGAAGGTCAGAGGAACAGAGATAATTTCTGGTCCTGATGGTGTCAGGAAAATTGCTTGGGCTGTACCACAGCCTCCTTTTAACAAAGCAAGCAGAGACTCCAGCAAGCAACCAAGAACATGCTAGATATGTTTGCTTTACCAGTATGGAACTAAATATGGGGTTTCAGGCATACTGGTTTGCATCATCACACTTAGGTATTTGTATATTCGTCTTTACTTCAGTTGCTGTGTGAAAGTTGAGACGAAATTATTGTGGGGAGTTTTTTGGTGGTTGTTTTTTTGGTTTTTGTTTTTTTGTTTGTTTGTTTGGGGTTTTTTTGTGTTGGTCCTAATAAGTCGGTGTGGATGATAAACTAGAGAAAGAGCACTGTGGTGGGTTGACCTTGGCTGGCTACCAGGTGCCCACCCAGCCACTATCTCACCCCCCCTTCCTTAACAGGACAGCTGGAGAAAATACAATGAAAAGCTTGTGGGTCAAGATAAGGACAAGAGATCACTCATCAATTACGATCACAGACTTGCCTTGGAGGACATTAATTTAATTAATTACCAATTAATAGCAGAGTACAATAGCAAGAAATAAACTAAAACTAAACCTATCTTCCCCTCACCCTCCCCTCTTCTTCCCAAGCTCAACTTCACTCCTAGCTCTTCTACTTCCTCCTCCACTCCCTGATCAACACAGTGAGACAGGGAATGGGGGTTACAGTCAGCCCATAACACTTGGTCTGTCTGCCTCTTCCTACTCACACTGTTCTCCTGCTCCAGCATGGGGTCCCTCCCACAGGATACAGTCCTTCACGAACCTCTCCAACATGGGTCCTTCCCATGGGCTATAGTTCTCCATGAACTGCTCCAGCATGGGTTCTTTCCATGGGATATAGTCCTTCAGGAATGGACTGCTCCTCCATAGGTCCCCCACAGGACCTGCCAGAAATCCTGCTCTTGCATGGGCTCGTCTCCATGGGCCACAGCTCCTGCTAGGAGCCTGCACCTACGTGGGTTCTCCATGGGCTGCAGCTTCCTTCAGGGCACATCCACCTGCTCCAGCACTGGATCCTCCATGGGCTGCACTGTGGATATCTGCTCTGACATGGTTGTCCTTGGGCTGCCGGGGCACAAGTTCCACCACCATGGTCTTCCCCAGGGGGTGCTCTGCTCAGTGCCAGGAGCACTTTCTCCCCTCCCTCTTCACTGACCTTGATGTATGCATAGTTGTTTCTCTCATATTTGCTCATTCCTCTACTATATAGCTGCTGCAGAACATTTTTTTAGTCTTTCTTAAATGTGTTATCACAGGGGTGTGAGCAACATAGCTGATGAGGTCAGCTTTGGCCAGCAGTGTGTCCATCTTGGAGCTGGATGGAACTGGCTCTTGGGGACAGTCCCATGTCTTTTCTCACAGACTCCACCCCTGCAGCCCTCCTGCAACCAGAACCTTGCCATGTAAATCCAAAACATGCACCAAGAAAACTAAAAACTTCAAAGACTCTCTAGAATATCAGAGCTGGAAGGTTTCTAATCACAGAGCTGGTTTGCCTGTGATTTATGAGTTTGCAATTAAAGTATCAACATATTCAAGAACGTCTGTCAGTTTTTTCATTACTGTTCATCTGGTAACATATATTGCAAGTCAAATTGCTGTTCAGAAATCTCAAAGTTTCAGTCATTCAACCAAAAAGAGCAAACTGTACCAGCATAGGTCTGGTAACAAATCATCCAGCTGAAGTAATGAACAAAAAATAGCCAAGGTAAGCAAGTCACAAACAATTTCATAACCATGGAGGTGCAATTGCCATAACGAGCACCATTTAAAATTGCTAGCTGTGTCAACTAAATGAGTCAATGATTGTTTAACAAGAGTGCGATTTGTTAATAACGATGAGTGTTAAACACATTCTGTTTAGTGGTTCAGATTACATAATCATCTCAGCTCTTTGGTCAGCCAACTTGGATATTTCATGAGACACTTGAACCTGTTGCAACGTTTTCAGTGTTTCCTGCTTTGGCTCAATCAAACATATATGAAAATATATTCCTGCCACTGTTTTGATACTTCTCATAGCAAGTGCCATCCAGAAATGAAGACCTAAAAAGGTATGCAGGTTGAAGACCTAACTGCAGGAAGGGATAACTTTTTATTCAGCTCAATGGATATTTAATGGTATAACATTAATAATTCCTTCTGAATCACAGAATCACAGAATCACTAGGTTGGAAAGGACCTTTAAGATCATCAAGTCCAACCATTAATCCAGCGCCACCATGTCCCCTAAACCATGTCCTGAAGCGCCACATCCACACGTTTTTTGAACACTTCCAGACATGGCGACTCCACCACCTCCCTGGGCAGCCTGTTCCAATGCCTGACCACCCTCTCAGTGAAGAAATTTTTCCTAATATCCAATCTAAACCTCCCCTGGCACAAGTTGAGGCCATTTCCTCTTGTCCTATCACTAGTTACTTGGGAGAAGAGACCAACACCCTCGTCGCCACAACCCCCTTTCAGGTAGTTGTAGAGAGCAATAAGGTCTCCTCTCAGCCTCCTCTTCTCCAGACTAAACAACCCCAGTTCCCTCAGCCGCTCCTCATAAGACTTGTGCTCCAGACCCCTCACCAGCTTCGTTGCCCTTCTCTGGACACGCTCCAGCACCTCAACATCCTTCTTGTAGTGAGGGGCCCAAAACTGAACACAGGATTCGAGGTGCAGCCTCACCAGTGCCGAGTACAGGGGCACGATCACTTCCCTACTCCTGCTGGCCACACTATTCCTGATACAGGCCAGGACACTGTTGGCCTTCTTGGCCACCTGGGCACACTGCCGGCTCAATGAAGTATTATGCTGATTTCAATAAGCTTTATTTCCATATTTCCAATTAAAAACTCTTGCATCATCCTTTGAAACACCCAGAGAACATCTAGAGGATGAGGTGATCTTATCTTGTTCAGACACTTTTATATTCCATTTCTTGAATATATCTCCAGATTGGCATATGTGTCCAGTTTTCCCATCCATAGATTACAGTGTTTGTGATTGAACCTGCATTAGGGTAGACTAATAGTAGCCTGTTGATAAGATGATCTGTTGTGGCTGAGAGGTTACAATTCAATAAAAAACTTCAAATATCTTTCAGATGTCATGGGTGATTGACTCATGGTTTATGTGAACAAGGGAATTTATGGTTTCAGTTCAGGTTGATTTTTAGATATTGTCTGTAAGAATACAGCTGCACTTAAGACCAGCATCTGTTTCAGCTCATGTAGATTTAAAATAACTGAATATTCCTCATCAAAGTCTACCAAGGGAAGCAAATAAGTATAGAAATGAACCTCTAAAATGTAACCTATTTGGGGCTTTGGGGTTGCTTTTTTTTTTTTCTTTTGTGTCAAATCAAATTAAAAGTGTAAGATTTTGCTTAGAGCCAATGGAGAAAACATAGCTCTGCAAATAACATATTTTTCCAAATACAAGTAGAGACTCATAAGCTTTAAAGAACCTGATCTTAGTGGGTGGGTAGAAGTGTTTATTCCCACCAGCTCAGCTTTTCAGCCCTCCCCTACAGCACTATTTTAGGCCCCTAGTGCTAGAGAGACATTGAGAAACCACAGTGACCCCAGTGAAGGGGCACTACACTGGACCAATGTCATGCAAAGAGAGTCCCCAGTATCAATACAGGCTGGGGGGTGAAGGGATTGAGAGCAGCCCTGCCCAGAAGAACTTGGGGGTACTGGTGGATGAAAAGATGGACATGAGCCAGCAATGTGCACTCACAGCCAGAAGGCCAACTGCATCCTGGGCTGCATCCAAAGAAACGTGGCCAGCAGGTTGAGGGAGGGGATTCTGCCCCTCTTCTCTGGGCTGGTGAGACCCCACCTGGAGTCTTCTGCCCATCTCTGGAGCCCTCAGCACAGGAAAGACATGGACCTGCTGGAGTGGGTCCAGAGGAGGCCCACAACAATGATCTGAGGGGTTGAACACCTCTGTTGTGAGGACAGGCTGAGAGAGTTGGGGTTCTTCATCCGGAGAACAAAAGGTTCCAGAGAGACCTTCTTGCAGCCTTCCAGTACTTAAAGAGGTCTTGTAAGAAACATGTGGACAGACTTTTTAGCGGGGCCTGTTGCAATAGGACAAGAGGTAATGGTTTTAAACTAAAAGAGGGCAGATTTAGACTAGATCTAAGACAGAAGTTTTTCACAGTGAGGGTGGTGAAACACTGTCACAGGTTGTCCAGAGAGGTGGTAGATGCCCCATCCCTGGAAACACTGGAGGTCAGGTTGGACAGGGCTCTGAGCAACTTGATCTAGTTGAAGATGTCCCTGCTGATTGCAGCGGAGTTGGACTAGAAGACTTGTAAAGGTCCCTTCCAACCTAAACTGTTCTGTTATTCTATGATTCTATAAGGGATCTGGGCTTGCTTAGCTCAGAGAGGATAGGGTCACGGAGGGACCTCATTGTTCTCTTCAGCTACCAAACAGGTAGTTACAGGGCTGACAGATTCTTTTTAGAGGTGCACAGGGAAGGCAAAGGGCAATAGTCACACCTTGCAATATGGAAAACCAAAATAATTTTTACAGTGAAGGTGGCTAGGCATGATCAGGCTGCCCAGGAGGCTGTGCAATCTCTATGCATGACAGTACTTGCTATTCACCTGGAGAAGGCCTTGAAACAACCTCGACTAACTTTGAAGATGGTCTTGCTTTGAGTAGACATTTAGATTAGAGACATCCAGAAGTCCCTGCCAACCTAAATTATTCTATCATCCCATGATTTCATTAGAAATTAGGATTGTAAAACACAATGTTATTTCAGGGCCTCAACGAACTTGAAGAAAAAAACTTTAAAATCTTGAAGTCAGGACTCATTCTTATTGATCTTTCCTCTCAATCACAAGAGATGCCTCAGTAAAGCATTCAAAACTCATTAGCATGATTTCATCTTCCCCTGGAAAAAAAAACAGGAAATGAAGAAAAAACATTGTTTGTTATTTATCTTCTGGTTCTTTGTTGGGCTTTTTTTGCTTGGTTTGCATCACATTGTGTGATCAAGTTCTTATTTACAATCCTTTTAATGTTGTTTCCAGGACCTGGGACTTTTCCAGCAAAATACCAGATATTGCAAAACATCATAATAAAAAGCAACACTGAACAACTTTTTTTCTTAGGTCCCTATTTTTAATTGAAATTACAGTTCCTAATTCATGAGAACATTAAGGTGGGTAAAAAAACATTAGATTGTGGTGGCTTCAGTTAGCTGTAGTAACAAAAGATTTCTTAGGAATTAAATATGAATATTGTGTTACTAGTTGCTATGAAGTACTTCTGAAACTCCCCTTTAAATTAACTTATTTTTTCTTCATATGTAATTCCCATAAAAATATTGTGTTTCTGCACTGTCTCTGGAAAACTGCTGCTGACATCGCTGACAGATGCATGTGCATAAATATTTAAATGTAACTGAGGAGATAATTGCAAATACTTTTCCAGTGCCTTATATTGTGTTTTTTGTAATTTAATTTAAAAGCAATGTCAGATAGCTATTTTTTTATACTTTACCCCGTAAGAAGACAACTGTTAACACTTGAATACTCAAGGTCTGATAATCTTTTAAAAAATCATAAGCCTTTGCTATATTAATGTCAAAGGAAATAAATACAAATATAGATAGCTAAACTGGGAATACAGCTAAAGACACTTACTAAAAGTGAGTCAGGCTGCTCTGGAATGAGCACATAAAAATAATTTTCTGAGCAGATAGTATCTTCTTGCCCAAGAAGTTAGGATACATAGAATATGGGAAAGTTTGTAGGCTGGCTTTTGGAACATGAGAGCTCAGACCCTACCCTTCAGACTCTCCCTCCCTCTTTAGGCACTTTGAAAGTGCCACACACATAATTTATGAATTACATTTTATTTCCTCCCACTGTCTCAAAATGTTTTGAAAAGCTACAGTGAAGACTGAGTACATCTCAGTAACTTAGAATTATTTTGATATGATAACTATGGCCCCCAGATTAAATTATTCTCCCCAAAATAAAAATTTAAAAAAAAAAGAATATTTAGAGTTAAAAATAAAAAAAATATTCAGGCAACTTTGGGGATGGATGCACGCATAAATTTAACCAAGTTTGTATTTTGCAGTAACTGCTTAGTAAAACCATGTGGTTGTGATTACTGCTCAATACTGTCTATGTTCAGGTTAGATGTGACTGAGTTCAAGAGGAATAATCAATATTTTGATGCATCTATAATTTGTTCCCAATTTTAATACAAAATTTTGAAGATTAATACTTCTTACTCACCTTTTTTTTCAGGAAATTTTCTTTTAATTAAAATATTCATTCCTCTCTATGGTTAGGTTTCATGGAATTTAAACCTTAAAAGCAAACTTTTTGAGGTGCAAAGGTTATATGAACCCTGTTGTGCCACCTTAACACAAATAGCTATAGGACTAGAAACCAGCGGCCATCACACACCACTAACCATCGGGCTATTGTGTCAGTCAACATATGGTAACAAATACATGACCTACTAAAGAAGCATTGCAAAACTACTTTCTTTTCTATTTTTAGCCCTCTGATACACTAGGATTTAACAGCAGGCATGTGACATCAGACAAATTCATGCCCTCTACTCAGAACTTCCCCATATCTACTCAAGGTATGTGTGCAAAATTCCCACTTGGTTTCCATTTTTCCTATGCCCTGTATTTCAGGGGCTTCAGAAAGTTTATTCTAAAAGGTGTTGGCCATGAACTGTCATGAAAATCAATGTGTTTGACCCTTTTCTCCCTCAGTTCAGACTGCGTCTCATTTTGGAATTTTACTCTGTCCAGTGTTATTCTGTAATATTTGCTTAAAGAGAGTTGACGCTTCCAGTCAATTTGCCTGAATTTGTGGCACTCTTCATAAGAAATTAGTCCAATTTTCACTGCATACCATGGCTGCCAAATGTAGCAGCTGTTCTCTCTTGTAACCCTGATACTTTCTTTGCCGCACTGTCATACAGGTGTTAAATGTAATATGAGACATCTGAAAAGAACATTTGTCAGAAAAATACAGTAAAACATGAACCATCCAAAAAGTACTTGGAACACGTGTGAGCATTTTGTCATAGATGGCAAAAACAGTAGCTGGTTGGGAGACATTTCTGGGTTGTATCTTAACAGAGGAGAAACCAGTTAAGAATGACAAAGTAGAAGAAAACTGGGGCAAGATTGAGTGAAAAAAAAAATACAGTACTAATTTTAGAAAAAGAAACAGGAATAGCAAAAGAAAAGCAATGACTTTCAAGAAAACAGAATTTAAAAAGCCCAAGGGCTAAGGCTAGAGAAACAAATGTAAGGGGATGAAGATGTTATGAAGAGCTATTAGTCCACTGAAGAAGTGTGAGCAGAATTAAAGCCACCATTACACAGGGAGGATGCAGGAGCAGAAGGGCCTTCCACCAAGGTCAAACACAAAAGGGAAATATGCAGGAAGGATAAACTAGGACAGATTGCTAAACACAAGTTTAAATAAGCATGCACAGTTAAAAACAGAAAGGGCAAGTCACTAAAGGAGATACAGCTAACAAGAGACATGAAGAAATTTGTTCTGGAAGAAGAAAGAAGCCTGAGGGAAGCGCTGGTCAGATATACAGCAAGAGAGAAGGCTACTACCAAATTATGCTGAGAAAGCCAAAGCTCTTAATATCTTCTTTGTATGAATATTCGCTAAAAAGATCCACTAGAAACATCTATCTAATACCACTGACGAAAGTGTAATATTTCAGACTAGGTCCATTAAGAGCAAATGAGAGATTAGATCATGTCCTTCAATAGGTGTTTTTTTAAAACCATGTGAGCCTGACAGACAAAGATGCATAAAATAACTGGCCAAAGCAATCTCAGAACTGGTGAGTGATTAACACTGAAAATTCTTGGACCAAAACATTGAAAAAGGGCAATATTGGACTCTTTTATAAAAGTTAGATTGAAGGTATTGCAGATGGCGCAATTTAATTTCCATTAGTGGATTGTTATATATATTCCTAAAGAAGATAACAGCAAGATGAGCAACAGACAGCTGTGCAACGTCCAGTCCTGTTGAGTATTCCTACTGATGACAGGGCAGGAGAACAAATAGCAGGTTTATTACAGGTGCAGTGGCACAGACAGTTATCACCACCGACAATGGTGACAATGAGCCAACAATGAGAAATCAGAACAGCTGTGATAAACCACAGAAGTGCAGGGTACCGTATGCAGAAGTGTCAACTGCATGGGGACAGGAACAACCAGCTTGGATAGCGAAGCTCAAGAAAAGGATCAAAAGATTATTATGAAGCACAGGCAGAACAAGAGTCACCATCATGATACTGGAAAGAAAGTACAAACGCCCAGCTGGAGGAATATAGCCCACCAGATGAGAAGCAATCCTTCTGCTCTACTTAGCACTGGAAAAGCCCCAGCACCACATCCCATTGAGGGTGCTGCACAGCTTTGTGTAAATGAGTGAAGTGCAGAGGAGAGCGGTCAGACATTCAGAGGGCCAGAAAACAAGAGCTGTGGGAACGAGCTCAAGGAAATGAGGTTGGTTGGGCTATTGAAGAGGAGCCTAAGATCTGGCACATACATCCCTCCAGGTACAGAAAAGACTGTCAGGAAAGGAAGGGGATAATAGTTCTCCTTCTCTTCAGCAAATAGGACAAAAAAGTACCATGCTTTCACTGACATGAAAACTCAGATGAAACACAAACAAAAGCTCTCTAATCCTAAAAATAATTAGGCACTGGTATACAGTGCCTGTACACACTTGAGAATCATCACCATCACCAGACTTTAGGAAGAGATTAGGTAAAGATCTATAAGGATTGGCAGAGATACAGAGGCAGACTATTGGCATTTTGAGGTCCATTCTTTCCTTACATACCAGTGGTCTGAAATAACTATTACCATAAGTGACCTGATAAGCTGTCGCGGTTTAACCCCGGTCAATAACTAAGCACCTCACAGCCAGTTGCTCTCTCACTCACTCCCCCCACAGCAGGACGGAGGAGAGAATTGGAAGAGTAAAAGTGAGATAACTCGTGGGTTGAGATAAAGACGGTTTAATAGGTAAAGCAAAAGCCGCACATGCAAGCAAAGCAAAACAAGGGATTCATTCACCACCTCCCATGGGCAGACGGGTGTTCAGCCGTCTCCAGGGAAGCAGGGCTCCATCATGTGTAGCAGTTACTTGGGAAGACAAACATCATAACTCCAAACATGCCCCGCTTCCTTCTTCTTCCCCCAGTTTTACAGGCTAAGCGTGACTTTGTATGGTGTGGAATATCCCTTTGGTCAGTTGGGGTCAGCTGTCCCAGCTGTGTCCCCTCCCAGCTTCTTGTGCACCCCCAGCCTGCTCGCTGGTGGGGTGGTGTGAGAAGCAGAAAAGGCCCTGACTTTGTGTAAGCCCTGCTCAGCAATAATGAAAACATCTCTGTATTGTCAACACTGTTTTCAGCACAAATCCTGAACGTAGCCTCATACTAGCTTCTATGAAGAAAATTAATTCTATCCCAGCCAACACCAGCACAGAAATGCAAAAAAAGTTGTGTGATTTCAGTACCTCTTATCTACCATCATCATTCAGTCCTTTTGTGTGTTTAAAACAACCAGGTTTTGAAAGTATCCCTGATGAAAAATTATTTTCCTAGAACATTCACTGGAAAGTAGAAGTTTGAAAAATTGGGGGAGTGATTCTCTTCAGAAGCCAAATGAACATTTCACAGCAAAATCTGGCTGCAGAGAACATCCTATCTCAGGGAAGGAACCACTTCCAGACTTCTGACTCTTGCATGAGTCACACCTCAGTTGTATTGGAGTCAATGAGGCCAGTTGACAACAGCTTCTTCTAGGAAATCAGCTAAGATCCACCTGCTGGCATGCACTGAACATGCGAATGGTAGCATGCAGTAAAGGTTCATCATGCTGAAGGTGAAGTGATGGACACATAACAATCCAGATACAGATCTTGAGCCAAATTATGAATTTGGGTTACATCTTTTGTGATGTCTCATGAACCACATCAAACTGCCGTCCAGGTGCAAGGGCCCCTTCCAGTTGCCAGTCCCAGGGCAAGAATACCCAGATGCCTCCTGTAAAATGGGCATATGCAAAAGAATCAATTCCCTTGCATCATTATCAGATTTAAATAACATTTTGTTTACCTATCATTATATTACAGGCAAAGATGCTTCTCTGATATCTGGGAGCCTACATTACCTGATGCCTGCTTTAAAAAACATTTTTTTCATCACTTATCATGCTGTCAAGCACAAAATTTCTGCAACAAACTTTCTCATTTTCATATCTGTCTCTAGTGAAAAAAATTTCTGAAAATTTAGCCAACATGACTCAGTCATTTCCAAGCATAAGACAAAGAAAAAATACATTGTTTTGCTCATATTAAAAATCTTGCTAGTGCTGCTTTTGTAACAAAGCTTTGCTTGTGTAAGATACAAATTTTAATTGAGGCCAGCCGTTGACAGAGATGGCAGAAAAAGTCAGAAGTTATTTGTTTGCATTTTTCTATTACTTTTGACTGTGCTGCTATCAGAGAAGACACTGCTGAGAAATTCCCGTAACTATCTCAGGAAAATAAAAAGATGTTGTGATTTTAGGTCAGGCTAGAGCCCTTCAATGAGGTCACATTGTTTCAAGTGGTCTTCAGGGTCAGGTGGATATACAGAAATAAATGAATATCAAAAAGATGAAACTGCTTTTGGCCAGCCCTTTGCCTTGCCCCTCTGAGAGATGGTGTTATGCCTGAGGATATAAATCTCCTGATGAAACACACCAAGCTCCAACACAGTGTGAAACACGGTCAATGAAAGAGAGTTGAAATTACAGTCAGCACAGCCTGTAGCTCTTACCACTTGTGTAGGCCAGAAGCAAATGCAGTTGAACTTTCCCTTAGAGGATATAGGAAAATCATTTGTTTATTGTTGCCAACCTGGTTGCAGGTACTGAAGAGGTGAGCACCAGACACAGGAGCACAGTATGATCCTGCTTGTACCTCAGCAACACTGGCGGTTACCTTGGCCGTTCAGCCCTTACCAGCAGCTAGCATCTAGAAAGGCTTCTCCTTCCCTAACTTGCATCCAGGGGTCATCAGCTGCTTTTGAAGACTCGCACTGGAAATGCTTCTCAGAGCAGGACCCCTGTCTAGTACAAGCAGTCAGTAGATGTTTGCTTTTTTATACCTGATAGATAATGAAGAGACCATGCTTGTATTTAGTTTCTGAAGGAGAAATCAGAAAGAAGAAAGAGGTCTGAACGGGAGGAAAGCCTGCTAATTTTCCACTTCAGAGCGATCTCTGTGTAATAACAATTGAAATAGGGTGGAGAACATCTACAGAAAGTAGCAATTCAATTGCAACTATCATGTATTTTTTCCTGAAAAAATGTTCTAAAGAAAAATATTTTTATTAGAAGTACGTGTTTCCCACTGGTATTCTGCTAAAAAATCTCACTTTCTCTTGAGATTTCCTGGGCTGGAAAGATGCCATTATACAATAATCCATTTACAACAGTACCTTGGGTTATAAGATGTACCCAGATGTCATGTGACTTACTATCACACTGTCTCAAAACAAAAAGATAGAAAAATAAAGTTGACTTTTCTGAAGAAGCTAAATGAAAAGAACTGTTTTTCACAAAACCTTAATTTACTCAACTCTACCTGTAAGAAGAAAATGCAGGAATTTTTGGTAAGATGGTATTTTATTAAAATTTCAGGCAGTAGATAAAGCAAGCCAAGACAATTCTCTGGAGTAACAGTTGTCTCTTTTCTTGTTCCCCATTCATACAGACTATATCTCATCTTTATTTTTGGCCATTTGAAAAACACAATGCAGGTCACATAGCTGCAATCCCATTCTTCCACAGGGGATGATGACAAGGAACAGTTCTCTCAGCGTTTCCACTTCACCAAGCAGCTGGGAGCAGGATGCATGAATTCTTTCTCACAAAGCCACAGCATTTATTTCCACAGCACATTCTCTTTGTGTGATGTGGGCACACAGGATTTAAAAAAAAAATAATGGGAGTGGAATAAAGACTTTATCTTTTACCAAGATACAAATAACAAGAAACTTCAGCTAAATTTTCCTTGGTACTTACATGTACACTCTTCTTTACTTTATAAATTCAAATTGTGTCTCTGTGTTCTGAAAAATGCTAAAATGGTAACAGAGTATTTATATAGATGAACCTGTACAGATAAAACAAGAACCAGCCTGAACTCCATTACTTATCCTCCAGAGCACAAAACCAGGAACAAATACTCCTCTGATCACAGAGTATTCTCTGTAATACCTAATTTTATTTTCATTAGTGCTGTGGTTTGTCAAAATTGTACCCTGCTAAGGAAGTCATCCTCTCAGGTTTATGACTATCTGTGGTTCCCTGATGAAAGCAGTGCTGCGTACTTACCATGACAGGGAAACAATCCTTATGCATAATACTAGAAATAGAAGGTGGGGCTCAAAGCTAAGGGAGGTAGGCAGCCTGCTGTTATTTCGTTCAATAGAATGTGAGTTCCTAATTCTCATGAACTTCTGATATTTGCAGAAATATGTTGTGTTTGTTTATTTGCTTTATCACAATATTTTTCAAGATGACAGGTGAGCATTTTAGAGAATATGACTAAATTCTAGCAGGTATTTTGTGAGTTGGCTGCATCAGTTTTTCTTTCTTTCATCCCCTTGATGAGCATCTGTATTGCAAA
Organism: Phaethon aethereus; assembly: GCF_964289735.1. Taxonomy (NCBI): domain Eukaryota; kingdom Metazoa; phylum Chordata; class Aves; order Phaethontiformes; family Phaethontidae; genus Phaethon; species Phaethon aethereus. Next base: position 16,891,920 of record NC_138577.1, read on the forward strand.
TTTCTTGACCCTAGACAAAAACTGACCAAAATATGCTAATTTCTATCTCTATGCTCTGTGCTGGTGTTGGCTAAGAGTTAATTTTCTTCATAGAAGCTAGTATGAGGCTACGTTCAGGATTTGTGCTGAAAACAGTGTTGACAATACAGAGATGTTTTCATTATTGCTGAGCAGGGCTTACACAAAGTCAGGGCCTTTTCTGCTTCTCACACCACCCCACCAGCGAGCAGGCTGGGGGTGCACAAGAAGCTGGGAGGGGACACAGCTGGGACAGCTGACCCCAACTGACCAAAGGAATATTCCACACCATACAAAGTCACGCTTAGCCTGTAAAACTGGGGGAAGAAGAAGGAAGCGGGGCATGTTTGGAGTTATGATGTTTGTCTTCCCAAGTAACTGCTACCCTGGAGACGGCTGAACACCCGTCTGCCCATGGGAGGTGGTGAATGAATCCCTTGTTTTGCTTCGCTTGCATGTGCGGCTTTTGCTTTACCTATTAAACCGTCTTTATCTCAACCCACGAGTTTTCTCACTTTTACTCTTCCAATTCTCTCCTCCGTCCTGCTGTGGGGGGAGTGAGTGAGAGAGCAACTGGCTGTGAGGTGCTTAGTTGCATACTGGGATTAAACCACAACAGATTTGCACATATTTATTTATTCATATACCATAAGTAATAGTGAGAATGCAAATTTTAGTGATTAGGAGGGAAAGAAATTATGTTTGTCTTCTGAAGTAGACATTCTTTATTTGTGATTTTTGTTTTAACGCCTGTGATATCACCAGGGTTGCCCTCAGAGCAGGCCTGTTGTTTCAATTCTTATTTATAACACACTGAAGTCACTATATTGAGCTCTTTTCATTGCCCTCAGTAAACTGTGATCCAGATTGTTCATGAAGTAAACTTCTATTCATTTCATCTCACCATTCCAAAGCTTCCCCTACACTTATGAAGAATTTTACTAGGCACATTGAAATTTTTGGTGTAAATCAGAGTGATTTTTACTTAGCAGCCTCCATCAATGTGCTCGGTAAATCACTTTCTGAATGAAAAATACTGTTCTTAAATACAAGGCCAGAGTTTTCATCTGCTCAAAAATCCAGTCTCTCAAACCCACATTGTTGGGGTGGGTAAATGAAGTAGTGAGTCTACTACCGGGCAAAAGAGCAAGTGCTCCTCTCTTCCCATTTCCATTCATGAATCACACCATGCACTCTTCCAAGAATAGTGTTGCTTCAAGATAAACATCATTTGCAATTATTATATATTACTGAGGGAATCGAGTGAGCACACAATCACAGATACAAGACACATTTGAATAATGTGTCCTCCTTCATGCAGAAATTAGCAATCTGTGGGTGCCACCTGATGGGAAATAGGACTTAGAGAGAGTTATTTTTAAATTTAAGCTTGAAACTTTACTTTGCAAAACTCTAGACAGACTATCAAAAACACTTTTTTCAAGTAGCTCGCAGTTGGTTTAGTTTAATTTTCAGCAACCAGTTTAACTCCAGCTGTTAGGAACTGGTACACATGCTGTCACTGGAACTACTGAGTCAAAACACATCTGTCTTTAACGGGACTTTTGGCAAGCATGGCATAGATGCTATTATGGAGGTTGATACAAATAAAACTAATAGTTTATTTCACACTTTATAAATAGCAAGCAATGTTTAGGATAAAAAATAATATAGTTTACACACAGTAAAAATGTTTACAGAGATAAATCAGCTAATAGGTGCATTATACTTACGTACATCATATTTATGTTGATAAATTATAAGCTAAAAGGAAGATGTCTGACAACTACACACAGCACTCAGAAGGGAATACATTTTTTCAAAGTTAATGTAACCAATGTGAAGCTGTCAGTCATGCAGTCTGAATTTCCTGATTTGGAGAGGGTGGGATTTCTAAGTCCTGTGGATGTTACAGCTTTTTATTAAAACTTGAAACTTGCTACATCTTTCAAATTAAAAAAAATTTGGTCTATTTCTGCAGCTGTTTGGCTCCAAGTGCAAATTTCTTATTTAAACTGCAACCTCAGAAGACACATCGTAAAAGCACTTTTAAATATTGGAAATTCCTGATTTAAGGGATTATTTGTAATGTCTCTTCTGCAGAGGAAGATGAGATATTTTCTTAGATAAAGACATGCCTGGGAATTAGCAAACCGGACAGTACACAACTGATCTCCCACGGATGGAAATGATTGCAACACATTGTGTTGACCCAAAGGTAATGTTCATAATAGTTGATAGTAGGTTTTGGATGTCTTGAAATGAATAATTTTAATACAACCCTTTTTCCATTCAAATACAGTCTATTTGTTCAGATTTGTTCGGCATTTACATGAATCACTTGAGAGGAACTGACTACGTGCAAAGTTATAACAGAGAAAGAAAGAAGATGGCGAAAAGACATGAAATTAATGCATTTACAGGATCCCATTACTTTTTCATGCTCTAGCCTTCCCACTGCTTTCACATTTTTGTGAGACCACAGTAGGCTAGGGACTGGAGGAACTCACATCACCCATGGCAGCCATGGGGCCTCTCTGCATGCCCTGTTACTCCTTGATGCCCAACCCTTGCAACCTCTGCTCTCCAGCAAGGGGGACCAAGCATGCATCATCCTGTGCCAAGACACAGGGCTGGTCACATGGACTCCATGGTGCAACAGGGAAAGTCCAACTTGAATTCAAATACAGCAATAAGCATGTTTCTAGAAGGGATATTGGGTTTATGTGGCTGTTGGCACATGTTGCCAGATATGATTATACATTCTGTAAAGCCCTAAACCAATACTATAGAAGTTGATATGAGTTTGCCCTCCATATCAGCTGAAGTAAAATATAACCTTAATTTCTTTTTAAGATAGCATATCTCATGGCTTATCTGCCACTGATTGTTTCAGGCTGAATTTTTACTCCGGTGTGTGGTTTTAGCTGGAAAGAAAATGATGGGTGTTAGACCTGTCAAGATATTTATCTCCGGAAATCTTTTATTTCAGATGTTTTTCAAAAAAGATATTAATAATTGCAATTGCACAGAAATGGGAGAAAATTCACAGTAATGTCTTAAACAGCAGAGTAAAGTCACTAGATAGAGGTTCCTTGTGATGTCCATGAGATATTGGAAGCTGAGAACCCCCCAGACTACTGAGTCTCTGAAATAACTGAAGAGTTCCATTTCATTAAATAATCTAACTCATTTAAGGTAAGGACAATGTTCATGGGACTGATGAAATTCACTCATCATAGTCTTGGTATAATTTCTGTAAAGTGGAAAGAAACAGGATATAAGAAGTCCATTTGAAGGACCCAAAGTTCACTGTGATGAAATAGCTAGACGGGTATACTCACATGCTGTGAAAGTATGTGTAAGTTTTACGTCAATGTGTGATGAAGCTAGTTCTACAAGATACTCCTGCAAATCAGTTGTTGCTCTTTTAATTTCTTTGTGTTGTAAAAACAGCTTCAGGCTTAACACCCACCACACCAGCAACTGGACAATGACTAAGAAAGCAAATTGGGTTCACTTTCCAAGGACTTTCCTCAGGATGAGTAGCTTGAAATACTTGGACTGTTTAGATTAGGAAAGCGAAGAGTAAAATGAAGAAATCCTGACACTGTGATGATGGCATTCAATTGTTCTTCATGCCCACTGGGTATAGGAAAAGAATTCAGTTTAATTTGTTTTGTTAAAAAATGCTGCTTTCAAGAATAAGTTTTTAACAATAAAGGGAGTCTAGCACTGCAAAAAGCTACCTACGGTTGTTGGAGTAAGTCCTTCACTGGTGGATTTTAAGACAGACATCTGTTATAGACAGTCTCAATATAATTGATGCTCTTCCAAGCAAGAGAATGTCTTCAGTGGCTCTCTTAAGATTCTCTCCCAGCCATGCATAGCCAAGACACTTGGGAAACAATGTGTAGATAAATCGGGCAGCTTCAGAGGAAGGATGCATGTTGAAAGCATTTGTGCAGTGACTCACCACGAATCGAGGTAAGCATTTGAATGGTTATTTACTATTGTTCTATTTATCTAAATAATCTGTCGTTCAGATTATTTTGTTACTGGAGAGCTGGTACAAACTCATAGGCTTCAGCTGCCTGACATTTTCTATTAGGCAAGACTTTTTGTGCTTTCTTTGAAAAGCAATTCAATTATTTGCAAAATAATTTCAGTAGACTACAGAAAAAAGCCCATAAACTACAGAAGTTCCTTTATTGTCCCATGAAATTTCATTCAGGGTAACCCAGTCTATAAGCTGGGAAAAGTGGGTTTTACCTCAAGAAAACAATGTTATCCACCTGAGTAAATATATTTTCCAATGAGTAGTAATGACATAAAATACCCTAAAGAGTTAGGTTCACACTAGACTGTGAGGTATCTAAGAGTTGCTAGGGTAGATGCAGCTGGAAAGAAGAAAATCAAGGATGTTAAATCTGTTTGTGTCTGGTTTTGTGTGGGTAGGAGAGAGAATTCATACATGTGTATATTACGTTTGGAGGTGAATGTATATGTGTGTGTGTGTATACATATACACACACTGGTACACACACCGCCAGACAAGTTGCAGCTATATTTCATTCTGTTACACACCTATATAGCATTAATTTTCTCAAGGTCTGTCTGATTTATTTAACCAAGCAATACAATGCTAACAGATTTTGGCAAGCCAATTCAACATTTAAAATAAGCTTCTAGTAAGTAGTTACATCAGATACAGAATATATTTCCTTCATATATTCATAACAAGAAAAAAAACAGACATGGAAGATTAACATTAAAAGCTTACAAAATCACACAATGGTATATCATGATTATAGTTAATCTTCTCAGAATATTTTCCAACTCTTTGCTTCATTCTAGCAGTATTATTGACTTTTTGGTGTATTGTGAAACTTGATTCCTGATCTGAAATAAAGCTGCCGACAACTGCCACTTTTATTTCTTTTGTAAGCGTTGTTATCTAAAACCCCTTTATGCCTACCTCTTTACAACAGCAATGTCTAGAAAGGGACAATCTCTCAAACAAATTCAACATCAGAACTGTGGGGCTGGTTAGAGTCTATTCAGCGAACACAACATCTCAAGCTGTCTTTTCCATTATGTTTGATTTAAGACTATTTACGAGTCTTTTCAAGACTATTTCACCAATTTCAAATATTTATAGGTATATATTCATTAAAGGTATACCTGCACAACACCTTCATGAGGACTCTGGCCACAGTATTTTGCAAACTTATTGATCTTAACAGTGAGAGCAACAGAAAAGGTAGCAACGGGGGCTTCATAATGAAAAGACGAAACATCAAATGAGCATACTTTCTCCCACTGAAGACTGATATTTTAAACGTAATTAAATACAAAACATGCTGCAGCTTAAGGTAACTTTCTGTGCCTTAGGTATATGCTTGAGAGAGGAGGTGCTCTCCAAGTTCACATGCAATAATATCAGACCACCTAAAGTAAACAAAAGATAGAGGGACAAATCCTGCCCTACCTTACAGCTGATACAAAGTTTTGGAAGTCTTTTATCTTGAAGTTAGTGAGTTTGGGCTGATAGAAGAGGCTAACTTGGGTTTTGCACTGATGGCAGTCCTACCAAATACGATTTACAGCTTTGGTTCATTATGGCCTGTTTTTGAACTGATATTCAGAGCAGTGGATTTATTTCCTTTAAAAAAAAGTCAAATGTTTTTGAAAAAAAATCAAGCTTAGCTCACTGCCAGGTTTCAAAGGAAGGTAAATATCCCTAACTAAGAGGAAGGGTCCCTTTGGGTGTCCTGGAAATATAGATAGTGAGACTGGAAAAGGAAAATCAGTTCACAGACTCTTTACTGAAAACATGAAAAAAGCCCTATAAAAGTTCTGAGCATTATTCCAGTTGCAACATCGGTTGGTGGGGGGGAGGGGTAACGGTCCCTGCAGGATGCAAATCAGCCACAGATAAATGTGGGATTTGCTTACAGCAAATTAAAACCAGATCAATCGATTATCAGGGGACAGCTTTCAGACTTCTACTCTGCTGAACGGAAGTGCCATAAAAATTGCTCTGTTTCCCACGGTACGTACAACGGGGGCCCAAATCAGGGCCTAAGTGCTGAGCTCAACAAGAGGCTCAGATCACTCCAGCCTCTAATAACACAGATACAAATTAAATGGAGATATGTTCTTACATGTTTTGTTCATCTAGAAACACTCATCCGCATGCCACGCTGTCTTAGCCCAATGAATTCCTCCTCACCAAAGATGTGAGAGGTAGGGACATGCCACTGGCCCAGCTGCATGGTCAGAAACACTGAAACATGGAGACTAATGATACCTTAATAGAGTCTCCATCATCTTAGTCACTTGTCATTTACACATCCTACACATAACCACAAGATCACACTTAGCCCTAGTGTTAAAGGACTGGCAGCAGCACAGCTTCTACACACTCCTCAGCCTTTTCACCATCATGGGCATGTTTACACCTGAGCACTCAGTCCTAAAAAAAAAACAGTCCTTTTCTAAACATCCCTAGAGAGCCCCATCACCAGTCAAATATGTGAAGAATAATGACTTATGGCGAGTTTATAGATAGATGAGGAGCAGACAATCTGAGGGGAACCAGAGCACATGGCTCTGCTGCTGCATGGATTATCTGCTATTTTTCCCCCACAGAAGGACAGGGGCTGTCACAGCCTCAGGACCACACCGTGCCATAGACAAGGACCCTCTGTGACCCAGGGGAAGCTGACACTGTCTCTCGCAGGAGCCCTCTGGCACCAAGATCAGTGACCTGGGCTTGGCCAGGATGGGAAGGAGAATTAGTCCCATTTGTTTGGCTCTAAACAACGTTAGAATAAATAGCTGCTCAGGCTTCAAGCTGAACTGCAGATGTGCATCAGCCCATTCATTATACAAATCTGTTTCTCTTTTCTTGTTTTGAATGTAAACCAAAAACTCCAGAAAGGAATGGTAAAGATTGCCCACAAAAAAATCCATCTGTGACCTTCGTGGCACACTGTCTGATCTCTGAAAAACAAACAGCTCCACGAGCAGCAGCAGCATGGATGAAACCTGATTTCCCACAGCTTTGTGTCCCAGGGTTGCTTGGTAATGCCCTGACTCCAGCTCTTCTCCATGGCCTGTATTTATTTTGCCTCCTGGTGCACGAGGTAGGCTGTAATGTGGCTGGAGCCATGCGGGACACATGGTCCCCCCAAAGCTAGCACAGCTCTGTGGGCTGCATGGGGCTGGGTACCAGGGTGGGGTTTTTTCTCATCTCCGTCAGAAGTGGTTGAACCTGGCCAAAGGCTAAACAGCCATTGGAAATGGAAATAGCAGCAGCACAGCACAAGAGAACTGAATCCTCTTAGAAAACGGGATACACTCTCAAGATCTGCTGCAATCCATCTTCTTCTGAGGCACATCTCCCTGTTATGTTAATAGTGTGTAACAGTGTTTTAACTGCCTCTAAGGATTTTAATGCAGGAGACTCATGAATTCCTATAGCTGCATCACACGATTTTGCACAGCAGTGTTTTCTGTTGGAAAATGCACTTTTCTTTAACTTATATTGATACAAAACACTGAAGTTTACTGGTTATTTGCATTGGAATCCTTATTTCATGTGAAACCATTCACAACACAAATATTGTGGACAGTTCTACATTGCTTCATTCAGGAAGAATAATCTAATGTTTACCCACACCAATTAGACTTGAACACAGTAATTAAATAATTCAGAGAAAGTTAGGATGATTATGGGAACAAAAAAAATCTTCACTCTAAATCCCTGGTTCAAGTTTGGCTCAGTGCTTGTTTATGTTGAGCCATGACTGTTCAGTCAGTGAAGTCACGCACTATTTCTGATCCAGTTTAGGAAGAAAACTGAGGTAGGAGATCTCTTATTTTCCTTTTAAAATATATAAATATGAGTTTGGTAGTTTTAGGCTATCCCCCTGCAGCTGATATGATGATGATGTCAGGAGCAATGTCAGAGGTTTAACACACACAAATTTAATGTCTCACTCCTATAACAGAAAAATGCATGCTGCTGCTTTTCTATGTCCATTCCGTGACTAAAGAAATTATTTAATTCTTTAGGCCTGAGTCACAGTGTTTTCTAAAACAAACAGAAAAAACCCTTACATTTATATCCCTCTGACAGCACATTCTTAGGAGGCAACTGTCAGGTAGAAGGTCAGTAAGGAGGCACGTCAGACAGCCACTAAGGATGCTCTGGCAATTTCACTGTTAAATATCCCATAACCAGAGACTGTCAGAAATACAGACATGGAAAGGACCTGTGCCATGGGAAGAAGGAGAAAAAGTATGTTGCTCATCCTTCCATCACCTTTTTATACGTGGTGCCATTCTGCCTCCTTCTTTCTCCCCACTGCCCCCATCTTCTCTTCCTCAAGTTAAACCCCTCAGCTCATTCAGTTTTACCTTGTACACCCCCCATCATTCTCACTGCTGTCCTTCATAATGCTTTCAGTAAGTCTAAATTTTCCTTACCTGTGACAGCTAGTAATCCAGCTGAGGCCTTAACCGTGCTGGGTAGAGCACAAGCACAGCTCATGCCTTCCCTTATGCAGCCCCATCTGGTGCTTATCTTTTCACAGCAACATGATATTGATATTCTTGTTTAGCTCGGGATCCACCACTACTCCCATATGTAAGACATGCAATCTCAATAGCTGGCTTCATTCTTTATTTCTGTAATTGATTGTTTAAACCTAAGTTTTACAATTGTACTCATATATTTGTTTCATGATCTTTTTGACTGTATCTCCATTTTTTCAAGTTCAATTTGGATTATAACTCTGTTGTGCTGTGATCTGACTGCTTCTCACTGCTCTTCAAGAGCTTATGAGAAAATCTTTAAGCAGACACAGGATGAATAAAAAACCCCTGAAGATTGTTTTGGAAACATAATTTACCACTACTGCAATTAAAAATTCCATGAACTTTGGTTGGATAGCTATGTACATCATTGTCTATAATGAAAATGAAACCCAAAAATACCCAAGATTCTTGATGGTACAGACCTGATGTGTTTGGGAGAAGAAGCTATAGAGTAGAACAAATATTTTCTAAAATAAGCTTGGTTCATGAGTTCCAGGATGTTTTTTGAACAAGGCAGATGGATAAAACATGATTACGCAGTTCATAATCTGGCACTGTTTTCTAAACCAGTATAGAGAAATATGTTTTTACACTTTGACAGTTGATGCTTAGCTAAGTGGCAAGTGAAAAATCACCATTTCCATGTACTGGCAAACAGAAATCTGTACTGGACTTCTGAAGAAACAGACCAGTGAGTTTAGTACTACTGGACAAAAGAGACACCTGATTTCTTCCACTGGTTGATTTCAGGTGACTCAGCTAAATCTATTTTAGAAGCATCCTGATTTGGAGAACCTTAACATCTAGATCACGATCATGCAACTACTCTGAGGACAATTTCAGAGGTACTAAGCTGCTGTGAAAATATAGTATTCATTGTGGATATTTAGCTGGTTTGAAAGCTAGAAGAGTCATCAACTGAACCCAGAGACTTAACACTCAATAGAATAAGATGCTTGGCTTTTTTTTGTGAAATAGGATTTACTGCAAATTACACAGGAATAGCTAAACTTTGGTTACTTTGAAAACGCTGGCTTTAACTCCTGTGATATTTCTCATCTTTAAAATAAAAAAAAATGGACAAGTTCCAGTAATAACATCCACTACTCCCCTAACTATTAAATGTGACTATATAAACAAATCCAAGGTCAAAGTGGGAGTTCATTCTTCCAAAATCTGCTCTTCAGATAAGTTCGTTTGCACGTACAGAGGTAGCAGCTGTAAAAAAAACCCGAGGAAACAGGAGAAGCTTTTTTCTGGAAAACGTAGTTGATATTTTGTATGTAGTATCCCATTACAGTTTCACAGAACCTGTGCCACTCTCCACGGCTTCTTATCTCAAGAACAGAAACTGGAGATCGGCTCAGAAAAATAGGTACTTTAGCACCCTCAGAGTACCATTCTGAAAATTTCTGCCTTTAAATGTTACCCTATGTTGCCCAGCAGACAATTGTTTCCAAGTTTCCTAAGTTTTTTTGGCACATGCTGTTTGCCCTCCAGTTCATAAAATGCTACAGGTTCGTGCAGTGTACTTGCTCTGATTTTCCAAACATTCCACTTTGTTTCCACATGATTATGACAAAATTTACTCCATAGTCAAAATAGAAAGAAACACCACAAAGGCAAATATGCATCAAAGTGGAAAGATATACCAGACATTTATAATTAGCACATTAATTGTGCCTCAGCTTCTCTGTAGCCAGCCACTAATTGTGTGGCACTCACTCTGCAGTCGACAGGAGATCCACAAAAAACAGACATGTCGCATGGAGCCTTCTGATTTTAAAATGTCCCTGAGACTATGTTTCCTGTCTGAACAGACTAGTGTTAAATTTAATTTTTCCCTTTCCTCTTCTGCAGTTATCTCCATCAATGTTTTCCACCAGTGGAATGTATATAAAGGCTAAAAACCTGTTGTTTTACACACACATGAACACATCGAATTGTCTCTCCCTCTTTCACCTCTGTATTTTCCTAGTTATCAGTTTATGTAAGAGGTGGCTACTCTTGTTCAGTTCTGGTCATTCAAAATGAGGCCACTCTTGTTCAATTCTGGTCATTCAAAATGAGGTGCATCTTACTTGGTGCTGGCTCAGCATCACTGAGGAGACCCGTCATCTGGCCGGGACACCTGCTGTAACTCCCACTGCAGCCAAAGGAAAGAGATCTATGTCTCCCATGAACAATTTAGAGCATCCTTGGAGACACATATAAAGTTTTTGGGGTAAATCACCCCTCTGACAGCACCTCTTCTGCATCAGTTGCAAGACAACCTTTGGATAATGAGAAATCAGTAAGATGAACTCTGCATGGCTTGCCATGGAACTATCCCTATGCACAGGCTTTCTAGTGTTAGGATACTTTAAAGGAAAGTATAGGACTGAAATTATGATAACCTTTAACACAGAACAGCTAAATCAGCTTCATAGTATTAATAGTTCATACATATATAACATCTTCACTTATGAATATATATTAGTCCTACTCACCAAACAGTGTATCCCATCATGATGTACTGATAGCAGCTGAAAATTTTCATGGAGTGTTTTGCAGGGGAATATGGTGTATAATCAAATCATGCTTTTATTATTGTTGTGGAAAATAGCTGTTGTTATTTTGACGTGTAAGGATAAATTTCAGATCTTTGTTCAAAATATAAGTTTCTTTCCATTTCCCTCATCCCAAAAACCACAGACACAATAATTCTCTCTGATCCCTGTTTAAGTGTACACACTGGAGGAAATGGACTGACATATCTACTTGCATGGCAAGCAAATGGGAGTCTGCTTGAAAAGAATCTTTTTTGTAAGGGAGAATCGAGAGGCATGGAAAACTGCTTAAAAAATTAGGTTAATTTTTACAAAGGCTCCATCCATCACTATGCATTTCAAAAAATTAGATTTATAGAATCCATTTTGAGTGTTGAAATTGGAGAATATCTTGAAAGGCAAACTTCTTGCTCAACAGATCTACTCTTATATAGCTGTTCCAATGAATAGTGATCAACAAGATTATTTTTCACTTCCCTTCAGTAATCTACAGAGTAGTACCTTGGTATTATATTATATACAATAAAGGAGACAAGATAAGGAATGCTAAGATAAAGATGTTTCTTCCATGCACCACTGACTAAATTCCAATCTTTTCCACCAGATGTAGACCACAGTTACAATTGATTTATACAGGAGATGTTTGGTTCTGGTGGTTTTTACAAGATTAATAATTTTCAGATCCCAGCGGAAACTAATGGTGTTAGGATAAGGATAAAGTATTAGGATAAGAGTGTTTTTCTACTTGTAAACGTGAAATCGAGGTAGCCTATAGATAACAGGATTTACTACACTATTTTACAGTAAACTTTCAGGATATTATTCTTTGTGCTGAACAGCATATAGACTAACATTTTCACATGACACTTTGTCATCTGGGTCTGTGTTCTCATCCTTTGGATTTTTGTCCTCCTGTCCTTCTATGAATTTATTTACAGAAAACAGAGCTTTAGGGACAAAGCAAGGCAAAAATTTCTGCTATCCTTTGTTTACTAATACCTAAAAATAAGAATGATGTTAGTCATACAATTATTTAGGGACTTTATCTAGGGATTGTGAACAAATCATACAAACCAGATCTTTCCATTGACATTTGCTTCAAGATTAGATTACATTATACATTATACATTATTATATTATACATCCATTATACATCCTTCTTTACAAAAAGAACAGTTTCAGCCTTATCCATTTACTTATAGCCAGATTAGCACATAAGGGAATGGATTGTACAGTGGGTGTAAGACCCCTGGGAGATCATGAGCTTCTCATACAGTGTTAACACCTACTTACAAGGTTAACAATTTCTGATAAAAAATCCCTTATATACTACAAGGTTAACACTTTCTGCAAAATAAATCCCTTATATACACAAAATCACATTTATACAGAAACCTGTTCATATAGAAATCTAACAAAAAAAGGGTTCGGGGGCGTTTGTGTGTGTGCATGTGCAATTTCCAGTAACTGAGCGCTTCAAGGTGAACATTTTTAAGCTCATCATTTTTAAGCCTCATCTAGAGGCAGAGGCCAACTCTCCTGCACCAGCCACTGAAGCAATAACTTGCTCATTCACACACCCACGCATGGGCAGACCTGGCGCAAGGCCTGGACAGCTATTCCAGAAGTACGCAGTCAACGGGTAGATAAAAGGATCCTGGCAGTTGTTCCTCTAGGATGGCTGTATCCTCAGCAGTGACTTCATTTATGCCCTCTTAAAATGAGTTAAAGAGACAAATTAGCTTGGCAATCAAATTCTTCTCTGATGGAAAGGAGCAAAAAGACAAGTCAGTGCAGACAAATTCATCTGTCTACCTGTCGTTTTTGTGCATATTCGTGCAAACTTTGTATTGCTCACATCTTCTCATAAAAGCCAGAGGCCTAGGCAGTGGTCCCTGGGGTATAATTCATAGAATCATAGAATACTTTGGTTTGGAAGGGACCTTTAAAGGTCATCTAGTCCAACTCCCCTGCAATCAGCAGGGACATTTTCAACCAGATCAGGTTGCTCAGAGCCCCGTCCAACCTGACCTGGAATGTTTCCAGGGATGGGGCGTTTACCATCTCCCTGGGCAACCTGGGCCAGTGTTTCACCACCCTCAGTGTGAAAAATTTCTTCCTTAGATCTAGTCTAAATCTACTCTCTTTAGTTTAAAACCATTACCCCTTGTCCTATTGCAACAGGCCCTGCTAAAAAGTCTGTCCCCATGTTTCTTCTAAGCCCCCTTTAAGTATTGGAAGGCCACAAAAGGTCTCCCTGGAGCCTTCTCTTCCCCAGGCTGAACATCTGCACCTTAGTTCATAACTACTCCCACCTTAGCTCTTTTTGGTACACATGAGAGCCTGTCCAGTATCTGGAGTTATCAGACACTAAGACTTCTCTCAGCTGTGCACTTTACACCTAAGGTAAAGGGAGGCTCGACAGTGAGTCACTGTGCCACGCCAGCCCGTGTGTGGGCTGCTCTGATAACCCAGAAGCCAGTCTAACTTGCTTTCCAGCTCTGCTATGCCCAACGGCACAAAAGAAGTGCAATGTGGCTAAAAATCTGGTCTCAAGTTTTTGACAGTTTTTCTCTCTACTCTTCTTCATTCAAGAACTTCCCAGCTGTGACAGCTTAACTGATGCCTAGACATCACCTTAAATGTTTCAAAGATCAGTGTTGAGAAGCGTTAGGTTGATTATCACCCAATAAAATAGGGACATCTAGGATTGGATATTTGTGTAGGCCCTTAACTTCTTCTGGGTAAAGAATGACCAAAGCTCTCATATTAGAGTAAAATGTCACAAATAGCTGAACTTCTGAAACATGTGACATTTCGGGTGGATCTCTAATACCTTCTAATAATGTTTTTAAACCAAACAATGTCATAGACCCAGAGTGGTGCATCTGAAGATTAACCGGTTGGGGAAGTATCCGTACATGTCTGCAATGCTGCCACAAAGCCTTTGTGCATTTGTTTTATTTGACAGGCTATCCACAACAACACTATATAGATTATTTTGCTAGCATAATGACGAAGAGTGCAATTTCATCTGCCTTTTGATCAGCTAACTTCCTGGCTCTTTGGAGATCACAAATGACACTGAAAGAGAGAACACAGCGAATTCCTGCAGCTACTATGAGCATGGTAGAAATATTTACAGCATATTTCCCTTGCATCATTGTTATTTTGTTTATGGGGAGCCTACACTGAAAGAAAGAAAACAAGAACATATTCTACAGCCCTGAAGTCAATAACCTCCCATTCCTCAAATAACTGAGAGATGCATGTCTGGCTTACGATGTCAATCGAACGTCATTGCTCAATGTTTTTTCCTTTTCAACTGACACCGCAAACGCTGATGTACGTTGTCAGAGAGTACTGTTTAATTAAACCACAGTGACAGGAAAAGCCACCTACAAATGCAATGCTTAATAAAACTACGAGCATAAAAAATGTACTCCCTCACACATCTTAGAGATCATCCATGACAGAGCTCTTACCACAATATTACAAACATTTCATAAATTATTATACTTTTACTTATGCAGTAGATAAAGTATGATACCACAGTAACAAGTGTCCTTTAAAAGGACTCCAGAAAAAGGCTTTAGAAGAAAAAGAAAGCTATAAAAGCAGGCAGATGTTCACCAAAAAGACCATCAACAAGAATTCTGCCACATGCCACACACAGTTGAAATTTGTCTTGTGCCTTCCTGGAAAGGAAGCACTTTTCCAGTTCCTGTCTCACACACCTCTACTACACAAGCCAAGACATACCAGAGCTGTTGCTGATCCAGAGCTGAATTTTTCCCATTCTAGGCCTGAGGCATTGTAATTCTGGAGGGAAAGACAGACTGACATGAGTCGAAGGAGCTGTCTGAAAATGTTCAGGGGGTTGGAACTCCTGCAGCTGTCCTGCAGGAGGTAGCCTGGAAGAAAGAGTGCAGGTAGAGACTGTGAAAAGAAGGACAATTAATACCCTTCATTGCCTGGCTGTGGTGTTTTTCTCAGAGGGCTTCTATTCTGTGTCCGCAGCAGAAAATACTCAAACTGGAAATTGCCAGAGAGGTGAGAAGGGTTTGCAGAACTGCTCTTGTGAGACTGAGGGAAAAAGGAGAAATAGGGCAGGAAAAGAGTAATGACATATAGAAAGGTCCACTGGGGGCAGAGGACACACTGAAACACCACGTCATTTGGTTTAACTAAACGAAGCCTTTCAGCCTCATTGGAGATGTCTGAGCCTCCCATGGACTTCATGGCACAGTAAGAGCTTAGCCAATTAAAGCCTGGTTTGTTAATCATCCCACATTTCTGAGACATAATTTGAGCTCAGGTTACCTGTAAAGTGAATACCAGCAGTTGTCTGCTTTCTTCACGATCCCATAGCTACCTTTCTTCTGTGTGCTAGCCCAGTACCATAGGGTTTTTTTCCTTGTCTTGACCTTGACAGTAGAAGAACCAGAAACTTTTCTATTTCAGCAGTAAAGTTGCAAGCAAACACAAGTTGCACAAGAAATCTAGATAGCCAAATACTATTTGCTATTCAAGTGTCCCAGTGGTTCTGTACCATTGTAACACATGTATTTGCATCTTAATAAAAATCTCAACAGATCTCTACTACTTTTGCATAATACCCAACTGCTACAATATCTGACATCTTCATTCAACTGAGTTTTATCTTCAGAAACTTCTCAAAGATCTCTGCTTCATAGTAATTAAAAAGAATCCCAGACAATTGTCAGATCCACACTGCATGTTGGTGTACAAAAACAGTGGAAGAATGCAGCTGAAGATGTAAAATCTTACCATCTAAGTAAAATGGCAAATATCCAGGCAAAATGAGGCCTGGCAGCAAATGATTTTGCAAGATAGAGTTGCATGAGATGCATGAGATCAAATTTTTGCAGTCTTTTGGAAAAAAAAAGTCATTCTGTGCATTTCAGCAGGGTAGAGTAATGCTGTATTTTTTTTTAAAAGGAAAAAATTTCCCTTGTAGTCTAGCTTCCTGAAGTGCCTATGTGACAAGGTTAATGCTATAAAAATACAGGAAGTGGTTAGACTTTGAAAGCCTTTGCTTCACAGCATGCAGCATTCTGCAACAGAAACTAGTCCTTTACTTAGGAACCCATTGTTATTTTCCACTCAACTTTCTGGTATGAAGCAAAGATACACAGTTCTACAGTCTGTCTCCATTAAGACCTCCCTGTGGCTCATTTTGCTTCTTTTCCTAAGAAGCCATTGTTACTTAGAAGAATTTTATCATCAAAAATGAAGCTGCCAATTTTACCATTATAATAAAAACAAGCAGAAATCCATAAATAAACTCATTTTTGGTTACCCCAGAACATGTTAACTTCATTAACTGTATTATAGAGTGGGGTTAACAAAGTCATTTTTTCCCCCAATATCTTTAAAGAGCATCCTAGTCCTCAATATTCTTGTTCCATTGTTGTTCACAGTGTTGATATGTCTCCTTTAATCACAAGACTAATCTTATGACATTAACACGTCAGAAGTCAATGAAATGAAAATAATAAATGCATTTGCAGTTGTTATAAAGTGGATTAATATTTGAATTTGGGCATTAGATATGTATACACTTAAATAACAAGCTGCTTCATCTCTGCATAAAGCCAGTGAGCATATTTTAGTACTCAGTAACTCTGGAAACAAAGCCACTTAATTTACAGGGATTTAGATAATGAACTTTAGATGAAACACTTCAGCTGCAAAACCCTTTCTCATTAAAGCAGTGAAGCATTTTCTTCATTTTAAGCACATGTTTAAATTAAACTTGAGTGCATAAATCTTGACACACAGAACAAGTATCTAAGGCTTGAATTTCACTATGTATAATCAGAATCTATAATAAACAGAATTAGTCTAATCCTAAAACAATTATAATGATTTCAGTACCACATTCCCTTAAAGATAATTTACAATAGTGTAACTCAGTGGAGGGCAGATTTATTCCAGTGTAACTGAGAGGTAAGGTGCAGTACTAATAAAAGTAAAAATTCAGAGATGGAAACAATTTGGAAATGCTCTGATTGGGCTCTGCAAAGCCTTCAGCAAGTGCTCAGTCCCTCTGCGGTGGTTTCCCCTTCCACCCCCCGCCATGCATCCCCGCCTCATTTCCCTGCTCCCACTCCAAAGCCAAAGAGTTGAAGACTCCCCATAAGTGTTGTAAGGACAGAGGGAGAAGTCCCCCCTCCTAATGCAATTGTGGTTACAATTCTGCCTGTCTAAAAGTTTGACATTGCAATCCTCACTTTTCCAGGGAGGAAGGGAAAAAGGCAGACATCCAGTACCTCCGTCCTGTAGATAGAGTACAGCCTAAATCATAAAGTACAATATAAATCATAGAGGACAATACATGAAAGGGAGCATAAAGGCATTTAGTAATTAGCAGCTGATGACTTAAATAAATGTATTGATGCAGATGTCCAGCGAGGAATTGTAAATCTAATTTCTCAGGCACTGTTGTTTTTACTGTGGTAATATTAACTTGCTCTTTTATCTAAAACCAATTCCTTAGTATGTTACTAATTGATAATAGTGCATTTTAATGATTGTACAAGAAAGGTCAATTAATGTTGCCTTGGGAATATTAACAACTGTCATCCTACTATAAATGTACAAGCCTGAAGATTTATGTGACGTATTAGCAGACAGTCTTTAGTATGCTATAGCATATGAATTTAAAGCAAGACTTTTCTCATTCAGTTCTTTAGAGGTTTCTGTAGTGCATTATTGACTTTTCAGCTTAACAGAATCCAAGTTCCCAATCACAAATGAGAGTAAAGTCCGACACCTGACTCTCTTAAACAGTAGCCGGAGATATTGACTCGTGCCTACACCAAATGACAGATAACACTGACGTCAATCCCAGCGCAAGGCCATGTGGACTGCACAGCAATCTTTTTATTTGCTCTTTCCCACTGACTTCATGCAATACTGATTGCAAGGGTTACTTTACCCTGCACCAGCTAAAAATAGTAAAAATTAGATCAGTATTTACTACAAACTGGCAAGGACTGTCACAGTTTTAGAAGATCATATGCGTTTCCTGAGTGTCCGCATATCAAAAAGAGTCAAGCTTTCTTCTAAAGCTTTTTAACATAGATCAAGCTGAGAGCAGTTGAATGGAAACGCTCACAGTTGTAGTATACCATGTAGGTGTCAAGGTCTTTTTTTTTACTGCAGGTCCTGACTTGGGAAATCTGGAACTTGCAAGCATCCTTTGCTTCTAATTCCCATCTTACACCTGAAAATTTATAAATATGTGCGCAGTTCAGGAAGGATCATGTAGCTGTTCTTATAACTATGTCCATCCAGGGAGACAACGTTTTTTATGTGGGGATATTATTTATACCTGAAGTATTCGGAATCAGGCATAGTTTACCAAAATTCTTGGGATTTGCAGAAACTTTGCCTTTTCCTTTGGCTTTTGAACGTGAAAAAAGAAAAAAATGTATATGGGAGCGTGCCATTCTTTAGCAGCATGGCAAGGACCTGGCAGCACTGTGAGAGCTTCTTGTCTCCCTGCATCTGCTTTCATGGAAGTGACTGTTTATGAGGGATTGTTTTTTTTTCACCTAAGCTGCAGTTCTGTCTTAACTATGTCAGAGTTGTATGCAAATGTAGCCGTGCAAAATGGGTGGATGTACAGGGAGCCCTTTTCGGGTGAGGCAAGGCAGCCGCATGCCAGGTTAGAAACTCCCTTTTACGGTGAGAGGCAGGATCACCTGCAAGGCACCCGCTTGTGAAACGAGCCAGGGAAAGGCTGGAGCTCAGAGGGGCTCAGCACGAGCCCTGGAGGATCCCCTTCCCCGCCTGCAAAGCTGTGCCTCTGTAAAGAAAGAAAGGAAAGAATTCATAAGGCAGAGGAGACCATGCAGGGAGACGTGCAGCCTTGCAGTCTAGCTAAGTCAGTGCTTTCTTCATGGAGAGGGGAATCCTGAGTCTTGCTCCCTGTTCCCAGGCTAATCAAGGGTTATGCAAAAGCACAGCAATGAATCCTGGAGCCCCAGGATCTTCCCTTCTTCCCTTCCTTCTCCTAAAGCGTATGAAAGTCTGCATCAGAGCACTCGGCCCCCGTGCTTCACCACACCAAGGGAGGCTTCTCTGGGAAGGAAATACATTTTTACACCAATTTGAACATTGATTGCTTCTTCTGACTGGCACATTTATGTCATTTCACTGCTGTGCTGCAAGACAAACCTTCAAATCTTTTATTTTAACCTTTGACCTTAACTTCAGTTTTTCACCATCAACGTTTGTCAGCCAGAATATCCTCTTTGATCCCACCAGCCAGCCTAGGATGCACATCCCCACTCAGAGAGTCCGGGGAACTTACTCTGCAGATATGATTTCATTATAAAATAAATCTGAATATTATCCCTTACTGAGTGACTCTACTCCATGGAACTATTTAAAAATGTAGCTGCTGTTATTTCTAATGACTGTTGTTTCCTAATATGAAGAGTTGGCTTAAGTACAGCTTAAAAGCTTTTGTCATCCTTTTAATAACTTGGTTTCAGTATTAAAAACTACCCCTCTGGTATTACAGTGGACCCAACCAGTGAGACAGGTTCCTGTGCAGGTTCACTGAACTTGTAATTCTTGTTCCTTTTCCTGGGTTTTCTCAGTCGCACTTTCCCTGCTTCCTGAGGGATCCAAGGAGTTTGCAGCTCTTTGACTCATCACTACATAGTGGTGGTGATTTCTGGAGAGCTCCAACTTGACACTCACTGCCACTGTGCTAGCATGAAGGTCTGAGAGTGGAAGAGTTAACCTAACCGATGGTACGTCCTTGGAGATCCAGCCTCAGAGAGTACAAGATACCAGCATCGTATTTGGCTATTATTCCTCTTCTTCCTTCCACTCCCAAATTTCAAACTCAGAGGAGCTCAAAATATCAAAACAAAATGACCCATTTTACTTTAAAACCACAGACAGATTCTCATGAACAGGCAAAGAAAAGTGGAAGGACAGAGTTAACATCCTTGGCTGTCTGGGAATGGCCAGCATGCAGGGTGGGGTGCTTTTGGTTCTGACACCTTTTTCTAGATTAGCGTGCGCCAACATCCCAGATGCGCATATGCCAGGATCCGCAAGAACACATTGTCAGTTCTAGATTCAATGTGTTATATCCTTATCCCATAGTTTTTAATGATTTTCTGTACAAAAATTGACATAAATCCACCCATTCTGGCAGTGAGATTTTTCAGGGTCATGTTGGCTGTTGGCAGCTGAAAGTGAAGGAGATGCCTAAACATAGATTTAGGAACATAACTGAAACATCCTTCTATACAATTTTGGCCACATTTCTTAAAATGCTTTGGGACAAAGATTTACATACAAAAGTTTATATGTTTATTATTACCATTATTGTTAAAGAAACAAGACAGTTGACTTCTATTACTGCACTATGCAAATCTGATTTACTAGGCTAGCGCAGTAGAATATATTAATATATGATCACATCTGCTTTCTCCATTTTAATATTGAAACAGGATTCTTCACACGTTGTATGTTGAAAATATTCCTTATCTAAAATAACTATTATAATTCATTATCTTCCACGGGCCTGACACAGAAATTATGTTTGGTCAAGAAAGTTGTTGTTTAATTAATTCCTAAAATGAAGTAAGATTCATGTAAAAAAGAAGCTACCTCACCTGCTTTATGGGTAAGAAAAAATAGAGGAAAAACATGAAGTATAAGGAGTGAAAGTGAGAAACAGTATAAACTATCCTTCAACTTAAACCATTACCTTTGTACTTAGCAAGAATAGCTGAGATTTCAAAGCAATTTCTTCACCCACATACAACTGAATGTTTGAAAAAATTTTGGCAGAGGGGAAGGTGTCCTCATGGTTCAGACACCATCTGAAATGCTGGAAGGCCCAGACTAGAGATCCTTTTTGGCCTCATCCAGAGCAGCTGGTTTCACCTGCAGGATTTCAAACTACACATCAGGAATGCCCTGCAGATCAGGAAGATCTGAAGTCACCCTCCTTTTCCGCCATCAGATAAGACCGTGGAAATTACAGAGAAATTCTTTACAACAAAACTTCTCCAACTGAGCCGTAGTAAAGAATGGAAAAGAAATAAAAGGAGAAATGAATACAAGGGACATTCAGACACAAAATTATTAAAAAATTGTAGTAAACTCATCTCAAAGCAAGGGAAAGTGGAATTCTCTTAAATCAGTTAACCGGAAGAACAACATTTTTGAGTACATGTTCTGAGCTTGAACCTAGAATTTTGAACCTAGAAACCTTATGAAACTATACATAAATTAAGGTGTGAGTGGTCCTCCCTAAACACTCAAAAAGAAAGGCAGTCCTGTTGTCGGCTTCATGTTGTTAGTGGTAACAGTTGTCAAGTCCCAATATATGTTATTACTATCAACATTGTTATTTTTGTTATTAATCTCAGGCTGCATATGTCCATCTCATGACTTCTGAGGCCAATATAAGTAACAGAAATTGGCAAGAAGAGTACTAGTTTGGGGAAAGTAACAATAATGTTTGCTTTTAAAAAATCCTTGACTGTTGCTCTCTTTCAAGCTGATTGCTATTTATTCCTTGAAAATGAAATTGCTGTCAATTACTTTACAGTGTACAAAACAGGAGTATCTTATAACACATTTAGCTCAAAGCAGCTCAAATTTGCATATGCAAAATGCACATTACCTACCATAATGACACTACATTTTTAATGTCACAGACTGTACATATATGTATTTGAAAGAAGCAGTTGAATTTCTTCTTCATTCCTACAGGGTTCTGTAATATGCTATATTTATTATGCACTAAAATGTACAAGTAGACACATAAAATAAAGCATCTGGACTGTACTCATTCCTAGTAACTGTAACTGGAATATTTGTATCTGAAAAACTAGAATGCAAATAGCCATGTACAGACCAAGCCTACACAGCAACAGATTTTCAGCAAACCCAATAGCACATTGAGAACAGATAAATTAATCTGGTATAAAACTGAACACTTCTTGGATACTGCTCACCATTAGTAAATATTATCCATGTGGATGTCCTCAGAAACAGCAACATACAAGAAGAATCCAGACTTTTACAACTGGCATTATTCTTGTGTTTGAATAAACATTTCCTTTTCTAACCGCAGTCCATTCATTTATTTGCTTGTGCTCTTATTTCCTTTGGAATCTCTAACTGTTATGGAAAAATCCACAGTCAAAATGGAGGCATGAGGAAAAAATGACAAAGTTTCCACATAGAGCTCTGTCACTAGTATGGCATGTTGCAAACCTGTGGGTCTCCCTAGATCCACCACTGTCAGCAATATCAGCACTATCTGTGGTATTTATAGTATGCTGATCAGTATCTCAGCACCAAAGGAAATATTTTTGAAGGAGTAAAGTGAGTCAAAATCAGCTCTAGTGTCATCTTCTTTGAAGTCAGAGACTTTTCCCCTCTTTCTTTGAGACTTTTTCTCCCTCTTTCCCTGATCTGTTGTGTCTCCTCTTCCAGTTTTCACTTGAAGTCTTTGGTAGTTTGGGGAGGGAAGAAATGAAATTTGCCATTAGCTGTGGAAAAAGACAGTCTAGGATTTGTCCCAACCTCCCTGGCAGAGAAGCACTAGAAAGCCCTTCCTAGGAGTTCCTTGGCTAACTGAGAGGTTCCTTCTCAAGGGAATTCATCTCATCCCATCACATTTTATAAACTCATCTCAAATACTTGCAAAGAATAAATGTGTTTTGAAATGGTGGTAATAGCATGGACTTTATATCTACTTGTATATATGTCTTTGTGTGTTTTATATGGTTTCTCATAGGAAGAAAATACTGCTTTCTCCAGCTTTCTCAAAAGAATCTTCATCTTTTTCCCATGCATCACATCCTAAAAACAGCACAATGTGCTGAACAATTACCTCACTCAGAAAAGTTCTCAAGAAGATAATAGAAATGCTTTTAATGTAATTTGGCTTCCCAAAGGATATTTCTACATGGATAGATGCTTTCTGAGGCAAGCTGGCCTTGAAACAAGATGCATCAGAATCATCTAGAAAAGATGTTCCTCCCTAGACTGAGCTCCATTATTCTGTCTCCCACTCCTTACATATGAAACTTGCAGGATCATGGTTTGAGCAAATTTTTTTTTACAAGTCTTGGCTATTGTTTTAGCATATTGTTTTACAGGAAAATGCAAGGCAACAAGACTCCTTGCAAATGTCTTGTAGAAGTTTTAGTCTTGGTACCAGTTATTATTATTGCTGTGATTCAGCAACTGTGATTATCATAATGGACTGAAAACAGTAGCGCTGTTAAGAAAAATGTTATTAGGATGTCCAGTATGATTTTCATAGTGAGAGGATCAAAGCTCATGCAGAAAGACAGATACTTAAAACTGAGTAATCTTAGAAGAATTTTGTTAAGGATGTGTTTTTCAAAATATTTATACCTTACTATGCTTTAGCACTTATGTAGATTGCCCAGAAGGATGTTACAAATTTATTTTCTTTTGATGGATAGCTCAGATTCTGGTGAAGGACATGTGAAGGTAGTATCACCACTGTGATCTGAAGCACAAGAGGCTGGTCACGAACAGAAAGAGGTATTTGCTAGGACAGAAAAACACTCCTTGTTGAAAAGGAAACTTGAAGCTTTCTGAAATTTTCTAACGTGTCTAGTGAGTGTTTCTTCATATTCCCAGTGCTAAACCTGGAGGCGGTATTCCTCCAAGTCCAGCTGGCAGCAGGGGAGAAGGCAGTGATGCATCATCCTGCAGAAGCGGACTCGCTCATTTCCTAGGTTTCTGTGGGCATTCCTAGGCCTGTGGACCTTTGCTCTTGCAGGACTGGAGAATGCTGGCTTGGCAGTTATCTCTCCTGCTCTCCTCCTTTGGCAAATTGTTTTGCTGCGACTTTTGGAGGTTAGTACTAAAGGTCTTGACTTGTAAAAGGCTTCAGAAAATGTTTTGTGAATATTGGGCTGCAGGGCTGTGACGCACAAGAAACTTTTCTGATGTCTGGGTGCAAGGCATGGACTCTTTCACTGCTGGAGTCACTTCCAGTCCAATGTTACTATTCCAGCTGGGACACTGTTAAACAAAGGTTTATTCTTGTCTGCACTAAATGCTCACTAGTGTTAATATCTTGCCAGTTGAAATAAGTTAGCTTTGCAATTCAAGGCCTTTTGGCTACCTAGACAAGTTCCCAGTGACTGGAGGAGGTCTGCAGTCCCTAGAAGATGGCACACCAGAAAACGACATATGTGCTCTGAAGGAAACACCAATGATTTTGATCTGCAGTTTGTGTATCTTTTCTCAACCATCATGAAAAGAAATTTGAATCATCTTTTTTGCCCTTTGACCCCAAACTTCCCTTTTTATTTACTGTTTATGACTATCTGAAATCCTCGTTGTCTTGCTCTACAAAGAACTATTTATGCAGTCCTTAGAAAGGCCTATTGTTCAGGAGTTAGCGATAGTGTTTCCTGTGACTGCCACAACAACATGAAATGTTCTACCCACAGAAGTTTTATTACTAGTAAGACAAAAGCACAACAGTTCCATCAAACAGATGGATCAAGTGCAACCCACTTTAAATGAAAGCATGTAAACCAGGAAATCTGGTATTTTTATAAGGCTAAGCTGTAAACGAATTTAGTAGAAAGACATATAAAAGTTTAAAGGTTTGAAACATAAATGTGCCCATCAGCTCCAGGATAGTTTTGATCTCAGCTGACATCATGTTTGTCATTGAATGCCTTCAGGAAAGAGCAACTTTCCCACTTGTCTCAGAAAAAAATTATTACCACTGCCATTATATCTGGCAATGGTGCATTAATGCAATGAATGATTTTTTTCTTCAGAGTGGAGTAACAGTTAAGTAGGCCTTTGGAATTGGAAATCTTAAAGAACTTTCTAAATGCCAGTTAGTATCATCATACTCATAAAGTTGGGGAAATCTGAAGGTCAGGGAAGTGATGCCAGAAAGGAGTAAATTTTCATTTTGATTCTCCTATGTGGGTTGAGTTTCCGTGCGCATACTCTACACTTACTCTTATTTGCCATCTGTATTAAGATTAGCAGACGAGACAAGTGATTGGAATCTACACCAACAGTGGTTCACAGCTTCTTGCCACAGAAAAGAGAAGTATGCACAGAGGAAGAAGAAATCAGGTTTTCCACTTACAACGTTTCAAATCTGTTTTTAAAAATGCAAGCATTTGGGTTTTAATTACTTTCATAGAAGCTTAGTTCAGCACATTACAAAAGTGAAAATCTGGATTATAAACAATAACTCTGTGAAGAGTTCTTCATGTAAGAACAACAGAAATCCCTTTTGCCCCCCAAAAATATTAATAGGGGCTTTTAAATTAAATTCACAGGTTACAGCAGTTCTGAACAACTAGAAGAGCAACTTCACACAAATTATTGGAAGAGAGGGGGAAAGCCAAGTTAAAAGTGATTCTTCCCAATGGACATTTGTTATTTTTATGGAAAAAAAAAAAATTTCAAAAGGTGGTTCAATGCAAAGACATTTTTTTCTCCATTGTTTGGATTACACACAGTGTTTCTGGTAGATGGCTTGAGGCAGCAGCACCTATGTCAGAAGTACATGAACAGCCAGACATCCATAAGTAAATATTGAACAGCATGTTCAAAAGCTTCCTTTTTAAACAAGGTCACATGCGAAGTATTTTAAAAGAAGTGTCTGTCTTAAAATTTTGTGTCAGAGCTACCATTTTTCACATGCTTCTTGTGAGATTGTCATGAAGATAAATAATATCAAAGTGAATAGCATTCTGTTCCTCACTGCATTTAACTCCATTAGAAAACATTTCTGTTAGGATACCTAAAATAGCAACTGTTCTGAGGGCTCTCTTATATCAAAGTCTAGAAAACAAATCAGCAAAAGAAAACTCTGTCTGAATTATAAATCTTTCCTGAATTAAATGCTGACACTTACATCTATATGCATCTTTAAAGATACCCTCAAAATTAATTTAACTTATTTATTCATGTCTCTGAAAGACCAAACCGTCAACAAAGGGTACTTAAAATGCGAAGTGTTACAACAAATCCCTGGTGAGCACAAAACAACACATTGGGAATTACAGAATACCTTAAAAGGGTTGTTGGACAGTTGAGAGTTGGCAGAGTTCATCAAGTTTCAGGTGTGATGAATCTGAGTTAAAGCTCTGAGATTTTTGCGGCTCAGAACGTGTGTCAGAAACTTCCACAGATCATCTTCCATCAATTTACTTCAGTGTCAGCTTGTGATGGAAACAGTACAGAAAATTTTGTTTATTGTTTTACCTTCAGCAACTGTAAGAAACCATTTGTCAAATTTCACAGAGAAATTTGCAGGAGACAGCAGCACAGTTTGTCAGCTTTCACAGCAGTTGGCATAAGCCAGGATATTCATCTGCTGTAAAAGCAGTTTTACTGAAATCCTACAAGTTGCTACAAACATGTTTGATTACAATATGAAGTCACTGTGAGGTCAGTCATAATCGACAGCAAACCCTGCCCGTTACTAAGTCAAGATAAATAGCAGTAAACTGTGTCTATATTAGACTTAATTTGAGGTTTAGCTAGTTAATCGTTGTCTAACCTCACCCCACAATCCTAAAATAGACTAACACCAGAAGTCTTTTGAAAACTTTCATAGGATTGTGACATACAAGCCAGTAATTTCACCTTGCTAGTATTCACATGCAAAACTTGCTCTTGTTTTTTGTTTCACAACAACTAGTTACAATTTAAAACAAAAAAGAACCAAAATTTTAAAATCTTAATTTCTTTTGTTATGCCTCTCAGCTATCTTTTAGTCAAATTTCACCGTTTACAAACATTACTGGAGGGAGACATTTCAAAATGCTAGAATACAAAAAAGAACAATATTGCATGTAGTTTATTGTCTCATCTGGCTCTCTCAGCTTACAAAACTTTTCCAAGGCCTATGCTTTCTAGACTTGACTTAATAACCCTAAATATTTCAGGGTTGTCAACACTTCACTGGTGACTTATCTTGTCCATCTTGAATATCATGAAATTCCTTAAGGGTTACTGAGGTGCCACGCCAAGAGTCTTTCTGCTACTACCCTGTTCTGCCAGGACAGCCTTCACAGTCTGACAAGTGAGCAGTTTTAACATTTTGGGGAGTATGCATTGCCAACACTGAAGCCATCCTCAAGTTAAAACAAACTGAAAATCCCAAGGAGTCAAGTAATGATTAATACCCTAAAGCTTCCATAAAAGTGTAAAAGTTTTTTGAAGTAAAGGACATATATGAAAGTAATGTATTTACCGAAAATAGATCTGCCTTATCAGCAGCTTCTGATAGGAACTGCTGCTTTTGTTTAAAAGGTAGAGCAATGAAATGTCAGTGAAAATATCGAGCAATAAAATATCATTGACATTGCTATTGACAAAATCCTGTTTACATATCTCTGAAAAACAAAGCAGTCATTTCTTCAAAGATAGGAATGAAAAATACCATAATGTGATCGCTGCAGCAAGAAGGGCCTATACCTCTTCCTTCACAGTTTGTATCTCTGTACTACTGTTTGTAACATTTTCTATTATCAAAAAGCCTAGAGGCATCAGATGAAATCCCTTCGTATTCATTGGCAATTCGAACAGAGAAAAAGGGACAGTTCACACCTTGAGGACCTGTCAATCTAAGCAAACACCACAGACAAAGGCTAGGCAAAAAGGAGAGATTATTACTGGCAGCTTAAAGCGAAAGTTTAACTAAATATTTTTAGGCCCTAAAACTTAACGATAAATACCCTTCTTGGATTTGTGAATGCATATCTGTGTATAACTCCTACCCGTCCACAAAAGCATGACCATAAGTGACTTGGACAAAGTTACGGAGAGTGTCTATAGCAGAACCAGTTGTGGCACCTTGATTTTTACAGTGTCAGTCAGCCTGAATCATTTCATTGCCTTACTATTTGTTGACATCATTATCCAGCAACCATGAATTGTATATTTGTATCACAGTAATGTGGGTAAGCCCCACCTAGACCGTATCTTCAGACGAGCTTGCATCTTCCCCTGCTCCCCAGCCCCAGCCAGGGTCGCAGCAACGTAACAGTTCCTCTTTTACAAAAATGTTGATAACCTGCTGGGTGCTTTGATCTCCCGAAAATTTGGGTCTAGTTATGACTGTGAGACATACTGAAAATCTAGTCTTTCACATGTAAGCCAATTGCCCTAGCAAATGAGGCAGTTTAGAAGCTGTGTATGTTCACAGAGTGACTAGCAAGAAAGTTGTGGGGACTAAAGAGGAGTGGTGCAGGAGGCAAACCAGGAATATGACAGTTCATGGGATTTCATTTGTACTTTGCTCTGGTTATAGATGTTATTCAAGGCTGAAAGCCAGAGGACAGGCAAGAAAGCCAGCACCTTGGGATTTGAAATATTTTGAAAACCAAAACTGTATTTGAAATCTGCATTTTCAAAGGGAGGAATTAAAGAGGGTTTTTTTAATAAGCATAACTGGGATGATATTTTTCTTTGTAATTTGTACTTTTACAGGGTATTTTATACTTGTATAAGAAAAATAACAAAGGCTCAAAGTGATAGTTTGGGTGGGTATTTTCCTGTTCTATTTCTATTTTATTGCTTTTCAAGAGGTTCTCTGAACTTACAAACAACCCTGTGAAGGAAGGAAAACTATCTGAACTGGTTTGATTTGCAGTTATATTTATGTCCTAACATTAACACAAGCTCCCTCCTAACCTGCATGGTAGTATCTCCTGTAGCCTCAAGCAATGAAGCCTGCTACTCTGGTTTTCAAAGGTCAAACTGAAGGATTTTGTGTGTTTGCTTTAATATGGGCCTTCCAACTCAGGCATTTATGGAATGATGCGCAGAGGTCTTCCAGCATCCTTCCACACCTTGGCAAGGGCTAGTGATGGAAAATAATGCTAATGAGATTTATGTGCAGGTGCTATATACAAAAATAACAAGGAACAAAATGTTGATGTGACAGAGGTGGAATTTAGGTACCTATACCCTATTGCAGTCCTGGTAAAACCCCTGCTCACCTGAAACAACAGCATCGATCGGTGCATGGTGCGTACACAGCAGTGCACCATTTTCCCTGGAGAAAACTCCTGGCGGAGGTGCCCCATGCCAAGCAGGGCAGTAAGGACTGCGCAGGCATGCCAGTGATCCCACGGGAGGGGACGCGGGTGGTAACAGTCCAGCAATATTCCTAGCGACATGCAGTCTGCAGCTGCCCTTCTGCCTGACTTGCCAGTCCAGCAAAGAACCAGGGTGAACACCAGCAGTTTGCCACCTTTTGCAACTACCTTTCCTTGCCTGTGCCAAAGAGAGACCAAGTGCCCTCCTCCGAGCTTGAGTTTTCACACTCAGGCACAGAAAAATAGAAGTCAGACTTTGTGACTTATGCATTTTGATCACTCTGATCTCATTCAGGATCAAGCTGTACACACTGAATAGGTAAGATCAGATCTACCTACATATGCCCAAGTATTCCTTTAGGCAGCATTTGTTTACGCACTTCCAAGAACACATCCAGGCAGCGTCCTTCCCAGCACCCACTGGAAGCATTTCTAGCTCACTAGGCAGCAAAATTAAGTACCAATGCATGGCGAGAAGCACTTTGTTTCTTGAGACTGGGTGTTTAACCGCCTCCTAAACTCTATGGTGAGCAATGATCCAGACAGTGAAGTGCCAAAAAGTTGTTTTTTACAGATCCTTGTGACTGGAGAAAAGCCAGATATTACCAATCTTCAAAAAAACCAAACCAAACACCCTCCATGCTCAAGATTCTGAGTAGACAGGAGGGCCTCAAAACCAGTTCTGGTTTTAATACTGTAGCTTGAAAGAGAAGATGAAGTGTAGAATTACTCCTGAACTTTATTTTTTATTGGCATCTGTCAGTGATCAGTGTCTACAGATCACGCTTTAAAGGCATACAACACAAGTGGTAGTCTGCATAGACTTCTTAATAAACATTTTCTACCCTTTCAGTCTTGTGGTGCTTAAACTGATCATCAGAAGGAGATGGTCTTCTAACATCTTGTTCATTGTTTCTGCAGTCTTGATCCCTAAGTCATTTCTTGCCCTGATAGTTATGCTGCATTCAGTGGACTCACTGCAAATGGTTTGATATGGCACGCCCCAGCCACACCAATTGCTTGTAAATTCTGAAACATATTGTTCCCAGGAATCTCGGGGGGAACATGTTGTTACCAACACATAACAGGACTCTGCAGGAGAGGTAAGAGACTATAGACAGATTTCAGGGAGAACAGATTCACTGGAAAATGACACTTTTGCATAAGCCCACTGCAGGAGATCTGAAGCAAGGGACACTGAGATAGCTTAGGCCTCCAAATTTAAGAAGCAATCAGAAAATATTTTGCCATATAAATAAGACTAGAGCACACAGAAGTGTTCAAAGGCATTGCAATGCTGCCTGCATTTCTGCAGTTCCATGCAGAAAAGCCACCACAGGCCCTGAAAGCTATTTTGCCATATCATCAAATAGCCATTTTTCCAGTAAAGTTAATTAGCTTGAATACAGCATGATGCAGACTTGGCTATACTTTCCAGTTGTTGGACTGTCTGCTTTTCCTGCTGTCTTATAAGTCCATGCACTGGGTTGTATTGTAGGGTTCACATAGCCAAAGAATCTTCTTCACTCTCAGGCAAGGCTTCTGCTACAATAACCTTGGTGCCCTCAGAGAGGCTGCCAACAGGTAAGTAAGGATGAGACCATCACATGATTCACGTGTGAACCTTCCCACGATCACCTTATAAAGCAAGAAGATTAAGGACAGGAACCCTGTGACTCCATGAATCCAGTCCTGGTATGCAATTCCAATATCCTTGTTTGCCATGCTGACAGGTGTTCTTCCTACATGCCACATCCATCCCACACTACTGTCAGGAGATTAAAAACATTTTTTATCACCCATTAAATGTTAATAATGGCCAAGCACAGTGTCAGTATCTATTATGCCCAATTGACATACTTCTGCCAGTATACAGACACGACTGCAAGTGTTCATGCTATTGCAGGGTGTGGGCTAATGCTGAAGATGGTGTCACAATGGAAGACCAAGTACTAATAAAAACAAAACAAGCAAAAATGAAAAAGCACTGAGTCACCAGCTAACATCTTCATGCAGAGTTTTCCTTCACTCTGAGAGTCTCAAGTAGAAAGAGAGTATTTACCTAAAAAAAAAAAAGCCTGAACCCAATTCTTCACAATACTTTATTCTCATTATTGCTGTACTATAACAGGGATTTTCTTTTAAATAAAAGACGGCCTCCAAACATTTACAATTAATTTAAGCTCAATATGGTAGATGCATAATAAACAACAAACCAAGCACAATGTACAGTGAAAGGCTTCAATGCCAAAAGGAAAACTGGGGAAGAACTGAGGCATTAACTCCAGATTTGCGATCCAACAACACTCCCACTCCCACACGCATACAGAGCATGACCTCACTTTCTTTTGAATGTCTCTCGGCTGTTTATGAGGTTTGGGGTTACCATTCTCAGGCACCTGGCTGTTCTCACACACTGTTCAGGAAGCTTGAGTACATAAGTACAGCTCCATCCAGAATATCACTGTGGGAGCCAGATGCTGAAGAACTTAGCTACTTTGGCACCAAACCTGTGGGTATCTCAATTTCATACTGGATCTAACCCAAAATTCTCAGATGCAGTGAAAGAACTTAGCACAGTTAAAGTCAGAATAGTTAAGCTGATTAAGACTGGCTACAGAACTGTTCCAAATAGTACAATATACCGTCTAGAGCTTTTGGATGTTAAATGAAGTCTTTCCATTGAATTCAATGGACCTTGAATCCCAAATTCTGTGACAAGAACATTTGCCAGGTGTATTTATAGCAAGTCTTTTCCTCTCTGTGATTTAACACGATCATTTGAATCTGAACAATGACTGTGTTTTTATCAGTTTTATGCAGTGAAAGTCCACACGTGCCAAATCAATTCTGGCTTTACTGTAATGTCTCTCAAGAGTCATGGCTGGCATGAGGGCTCAACTAAGGGCTAATTTTCACCTTCCCTACACTGCAGGGAAAGAGAAAACAATCAAAACCTGCCCACATTTTCAAAATAGTGAAGCAATCTAACAGCACAAAAAAAGGATTTGTGAAGAAATAATCAGAAAAATAAAACACACTGTAGATTATGTCCACTTTAGTAAGAGGTCCAATTTTTCCTCTGTCAGTGTAAAATGATCACATGACATCTAGTCATGTGCTCATCCTTACATGCGTGCTGCTTTAAGAAGTGAAAGTCATTATTCCTGCTGCAGCATTTGCCTTCTGGGTGTGGAAGTCCCCACACTTGTGCTGATGACTTTGCTCTGACTGTTGGTTTTCTGGGACACTGTACAGCCAGACTTCTCTGGGTCTAGCTTTAAGACTTTTTTATTCCTACTTTAGACTTGCATCATAGTAATAGGTCATGAGTGACCTTTGGAGACATGTGGTATGCCTAGCAATATCTTTTACTATACATAAGGAGTGACTGCCATCCACTTCGTGAGTTGTAATCATTATGCTCAAGAGTTTTGCCTTAGGGCTAGGTGTGCTAGGTTTAAAAGACCTGAGTGTCATACCTGAAGAAAACTGGATGAGCATACCATAAGCTCATTCACTGCTTTTCCCTTTCCTTACAGGGAAATTAGCCAGCATGCAAGTTTGTGCTCATGTAAACAGATACGTGTTGTGTTGAAGAATGTTCAAGAGCACATCTTTAAAGTCAATTCTAAACTATACTCCAGTCTATAGTACAGGGCTCTCCAAAGCTGATTTAGCTGTGTGGTGAGTGTATGGTGGAGAAGAGAGAAGGGAAAATATTAAAAGGAATGAGGATAAAAAGTAAGAAGAGGAAGCTGAGCTACTTGGGGTTAACAAATTCAGTAAAACATAGATTTAGATCACTGAGTCACACTGAGAAAGCAGCAGTTCCCTACAACTCAAACATCAAACTTCTCTTCACCACCATGGTTGTCCCAGCTGTGGGTTAGGTTCTTCAGCTTCAAATGATTTTGCCTCCCTTGTACCACGGTACACCCTCCATGTACCACTACAGTCTTTCCCTCTTCCCTCTGTGATTCCAGCTGACCTAGACAAGGAGAGAGACAAGGCCGGGGTCATCCTGCTTCATATATGAGTAGAGAGTACATCACTCATGCACATGATTGTGCAGTCTGAAGGAGCAAATTGGTGTAATCTGTGGATTTATCTCCACAACTATAGCAACCAGTCCCATCAGACATGCTCCATTATGTTTGAAGTAAGCAATGGCAAGGGTTGGATGCCAGGAGATGTTGAGCAGCTTCGCCTCACAGGATTCAGGCTGTGAGAGCTGTCAAGATTACTTTTTTCTGAAAATGGACTTTCCCATCTTACTTGCCTTTCTGTTAATACAGGAACCAATAACACAGACTCTCTAAGAACGGTACATTTCATATGAAACAGAAGTTCTTGTTAAAGCTTTCTACTCGGTACTGCGTTGTACCAAACAGCCTGGACAGACTGGCTAGGATAATTGTCAGTGCTGTAACAAGAAGATGTATAATAGCATGTAAATATTTCTGCATATAATAAATTATGTCATAATACAATTGGCTTGGCTTTTGCACAAAGTCCTGCACCTGAGATGAATCACTTTGGTGCGTAATCTAGTAACGTTCTCTCTTTTTGCAGTTGTGTTATATAAATGCTTTTACAAGGTGCGGCTAAGCCAGGAACACTGTGAGGGCTGAATGTCCAGGACACCTCAGCATGTTGTGTTCCACTGAGAACATGTGCAAGTAAAAACAACACCTTGTGTTCCAGCAAAGACTTATTTGCATTCAATCAAACAATGGGATAATTAGCAAAAGTTAACATCAGCATAATTTTAACAATAAAGGCTGTGTAGAGCTAGGGATGGGCAGAGCCCTTTGAACAGAATCAGAAAGCATGTCTGCGTTGTGCAAGGGTATGCAAAGCAGAGATCCTGAGCTAGCACATACCCAAACTGGTCTGTCTACACGGCATAGCAGTGTGCCAGGTTACCAGCTCGTGTCTTAGAAGCAGGATAGCAGCATCAGTGTGATACCGCACCCAGGTAATGAGCTTGGCATCACTGTGCTGACATGGCCATCTTCCTCCAGATTCCAGAGCTCCATTAGCTCAGGCATGCATGCAACATGCCACGTTGCACAGTAGGGTTAGGCTCAAGATACATGGAGCTTTGGACCAAGAGCAAAATGAAGCTTTTGAGAGAGTCAAGAAAAGCAGCCCCTCAAGTATTGGAAGAACAAGATGAAGAGGATTATAGATTACTTTGAACAAGGAAAGCCAGTGGTAGAAAGTTAATATTAGTCTTAGGATTGGAAAATAAGTCAACTCTGCAATAGGCCAGTGTAAAACACATGCACGTAAATAGCAGCTAAATACTATCTGGCCTTGTGCTGGCTCACTGCCCCAACATGAGTTTCATCCCCAGTGAAAAATTAAGTGAGACCATGAATAACTCAGCATATTTTAAGATATCACATTTGAAGTCAACCCGTATGAGAAACCTGGGCTTTATTCCCTTCTCTATTGCTCATTCTGAAATAAAGTGGTTGCAATGCTACCTCTAAAAAAAATTGAAAAAATGTCTCGCAGAAGATCTAAATTTTTACATAACATTTCAGAAGTTCAGGGAACTTGGAACTCCTAGTTCTTTCTTGCTTAATGCTGAGCATTTTGTTTTTATGAAACCTAAGATCTCTTACATAAACCTACTGTAAAATGCTGTGGCAGAAGATAATCTTGCTGGTTGGTGTGGTTTTACAAGCTGATTAAAACCATATTTAGATTATGGAACATCCTTTACACAAATGAATGCCAATGCACCCAATGAATGTTGGAATGCTTTGTCAAAAAAGTCTTGGTAGTCACCGCCAACATGCAACTACCTCTGGGACAAAACTATCAGGAATACAAGTGGGCAGTTCCATATGAAAGAAGAAGTAAAAATCCCCTCACCATTGGGGCTGGAAATGAAATAGCAATTTGTTGGCTGTAAAGTAGTTAACACCATTAGTTAAGGCAGAAATCTTACGACTTAATACCTAGAGGCTTTGGTGTATTTACCCTATTTTAAAATCAGCCCCTTCCATAGCATCACAAACAGCATTAATACACCTCAAAATCCCAATGTTTATCCTTTTGTGTAAAGGAATAAACATCCTTATGAATTTAATCATCCCTGAAAATTAGGGAGATACAGGGTCATACCTTCAATTCTCTTCTTTGCCAGCCACTCAGAGGAATCAGGAACATCCAGGATCTTAGCACAAGTCACAGTCCCTATCTCCAGCCCAGCAAATGTAGTGCCAGCACAGAACTGATGCACCCAGATGCCGAAGGTTACATTTTTACTGAATGGGGAAGGGATCTTGTTAAACTCCCTGAACCACGCTTCCTACCAACGAGGTATGGAATCCCCATACCCCCGCTAGGCTTCATATAGCAGAACTGAACCTGCAGAGCGTGAATATCACAAGGTCAATGCTTTTTCTTCACTAATGAAATCGAGGTCTGGGATTTGGAAGTCTTTTGTTACAAATGTTAAAAAAAGGGGAAGAATAGAATCAAAAGGTCACCTTTCTGCCTGCGTTGCCTGCTATTTGTCACTTTTTATGTTACTTCCTCCTGTCATCTATTTATAGCTTCCTTGTATGAGCTGTCATACCACAAATTTATATGACCCAGTTAACACGTATACAATTGCTTCAAAGATTGCATTATTAACCATCTTGGTTTTCTAGGTCATAAATTCAGATCCTATTTTTACATTTGCCTTTGTCCTACTTTTAGGAAATGACCATCCCACTTGAAGCAGAGTGCGTAAAGCACACAGATGGCTGTAATCTGACTTTTGCATAACCTGCAGTGTTTAAAGGGAGTTTCTGAGCTCTGCGTTTCTTCCCTAAATACAGCTTCTCTGCCTCTTCGCTTAAAATGCATAATCTAAGGCACACGTTAAGCACAAGACAGAAGTGACGAAAGGTAGCTGTAACCAAAGCAGAGGATGGTGGTCTTGTTATGTGCTCTATTAGCCAATGTAAACGACTAATAGATCTGGCAAGTCCACACCTCCACAGTCAGTGGGAAACTTTAGCAGAGCTAATTCTCCTATTGACTAGTTCCAGAGGTTCCTACAAGGTTTCCATCATCAGACTGAGTGCCATCTTCTCAAACTTCCTTTCAGGGACCCTGTAGAAAACCTCGATTGATGTGCATACATATTATTGAAATGTACTTTGAAGGCTCTGCTCAAAACAGTATGTCATAGCGCTGAGCGTAGTAAAGCAAAAGGAGTCACCATGTCCAAGCTAGACCCAGAACACAGAAAGGATACAAAGGGAACTTGTGTTAAGGCAACAGGACTTACATCATAATGTCATTAAACATATCACTCAAATCTAATTTTACTGCATCTTGTACAGTGCAGTAGGAACTTCAGGCAGTTGATAGCTTTTCTTACAGAACCCGTAACACTGTTTCTGTCATGAACTTTCCAACACATTCTTCCATTGCAGCAAGAGATTTTAGACTTCAGAGATTGTTCTTTTTCTATAGATTCATCTCTTATTGAGCATGGCAGGATTCAACACAGCTCAAAATTGGTGTTGGTCAGAAATGCTTATGTGAGTTACCCCAAGATAAACAGAAACTAAGCACAACTCATCGCAAATACTCCAGGACACAGGGTGTGAGCAGTGTCTGTTTTCTATTTTGGTGGCTGTCTCTGTGTCACAAGTTGACACATGGTGCTATGATTCAGTTCATGTAGCAGCCCCTGTGTGTCCCTGGCAGAACAGGTAACTTAGAAGGCAAACTGGGCAGCGTTCACAACACTGTCATTTAGATGAATCGTGGAACATCCTATATTGTACTGAGAATACTGGACATGTTGTGCTGCATAGATGCATTGTCTTTTATCCAGAAACACATTCTCTCTGTCATTAACGGAGATTGTGAGCTACTTCTGTTTGCACTGATGAGAATCACTATATGACCAGGTGGTATTTATTAATCTCCTCTGAAGTTGTTGTCATTGCTCCTACTGAGGCACCTTCTGAATCTAAACTGAGTTTAGGAAAAACAAAAAGAGCTTTAAAATTATGATTTTATGAGCAAGTACTTCAAAAATAAGCAATCTCACAACCTTGTGAAATAGGAGAATGAAATTCTAAGTTCATTAATACAATTAAAACAGCATTCAGTATTTGACAGCCTGACTGCAGACTGACTGACTTCTGTATGCCTACAAAGGACTCCTTTTATTTGGGGAAGCAAATATCAGCATTTCACTTGTAGCACTCTGGAGACAGATTTTTAAAGTTCTTTCCCACAGAAACACATATCACAAGCACATTACAGTTGTGTTACACTGCAGAGGCAGACACAAACACATCCGCACTCTCACCCAAGTACACACAAAGAGCCATGGCATCTCCTCAAGGTTGCCCCACACTTTCAAGTGCCCTTCTCAGCCTGGAACATAGACAGCAGAACACACATCAGCCTCTCCTCCAAAGTAAGGAACAGTCTAAGAGAAACTCCCAGAAAACTGAGCATGCCTTTGCTCTTCTTCACCAAGGAAAGTCATGTTCAACCAGATTTTCCTCGTAAGAAGTCCACACAATACTGGCTACTATCAGCAGAGCAGATTAAAAGTCACAGGTATTTCCAACCTCTAAAAATGCAATACTCTTATTCTATACCCAACCATTTATCCAGGTATTACATGACCCTTAGCAGAATAATATTTCAGTTTTTGGTGGCCACCCTGTCACATCTCCTGAGTTCTGAAAACATTTATGTTTCTGTTTGAGACCTGAAATGAACTTCAGTTATACCACTGTGTATGTCTTTTCAAGCAAGTTTCCCAGGGCGTTATTTTTAAATCTATGAAGTGTCAGGCTGTAATTCCATGTATCTGTAAATAATGCATCTATAAAAAAGCATTTCCAATATCATAAATTTCTTAGAATGGAAAGTTCTTTCAGAACTAGTAAGAAGGAAGAGACCTGCCCTGCACTACAATCTTTTCTGTTGTCCAAATTGCTTATTTTGCAGGTTTCAGTCCCGCTCTTATGCTTTGTTATCTCTTCTCCCAGCATTCAAAAAATGTCATACCTGTCTCTGTTATTCCTTTTATCTATTATGACCTGCCTTGCTTGTGCCACCCACAAACAAAACCACTTTCAGGAAAAAATGATGAGATTATTGTTCTGAATATTCTTTCGTAAGCGTCATTATCATGTGGTATTTGAAAGCCTAAATATGTTACAACATTGGATTTTTTTTAATATGCACAGCAAAGTTGAACTTAGACATGCATTTCCTTTTCTGATTACACTGGTCCACTCCAGTCCAGTCCAGTCCTATTTTCAGCATCTGAGTCTTTGCAAAGTCACAGTGTAGCAGCAGCAGAACAGCATAAAACTTCAAAATGAAAATACCTTGAGGCAGGTTTTATCCTAATTTAAGTTAAAAACACATGTTTTTAAACTTTCCAGAAATGGGATGTTCTTTAAAAGGATTTCTTTTTCTGGAATAATGAAATAATTTTTGGATAATATTTTCCATAATCAAACGCCCTGGGCTACTTTTGCCTGCCATTAGTCCTAATCAATACAGAGCACAGAATCATGCAGACTTTGGTCACAGAGAATCAGGGTACTTGAGAAAAATAGAGGTCAGGAAGGACTGACTCATGCCTCTGACGGCTAAAGCACAACACTTATTAATATAAATATAAATACATAATATCAACATAAAAACATATATTAAGATACAATCCTCAGAGTGTTTACAGTCAAAACGGACAGAAGTCCCTTCAGGCACCAGCCTCATACTTGTAAGCCCTTATTTTCATATGGTATTGTGTTTTGGAAAGTGGTAAGATAAATATCTTGAGATCAAATAACTCTCTCTGGTGAATCAAAACAAAGGGCTGGGACAGCATGACCCTTAATTTAATCAAGGAATTTTATAATACTATAAATGCACTTCCAAGGCCTGATTCTACTCTTAGATATATTAACTTTGAA
This sequence comes from Phaethon aethereus, assembly GCF_964289735.1. NCBI lineage: Eukaryota > Metazoa > Chordata > Aves > Phaethontiformes > Phaethontidae > Phaethon > Phaethon aethereus. The sequence goes on from NC_138577.1 coordinate 16,931,202, forward strand.
ACCATGTGTTATAAATTCAAGACTAATGGAATGATAACAACTATGGACAGGCTTGTTCTATTTAAGTAATACACATCGACCCATATTTTTAAAGTCTTGCATGATATGCATATATCTGATAGTGATAAAATTCCAAGCATAAGGACAGCATAGGGCAAGTAGATTTTAATGCTAAATCTGTACCTTATAGAGCTATGTAGAAGTTTCTTTATGCAAATGATTTCTCTAATTTACCTATCCATTGCATAAGCACAGCTCCACATCTATTAGATGCTGTAACAGCCTTATTAATGTGGGCATTTTTTGGACTATATATTACTTTGATCACTCTGCCAGACCAAACTTATTGTAAACCAATGTAGCATAATGACTGAATATACTTCATAGACTTTTCAAATAGTATAAAGAAATCCTGATTTGATAAAGATAAAAATTAGTATTTTTCAAAGAATTGACTGTAAGACAGAGCTAATATTTGCGAGATGACTTACATGACAGAGGTAAGATATTTATGGAAAATATATTTGGAAATTATTCTAGATGATATGTTAATTACCCACAAGAGATATGTGTTGTGGGTGGAAGAATTACCCACATTTAATTGGAATGTTCAAATATAACACTTAATATAACACATAGCATTTAGCTATACTTAAATGTTTATAATAAATAGTTTCTCCTTTTTTTAATTTAAATCCTTCTTAATTTAGTAGAAAAAAAATTCACCCCCTATCAGTCCATATCTCTGCTCAGGAACAGTCACTGAATTTAATAGTGGCAAAAACTGGAGAACACCTATCTCATTTCATATGGACTGGAGTGGCCATTAGACATAAGTGATTTGCAGTCATGCTAAGCTCCATATGTACCCACTTGCAGTGTCTGTAACCCTCTACTGAATTCCTGAACTACATAATTCTTTACAGTATATAATTTTTAACAAAATAAGTATTTTACTTCCATTATAATGTTGACTAGTCACTTTAAGTTGGCTTTGGCAATACAACAATCTAGGCTCAGTTAAATCACAGATGGTTGACGGAAAACTTAACAGTATCCCTTTCGTGTCAGTGCTGCAAATATAACAAAGTCCCTTCTGACATCAACAATTTTTTCCAACATCCACATGACTAAAACGTATCCTTCAGCTGAACAGCAAGAAAATATGATTCACACTGAGATAACCCTGATGGAGCTGCGTCAGTATAAAAACAACCTTCTTGGAGCGCTAGAAGTATTGCTTACAGGGGTGCAAGCTAAATTAACGCAGACATTTCCAGAAAAGGAAGCTGCACCAATCTGATTAAACCATGTTTTATACTGATTTACTTAAATGCTTTTTTAAGAAGTATAGTGATTTATTCAAATGTTTTTTAAAATGAATATCATAGTCCCAGTATCTGACAGCATTACAATGATATGCAATGTATTTTTATACATCTTTAAACTTACATGTAGCAGAATGAGTTGTCAGTCATATAGCTCATTTTAGGTTTTCTTCTTTAAAAAAAAAAAACCAACTCCAACAAAACCATAATAAAACACACCGAGCAGAGCACAAGCAATAGGAGCCTGAAGTCTCTTTCAGTGCAATCAATGTAGTCAGCAGCTTAACAGGTCCCACTTACTGGCACAGCTGTAGGAACCATCAAGGTGCATGTAAAATATCATCACTGATTTGGGATTTTTTTATTTGTATGAAATATTGACTATTACCCCTTTCTGAAACAAAAAAACATATACCTTAAGTTTTAAAACTAGTCATTCTGGTTAATTCTTACAGAAAGCACTATTTAGAAAAAGGGAGAATTCAGGGAAAACAACTGTAAAATGCCACATTTTCTATGTCATTCCTTCAGAACTGAAAACCATATGGGTTGCTCATAAAAGGTTAAAATCTCTTCTCATTTACACCAATAAAATTTAGAAAATATTTGAAAGACAAAGAAGCAATTGACATCACCTTTCCCTAGACTGAAATAAAAGTGAAACCCAAGTCAAGAATCCCACTCCTGAGGCTTGTTAATTCCTGTTTAAAAATGCAATTTTTTTTCCAAAACCTGGGACTGGTGCAGATTTCTGAAATTTTTAAAAGAAAAAATCATTTAATAAAAATGCTTTTTTTCCTTATAAAAAAATTGGTGTTTTTTCTAACAATAATTAATAAGCAATTTCTTTTAAATATTCAACCTCCCTTGATTATTAAATTAATTATTTCTTGTATTATTAGGACAGGACAGTACTGTCCAAGTACCAAACAAGAGCTTTATAACAAAATGTCAAGCAGATTTACACAAATCTCAAAAAATCCAAGCAAGACTATTCATTTTTTGTATTGGTCCTATAATTTGTGTTCCTATTTTTGTAATTAAACTCTTCTTTGGGTTTGATTCGTAGACTTTGTCATATGCTGCCGACACTCAGGATGTCACCAAGTTTTTAAGAGAAGTTTGCAAGTATGCATGACTGCACTGAGACACTGAAAGAAACAACACAGATAATGATGCCTCCAAGAGGTTAATATTGCGCCTTTTTATCTGCTTGTTTACTTGTCTGTGCAGAATGGACATTTCCACTTCAGAATAGAAATAATGGATTAATTTCAACCCAGAAGAGACACCTCAGGACCGATTTGAAATGACCTCCCAGTTTGACAGCAACACATTTGACAAATACTGTCAAAATGGGTACCAGTTGAGCACATGTATATGCTGATTTCATCTAGATTGAATTTCCCCAGTTTGCTTAAGGGAAAACAAATATGGATAACATCAAAATTAAACTATATAGCATGCCCTGTTTATCCTTTGTCCATTAGAACAGTTAAAGACAGAAAAGAGAGAATTTGAACCTGATGTCTGCTTCACAATGCAGATTAGTTGCTTTCAGTTGCCTGTTTTGGGGTATATAGGTTTGGTATCTATCGTAGGGATACTGTGAGGTTCTTCTTCCAGACTTAAATTCCAAATTTAACTAATAGCAAAAACACTGCAGGGTGTTCATGAGTGTAGGGTATGAATTCATGCATGAAAAACAATGTCAAGTTTCCTTTGAGGAAGAAGGGAAATTGCGGTACAGCCTTTGCAGAGACACTTGTAATTAGATAACCTGCCCAAGAAGTATCATGCAGGGACTCAGGTCTAGGTTTGGGTCTCTGACATCAGCATGGCAAAAAGCCCATGTGAAAAGCAACCCACTGTTATGTTATCATTGCAAGTCTCTTAAAAACACTTAGGCTTGGGCTTTAATGAATTTTTTGTTTTATTGTGGGTTTGGGGTTTTTTCCCTGTTGGTATTGTAGAAGGTAATTCTACCTCCTACTAAAGGTGCAGGCTTTGTTTTGCTATTCCTAGCCAACAGCAATTTCTCCTGCACCTTGGCAGATTACTTTTAAACCTAAATTGTTAACTAAAATAACAGAAATACTTAGAAAAAATACTTCTTTTTGCCATGATGAAACACAGTAAGCCATATTGTGAAGCTGTGCAATAAATACAGAACGTTTTCTTCCATTTGTAGGTGATATTGTCTATGTAGACATATACCACAGCAAATGCAGACATATTCTATAGCACACAGAGCAGCAGAGTAGGCTGACCTTGTTCTTATTCCTACTTCATATTTTTTAGATTAGGCAAGGCCCCAAGCTTTCTTCGATCAGTATGCTGTGGTTTGGGTCCTACCCCAGATGACTAACATCTTGGTGGAACTATTTTCAGCCAAGGGATTATTTGTATACTCCCTCCTGAATACTGATCTACCACATCCACTTTGTGTCACAGCCCCAAACAAAAGGAGGGGAACTGCTGCCAGCATTTCTCCTGTGATCTTTGCGTGATCACCCCTGTCCAAATTGCTGCCCACTCACTCTTCCTGGCACTGAAAGACTGCTATGGGAATTGTACAGCCATTGAAATGGCACCTTCACACACAAACCAAACACAGCTTCTGTTTCCTCATGCCTGACTTCCAACATCATCCCATTTGCTTGCTATTCTTCTGGGAAGAACCCCCTTGGCTTTCCCCTGCCACTGAAGTACTTAAGTAGTACATAGGAATTAAAACCTTTGTTAATAAGGTGGCAATGCATTCAATCAGCAGCCCCTCTAGTGCCACGCAGACTGGCTCAGAAGAAATAGGAAGAGAATGGAATATTTCCATTTCAGAAATAAAATTAATCCTTTACTGGACTCTGAACTATTAGGATATATTCTCTTCTTGTTTTAACATTCAACAGCAAATTACTGTAGCCACACTGCAGTCCTCAAACTTCCCCCTTACGATGCATATGGGTCCCAGCTTAATGAGCTGCTGTTTTGTGAATCTGACTTTGAGGAACGTGTTTCTCCTTTTGCATTGCAGAGGGAACCAAGGGCCACTTTCAGCTTTGGACTTTGCTGCAGATATTATGTGCCTAAATACCTGCCACTGCAAGCCTCAGCATCACAACACTTAAGTTCCCATTTGGATGTAGCCCTAATTTGCTGTACAAGTCCTCAAATCTAGAGTAGAATCATAGAATCGCAGAATACTTTGGGCTGGAAGGGATCTTTAAGGGCCATTTAGTCCAAGTCCCCGACAATCATCAGGGACATCTTCAACTACACCAGGTTGCTCAGAACCCCATCCAACCTGACCTGGAATGATTCCAGGATTGGGGCATCTACCACCTCTCCGGACAACCTGTGACAGTGTTTCACCACTCTCACTGTGAAAAACTTATTCCTTCGGTCTAGTCTAAATCTGTCCTCTTTTAGTTTAAAACCATTACCTCTTGTCCTATTGCAACAGGCCCTGCTAAAAAGTCCATCCCCATGTTTCTTCTAAGCCCACTTTAAGTACTGGAAGTCTGCAAGAAGGTCTCCCCAGAGCCTTCTCTTCTCCAGCCTGAACAAACCCGACTTTCTCAGCCTGTCCTCACAGCAGAGGTGTTCCAGCCCTCGGATCATTTTGGTGGCCTCCTCTGGCCCCGCTCCAACAGGTCCACGTCTTGCCCGTGCTGAGGGCTCCAGAGCTGGACGCAGGACTCCAGGTGGGGTCTCACCAGAGCAGAGTAGAGGGGCAGAATCCCCTCCCTCGACCTGCTGGCCACGCTGCTTTGGATGCAGCCCAGGATGCAGCTGGGCTTCTGGGCTGTGAGCGCACATTGCTGGCTCATGTCCATCTTTTCATCCACCAGTACCTCCAAGTTCTTCTGGGCAGGGCTGCTCTCAATCCCTTCATTCCCCAGCCTGGATTGATACTGGGGGTTGCCCCAACCCAGGTGCAGGACCCTGCACTTGGTCTTGTTGAACCTCATGAGGTTTACATGGACCGACTCCTCAAGCTTGTTTTATGTTGGTAATGTGTTCAGAAACACGGACCAAATTGTTATGTCTGACAAATACATAAAAAACTTTCCCTTGAGAGAACAGTCTAAACCTTCACATACAGAAGAAACCCGGGTACATTTTCACTATTTGGGATTCAGAGTCATACACAGATTTTTCTTCTGGACTTGAACAAGACAAGTGGACCTACAGAAGTTGTCTGTCCTCCTATTAGTAGTAAAAAACAGTATGCAATATCCATGTTTGGATGGCACAGGCAAAGTAACATGTCTAGATTTAGAGCTGTGGGTGCTGTGCTATGTAAGAAATTAACAGCAGTGTGACCTTGATGCACACTGCTCTCCTTGGCTGAGGCAATTCTCTGTTATGGATTTCATCTTTATGTATCAACCTCTCTCTATTTAATATATGAGCCTAACTGAGGGTTAGAATACAACCAGGCAACAAAGTATGGTGGCCTACATTTCCCCCTCTAACTGTGGACAACTACCTAAGGCACATAAACTGGTACACTAGTCAGTCTCCACTCTCTGCTAGCCAAAGGAGTCAGCTCAGGGCACCTGCAGGGGATCAGCCAGATCCCAAGTGGGATGAATTACCTTCCGGAGGTGCTTGCTTCTCTCCAATTAGACATGAAGGCAACATTAAGTAAGCTCCTAGTTTAGATGCCTCAGATAAGTGCCTCAGTTTAGCCGGGATGAATCCAGGTCTATGTGCTATATCAGGAGAAGATGATGACACACCCAGCTCTAACATGGAAATGCAGAATGTTATGCCTCATTTGTAAACTGGCACGGTGACGCCTCCTTCCCCTCTGCAGCTCTCACTGAAGAACCTGATTGTGATTTACCCCACTGCAGCAGCTGCCAAGTCCACATCCAGATTGCCTTAATTAAAAGCAATCGTGTTAGATAAGGACAAGTAAAGACATATCAGATAAAAGAAATCAGACAGAAAGAATAATCTTAAATATGCCTCAGGTTAAAATTACTCTGAAAATTGCTAAGTAGGCTAAATACTGTGGATTTCATTTTTATTGTGCCTGTAAAATGATGACAAAGTTTTAGTTTGTAGCTCCTTGTCTGAGAAAAGTTACCTCCTCCTTTTTGTCTGTCTGGTACCCCAAGCACTTGGACACATTTGTTCTTGGTAAGCTCCTTCTTTGCTAGCTACTTGAAATTGCATTGAACTTAACATTACTTCTGTGTTTCATACTGGCTGGCTTTCAAAAGCGATTGTAAGGGTTTAGAAACATTTCCTCTAACCAAACCAACACTGTTGCATGAATAACTGATTGTTCTCTTTTTATTCCCCTGAAAGTTGTTTGCTCAATATAAACAAGATTTTCTGAGGGACTTCCATGAAGAATATTAATTTGGCAAGGCTCTGTAGTGACTGTGTTGGAGAAAGATACCCTGACCTCCCTTGTGTGAGCTATGCAAGCTAAATCTCCCAGGATAAAGTGGTTACATATCTACACAAAGAAAGGGAATTCAGACATCATATGCACAGTGCATTTCTCACACAGAGAATCAGGACCAGCTCGAGACAAAGGTGAAGGCAGTCACCTAGGGCAGCTTTCTTGGTGGCAGCAGGACCAGTACTTGCCTTTCCAGTGCGCTGTGAGTCTGTGGCTGCTTTGCCACAGAATTGAGATTTGATGCAAAACACAGAGACCTTTGCAGAAAGCAAAGTCCCTTTTTCCTCTTGCCTGCACCTGCAGCAGAAGGAATAGCAAAACCAAAGCTGATTTCACTCACTCCCTGTTTTAACTTTATTCCCTCCCTGGTAAAAGGGGGAGAAGCCTGGCCATGACTTGCCACCCCTTGCGTGGTAAAGTTCAGTTGTGCCCACATGGCTGAGACGTCTCAAGGCAACTCTGCCCAGAAGAATTCCATTCATGTAGACATGCAGGGAGAAATGAAGTCTTAAGATTAAAATCAGAGTCCAGAGCTAGATCCAACAAACAAAAGAGAAAAGTCCCTATAGGATGAGATGACTACGGTCCAGACGAGGTGCTGGCGAGGAGAGGACTGCCTACCCAGAAGGAACTCAGAACAGTAGTGTTTCAGAGGTGTGATCAAGGAAATGCCTGATTGCAGAAATTCCTAGGCTGAGGTAGAAGTAGGGATTATCAGATGTGCAGATTCAATGTTCTGATCCAGGAGCTGGAGACAAAAATACATGGGAGTCCTTTAGGAAGGTATTCAATGGACTTCTACTTCTATGGTCTTGTGTTTCTCCAAAACATTTGCAGCATTTATCTTGCTCATTACTTCAATTGCATAGCATTCATCTAAATGCTATTATCATCTACATCCATGCAGGTGCACTCGCCTTAGAACTCTGGTAGGCTGCCTGACTAAGTACAACTGCGATACAGCTCCTGAATTTCAGAAATAATACAAAGATCTGTACTCAGCAGACAATTAAAATTTGAATATATGCAGAAGCAAGCTGTTCCCAGACCTGCAATTACATAGCTAACTGGATTAGAAGACTCTGTTTCTGTGAACAAGTTCTTCTACTGAATCACATGGGCTTTCATCAGCATGTCATAACATACAGAGTTTCGGAAAACAGCACTGCCTGGGAAAATCTAGCCAAAGCTTACTGGCTTTCGTACAAGAAAAGGGTCAGCCTTTCTAGAAGGTTGTATGCAGAGGTAACTATTTTTGTACCAAATGTTTTATGATTATGAAATGAAACACACACATAAATATTACATAGGCAAATACATCTCCATTTTAATACCAAATGTAAGTTTTACATGCATGTGAACTGATTAAACATAACTTTATTACAGTTAATCATGGTTAACCTTCATCACTTCTTTATTTGCTTATAATAACTTAGGTCCTAAGTAGCATGTCAAAATGGCTGTCTTGCCATCTGTGGGTCAGACTCATCTCACCAAATATTAGCCATATAAGAGGTACAAATCCAGGATAAACTACTGTCATAGTTAACAGGGGATAGATTTCCCAAGAACAACACATCCTATCTACCCAAGATACCTATCTCACAAAGGTCTGAATTGCCCTCTTCTGCCACAGACTACAGAGATAACCTAAACAACCAATTTTGGACTAGATGACTATCTTGCTGGTGACCAAGATGAATCCCAGTCTATGTATGCAACTGGTAGAACAAGAGGCCATAATTCAGATGTGACCATTCAAAAACAACAACAAAACTGCTACGTAGAAATCCAAGAGAGTACAAGAAACCCAAAGAGATATTAATTGATTTATGATATGCTAATTTTAAAAAATCTTTCATGTTTTAGAAACTGACTCTAGTCTTCCTCTGGAATCCACCAAGGAACTCCTTTTCCAGCACTTTGCATTAACTTCCTGTCTGTTTCTCCATAATGTCTCCACATTTAGACCAAAACTCTGCTTTTCTGCAGTTGATACCAGCTTGAGAAACATCCTTATCTACATTGCTCTTGCTTTTCTGACCAATTTGAAATCTCAGGCTATTCTTTGACTATAACTTTTTCCAATAACTTTTTTTCTTCACACTTCACAATAATTCCTAATTCTCCCCTTGTTCCAATACTTTTAAGATAATTTCCAGCAAAGCCTATACTCTTGTGAGTAATACATATGCAGGTAAATATTTCCATGCAATTTAGTGGAACTAGGGATGCAAAATGGATTGTTCTGAAAATGTGGTTTTACAACTGTGTTTTGTTCAGTTCATTTCTCTTCATCTAACTCAAAGGTAATTCAAATGCTGATCAAAGAATCTGGTCTCTCCAGCTTTGTAAGATACTGTCTTTACAATAGAACAAGTTAATTTTGTATCATATTACTGTGATTAATCTGTTGATTCTTAATTTTATGCAGTGGGTGCTGATCTTGCTGTCAATAGTTAAAGCTGTAATGAAACAACTTCCACTATAACCTCTGGTTCATGTTCCAAAACTTTCAACTTCAGGCTGAAAACATCCTCTTCTTTGTGTCAGCTTGTAGCCATTTTATATAAAATTAATTTCAAACTTTCTCTGTAGTAATGGGTGATGCTGGAAACCTAAGCTTTAACAAGGGCTGAAGATACCACAACCACCACTTTACACCTTGGTGACAAAGATTCCATGAAGAAGAAAAGTAAGTTGCAGATGTCATGTACCCCTGATGCTCACTACAAGATGCTGTATAATAATACAGGATTTACCAAAAGTGCCACATTACGACCCAGTATGAATAAGGAGAATGAAATTCTAAGTACATTAATACAATTAAAACAGCATTCAGTATTTGCAGTACCCCTTGAGCAGGGTCAGAGTGCCATTAGCAGGCTGTGTTTCCCATTTCGCAATGCTCCTCAATGTTTCTTTATTTCAGAAGGCCATAGAGAGGAACCAGATCAAAGTAGGCTCAGATATAAACAAGGCAAACCTTCGAGCTTTCTCTTTTTGTTTTAAAATTTCTCTAATCGACCCAGTATGACAAGGTTTATGCAGTGACAGCCAGCCTCTTAGCCAAGGCTTTCGAATTATTTTTTTTACTTTTGGATTACATGTCTATCTCTCATTTTAGGCATCTGCCTTCTTTCTTAAAATCCTATCCTTGGCCATAGTCCTCCTCTTCTAATCAGCATCTGTGACAAGATATCAAGTATACAAAAGTAAAGTTTTCTTCAAATCTTCAATCAGCCCTTGTGATTTCTAGGATAAATTACATTTGTACAGTTCTACTTCACGCCAGAGTTGCAGAGCTATTTTGGGTTTAAGACAGTCCAAAGTTTTTTACTGTCTACCTTATACAGCAGAAGTAATTTAACATCTGCAATTTTCTTGAATGATGAAATAAAGTTAGCTCCTCAATGGCCTTAAATTTGGAAGTGGCTAATATATTTCTTATAATAAATATAGATACTCATCTACGTCATAGTCTTCTTACACAGAACTGTCATATTTCTCAACAAGATCTCTACACAGGAACTGCAGGTTAGTGTATCAATTTATGAGAAAGATGTATTGAATGATTTCTTCATGCTTTTAACTTATTCCATTTATTTGATTTTTAAAATGTTATACAAGCGATTTTATTTAAATTAGTACATCTATTGTAGTGGTTAGTATTAAACTGGTAGTATTATACAATTAATTACTTGTAATAGTTTACAAATAGGGTTGCTTTTAGGCTAAAATCTTAAGGAGCATATTTACCAGAGGATTGTGTAATGATTTATGTCCCTTGGTGTGAGCAAAAGACACGAGAAAAGACAAACATTCTATTTCAATTAGAGGGTTAACAGCTGTATTTCTTAGCATCATCATAACCTTAAATAGTGAAGCATTAATCTTTACAGCTTATCTGTTACTCCTAGGCAGGAAACCAAACACGCAATAACATGAAACATGAAAGATGTAGCAAAATCACTTGAATAAACACAGTAGAATTTAAGGCCTTTTTTTGAAATAGATATTTTGAATGAAGAAAGTTTGGGGGTCTTGTCTTTCTCCTTCATGGCAAGGTATGAAATACTTGCTTCTCAGAAAAAATTCTAAATTGCTAGTTAGATTAGACATATCATATCAACCATGCACTGTCCTTATATTCATCCAAAGGGTTTCAGAGGAAGCTGAAATATTGGGAGGTGGGGGGGTGAACTACTTGCTTAGTTAATTAGCTCTCTGACACTCCTTATCAATAGGAGAAGTCAACATACTAATGGAAAATAAATTACAAATCAAGAGACTAATATTAAAAAAAAGCACACCAAATCTAATTAAAAGCTCATTTGTACTCCAGTTTCTGACAATATGACATACTGCGAAGTTGGGTAGGGGGCTGTTTTGTTGTTGTTGTTGTTTTAATGAACACTTCCTTTAGAGACTATATGTCAGCAGATCAAATTTATCCAAATTCACCAGCCTCATTAGTTATTGATACAAAGAATGAAAATCTCTTTATTCTTCTTGGTTTTGATGAAGATAAAAAGCAAGACAGAGTGGAATACACTATCAAATTTTTATTTGCTGGTTAGTTTTAGAACATGTTTGAAAATATTTAGACTGTTTTTTTAGTGAAATTATAATTTTATAGGTAAAAAAACTATAGATTTGTGCAAAGAAGCATTAATGTCTTGCAGTTCATTCACAGAGCAAACATTAAGAGTAGAACAATAATGTGTAGAAACTGCTGACATAAAAAAAACCACAAACCATATAACCTATTTTATATGTATAAATACAATAACAAGTGACTCCTAGGTTATCAACGCATCTTATTTTCTGTGCAGACTATTAATAACTTTAGTATGAAAAGTGACTGACCCACCAGTATTAACTATCATCAGTTCTGGTTCCATTTTGATCTCTATCCATGGAAACAAATATTTTCCACATATTAATATACTGCTTTTAGGGTTTTTTTTCCAATTTTCCTGTTTTTCTTGTATGAGGATATCTTATCAACTGAAGATCTTGTTATTCAAGATGCACTTTCTATACAATCCCAGCTCACCTATGTTTACACAGGACAAATCCATTTTCTCCTCATTGCCTCACTGTTCAGGAAGGACAGATGTATAATTCAGTGGAAGCAGTTTTCATTTGACTTTTCAGTTGACCCATCTGAGATCTAGTTATTTATTTAAGCTTTCCTAAATGACTGCAGATAAATTTCTTAAAAAATCTTAATAAATAATAAAAGAGGTCATTGGTTCCCTGAGTTCTCAGTGCAAGCTTTGTATCGTTATTTAAACCTAGGCTGGCTTTCAGCCTCAGCAACTAATAAAACCATGCAAACCTGCAAACAGACAGTGTGATATACAGCCATAAATATGAAACTGTAAGGAAATATTCTGTATCTTTAAATATTAAGCAGCCTTGTTACTCTGCTCTCAGAGTAAATTCAACCCTCTAAGCAACACCATCTGGCATGTAAGTGATGTTGACAAGGTTTGCTCATAAAGACTGTGCTCGGTGACTGAGCCCAGTTCCCCACTTCCTTGTTTCTCAGGCTCTGACTTACAATTTTTCCTACAGCTGAAATACATCAGCCAGCTGAAGTGTTGGTCCAGATCCTGAATTCTGCTGAGATTTCTTAAGTAGCTGGTTGGCAAACACAATGAAACAGGAGAAAGAGGTGGTGGTGGAAGTGTAGATTAGGGGGGTAGAGTGAGGGCCAATAGCAGGATCAGATTGTGGAATCTGCAAGAAGAGTCAGCTGAAGTCTAGCAGCCCTACAGCTGTGATGAAAGAAAGCTGCCACAACTCTTTTCATCAAGGTCTGATGTGGCAAGTGCTCATGGTTCAGTTGATAATGTTTAGTTTTGCATATTAAAAAAAACAACAAAACTCCTCCAAAAAGGAGGACCCCGGGAAATACCGAAGTGTCAGCATCTCCTCTGTGCCTGGGAAGGTCATGGAACAGATCCTCCGAGAAGCTATGGTAAGTCACATGGAAGACGGAGGTGATTTGAGACAGCCAGCATGGTTTCACCAAGGGCAAGTCCTGTCTGACCAACCTAGTGGCCTTCTCTGATGGAGTGACTACATCACTGGACAAGGCAAGGGCTATGGATGTCATCTCTCTGGACTTCTGTAACGCCTTTGACACAGTCCCCCACAACATCCTTCTCTCTACTTTGGAGAGAGATGGATTTGATGGGTGGACTGTTGGGTGGATGAGGAATTGGTTGGATGATCACATCCAGAGGGTAGTGGTCAATGGCTCAATGTCCAGATGGAGATTGATGATGAGTGCTGTACCTCAAGGGTCTATACTGGGACCAGTATTCTTTAATATCTTCACCAATAAAATAGACAGTGGGATCGAGTGCACCCTCAGGAGTTTTGCAAATGACACCAAGCTGAGTGGTGCGGTTGACACATCTGAGGGATGGGATGCCATCCAGAGGCACCTGGACAAGCTCAAGGAATGGGCCCATGTGAAACTCATGAGGTTCAACCAGGCCAAGTGCAAGGTCCTGCACCTGGGTCAGGGCAACCCTTGGTACCGATCCAGGCTGAAGAATGAAGAGATTGAGAGCAGTGCTGCCTAGTACAACTTGGGGGTACTGGTGGATGAAAAGATGGACATGAGCTGGCAATGTGCGCTTACAGCCCAGAAGCCCAGCTGCATCCTGGGCTACATCCAAAGTATCGTGACCAGCAGGTCCAGGGAGGTGATTCTGCCCCTCTACTCTGCTCTGGTGAGACTCCATCTGGAATCCTGCATCCAGCTCTGGAGTCCTCAGCACAGGAAAGACATGGACCTGTTGGAGCGGGGCCAGAGGAGGCCACCAAAATGATCCGAGGGCTGGAACATTTCTGCTGTGAGGACAGGCTGAGAAAGTCGGGTTTGTTCAGGCTGGAGAAGAGAAGGCTCTGGGGAGACCTTCTTGCAGACTTCCAGTACTTAAAGGGAGCTTAGAAGAAACATGGGATGGACTTTTTAGCAGGGCCTGTTGCAATAGGACAAGGGGTAATGGTTTTAAACTAAAGAGGGCAGATTTAGACTAGATCTAAGGAGGATAATTTTCACACTGAGGGTGGTGAAACACAGGCACAAGTTGCCCAGAGACATGGTAGATCATAGAATCACAGAATCTTTGGGTTGGAAGGAACCTTTACAGGTCATCTAGTCCAACCCCCCTGCAATCAGCAGGGACATCTTCAACTAGATCTATTTGCTCAGAGCCCAGTCCAGCCTGACCTGGAATGTTTCTAGGGATGGGGCATCTACCACCTTTCTGGGCAACCTGTGACAGTGTTTCATCACTCTCACTGTGAAAAATTCCTCATGCCCTATTCAGAATCTGATATCCCATTACTAAGTATGTAATCTTCCTATTGTGTACATAGAAATAAGGCACAGATTGTATAAAATGGATAACAATAATTGACAACATATAAACAAAACTCTCAGAAAAAACTATCATTTGCTAATACATGTGGCAGTAATTAATTGTGTATTTTGGCAGTAGCTCTTCGTGCTTAGCAACTCTAAAATGAGACATTCTGGGTATTTTTTCAAGTGATATGAATGTATTTCAGTTATTTGGAAGTTGATAACGGTATCAAAACATCACTGTGTTTACCCCAGCTTTCTTTAATGCAAATTCTTTCATCTTTTTTTTTAGCTTTTAAGGCCTGACTTTGTTCCCACTGACATCAGAGAAAGAAACACAAAGCAAAATATATGATTTCATTTGGGTTATACAAAATTTTGCACAGCAGTATTTATTTTATATTTTCGGTTACAGAGAGGATAACTAATTGTAATGTTGGGCTCTTTAAATCCTTATACCTGTCCATAAGTCATCATCGACATCAATGGTTTTACTCAAGTAAGTAAGGGTTGCTCATGATCACAAAAGGTTGCAGAATAAATTTCTAAATGGGTGCAAGCTGAGTATAACAGAATCTACATCTCTACAGAGTTTTCAAGGGACTTCTAGTGTTACCTATTTAAAGTTGCTGCAGTTACTTTTCCTATTGATTTTATACCACTCATAAAATTAAGAAATGTGTTTAGAAACATTAACACTTCTATTGCTTTTAAATAATGTCCTCTCTGGCTTATGTTGAAAGCACAGGGAGAACATGCATTGACCTAAAACTCTGAAGCAGTGTCTTCTGGTGTAGAGAAGCACTGAAAAGAATACTACACTTCAAGCCATCAGTGACTTCCTCCAGAGTATCCTCCCTTAATAAAAACAAAACCAACAAAACCCAAAAATAAACCACTAATTTTAATGACCTAAAAATATTGTTTAGGTGGGAGCAAACACTTCCTGCAGTATCTGGAGTTGTCGAAGTCCTGTTGCAGTTTATAATCTCAGAAGATGCTCAGATTCCTCAAGGTTACTCAGCTCAAATAAACATTTAATAATTAACTTGGAGATGGGTTGAGCACTTTTTGCAGGGGATTGCTTCTGAAGGAAGGTTGATTTCTGATTAATTGCTTGGTTTATATAAATTATTTGCATTTACTGAAATTATTGATTTTTGTCTAGTAGAACTTCTGATCCTTATGTTAGTTGAGAAATCTTAAACTTAAAAAAAAAAAGTCAAAATTATCTTTGAAAGTATTTTATAAAAGCTTTTGTACTGGTTTTTGGAGAGGAAAATGGAAAGAACTGTTTTACATTATGGCACAATCAGTTTTGAATAAAAAGTGTGTTTTGGAATTACTGTTGAATCTCAAAACTGGTGTTAAATAGAAAATAAAAAACTTGAATCATAAGAACAGAATTTAAAACAAAGACAGGGCTGGTATGAATTGATTCTATATTTTGCAATAATATTAATTTAAAGGTGCTGTGGAAATCACAGTTTCTGGTAAGTAAAGGTCTTACAAAATTTCTCCATTCTGACTTTACATGGTTGAGAGGTGCTATTTGTCCATATTGTTTATGGTTAATGCCAATTTGTCTTGTTCTCATCAAAGTGTATGCCCATTTCTTCTATGTCTTTTGAATCTTGTATAATGCAACTCCCGTTATTGTAGAATGTTTCCAGAAAGTTATGTGATACTGCCTAGTTCTGGAAGTTAGTCAGCCTATCTGTCTTTGTTTCCATCTTCAGCTCCCATGTTTACCTTTTTTCTGAACTATAGTCACTTAAATTATAGCTTTAAACTACAATTTGGAAGTATTTTACAAATAGAGACAATGACCTTTCATGTTAAGAATTCTGTAACTCAGACAAAGAAAACGTCTCACATTTAGGTATCCTTGCAATGCTGGTAGTTGAAAGAAAACTTTCATCACTACTTCCTTTGACTCTGTTATTAGAGTCACTTGCCAATCTTTGTAGCATGACAGAACAAAATCAAATCCATGTTGTATCTGTTGATTTAAGGCTTTTATGAATTTGTACAAAAAAAACCCCAAACAGTAAGTTTTTCTCAAGGAAAGAATCTTGTTAATCAGAAACATCAGGCATGACCAATCATTACCAGGAAAGGGTTTGGGTGGAACTACAGTGCAGTATTTCTTCATGTCAAGAAAAAGTCTAAAAAAATTCTTTTTAAAAAGTTCTGATTTTATTTTTATACTGTTGATATCATTTTGAATGTGTGGAAAATGCCATGGAAAATGTAAACATTTCAAGAATCCAGAAACTGGAGTACAGTTTACATGGAACTGGTGTGACATTGCTTCGTAACTCTGAATCTGTTCAAAGCTTAGTTCAAAACTCCTAATGCAGGTGACCAATAAACTTAAGAGTGGAGTTGAAGGAAATGTAATAGCAAGAGAAGTAAGTGCCTTCAGGAAGGTGGGCAGAGAAATTTCCCACTTTTGAGAGCAGTTCACTTTCTGCAGAGTTTCTGCTCAGCTGGCTTTACTGTAAACCTCTTTCTCTGTTTCTTGGAAGTACTGAACCAAATGGCAAACACTAAATTATGATGTTTAATGTACTTTGTGTACTTTATGTACACATAATAGACATATGTAGTTTATAATTTCCTATGAGCTATATGTCATTTACTATTTGTTGACAGAAAGATAGAGAAATTAAATATAGCATTTACAAGTTAAGTGTCAAATGGGAAGCGGTATTCTTTCCTAGTTAACACACCAGGCTGGTATTCTGGAGATATGGCTCTACTTGTAGTTATTCCAGTAGCTTGCATGAGTTTGGACAAGTCTTTTCATGCTTTCTCATTTCTTGTTTGCCTTATCTTTTGACACAGTCTCGAGAGCATATGTACAAGCAAAAAATGCTTTAACTTCACCAGTGCTTTTGGATGCTGTTTTAACACTCATGAACAGCGGTAGTACTTCATTCCTGTCTGCAATCACTTCATCTTCTCTCAAAAGCATGTGCCCAGGTCCCAAATAGAAAAATAAACATGGTGCTAGTTTCTTTATTTATACTAGTTAATTAAAGAATTAAATTTATTTTAAAAATAAATAGAAAACTATTGATATACCTTTATTCTTGCATCCCAAACAAGGTACTGAGGAATTTTTAACTACCTGCCTGAAGACAGCTTCAGATTTTCCTGTTTCTCACCCTCAGAGAGCTACGAATTTAGGATCTGCTCCTACTGAACATAACTGGGAGCAAATGTGCCTAGTTCCTGTGGTAGTTTATAACAGGTACATGTGTGGCAGAGCACATGGAGAAGCACTAGCATGAGCACTGAAGTTTTTGCAGCTGATCTTCAGAGCGTTGCAGTTAACATCAAGGATCGCTGCTTAGTCTCAGACCATGTTAAATGTATTTAGTGCACCTAGCTTTAATATTCCTTCCCAAGGAAAAGGAAGTGGGTATTAGGTCCTTGTAAAAGAGGAAAAGAGCTTGTGTATCCTTTGCTGCATGACAAGGCAGTGCAAACTGTTGTTCCTGCAGGCTACTGGACAGACAGACAGCCTGTCACTCTTGGCCAGGAATTTGGGCAGAGGCTGCACAGAGTTGACACTAGCTGAGATTCTGCTGTGACGACTTAATTCCAGGGAGACGCCATGTCCTCGCAGCAGGATTTCAGGGAAGAACATAAAGCTAGCAGCAGCTTATTCTGCGTGTCCAAAGAATGTCAGATAATGAGGTCATCTGAGAGATGTGTGACTATTTCTCTTTTCCATTCTCTCTTTGTACAAATGATACCATTTGACAAATAAAAGACATCACTGATGACTCAGATCAGGAAAACAAGATTACCAATTCAAAATGTTCTATACTGTAGAACGTGGGAAGAAATTATTACATCACTCAGGATCTTGGGGTACTTCTCTCTTAGATTGCATTTCATTTGTCATGACAGTTTTTCAATGCCAGCTTAATCCTGCAGCCCTGCTGTGGGAGCTGATATCCTGTAAACTTAGACTGACTTAATGGAACAGGAGCCACAATAGGAGTTCTTTAATTCAAAACAATGTGTACTTTTCCTTTCCAGTTAAAGATTTGTTTCACAGATGTTTTGCCAATATTTGAATAAGAGTTTGTTACCAGCCTTCTTTTTTCTTTTCCTGGCAAGTTTCCTTTAAAAAGTAGTGTACAATATGAAAAATGCATGTATTTGTGCAAAGGGAGGTGGGGGCCTGGAGTATGCATTTAGTTTATATGCAAAAGAAGAAAGAAAAGGATGGGGGAGATGCCCCGACAAAGAAAGTGTCATGAAGTGGACTCACTAGAAGTTTGTTGCAGAAGATGCAGTCTGCACACTGTAGGTTTTGAAGTAAGGCTAGAGGATGAAAGCCTTGCTGATGATTCAAAGCATCTGGCAGTAGAAAGGAGCTTTGCAGCTCCTTGACATTTGTGCAATAAAGTCCATTCCAGGAACAGCTGCTCTGAACATGATAGTTATGAGCTGTTGGAATAATGGGTGATAATTCCTGGGTAATAGGAATGGGGAATTTTTCCTTGGAATAATCCCTGGGTAAAAACGACCTTGCTCCAAACCCTTTACAGATCCTAAGAATCTCAACACAGTACACTGAAGTGTCTCCTTTCCTTCTTGTTGCACACAGTTCTCATCCATTTTTCTTGTGCACTCTGAGCCTGAAAGCATTAAGCAGAAAGTCTGCTTCCACATCTGACCAAACACGGAGTTAGAGTTCGGGAATGAGTTGGTGTCTGATAGTTCCATTCCCATGTTTGCTAAGAGACTGGTTATCTAAACGTCGAGTGCTGCTTCCCCACTTGTTTTTCCAGTACCTCTATTAAGCTGGATCAGTACACACGTACAAAGGATGCAAGCCAACTTATAGTTACATTACCAGTCTCATTATTCAGTACTCATAAACATGTTACATATTTTGAATTTCTTACAGAGCACCTGTCTGTTCGCTGCAAAGCGTTATACTGCTTTTTCAAATTAAACAGAGGAATCATGAAAATAATCATAATAAAATTTTATCTCTTGTGTAGTCACACAGATTGTCTTATGCTATGAAGACCTACATATTTTTTGGCAGGTCTTGGTTCTGAATGGTGTGTTTAGAATCTCAGCTCTCCTTTAATAAAAGGACATTTTTAGGTCTCAAGATTGTGAAAGCAGAAGGAGGGGAGTAAAAACTATTAATATCTCATTATCTGGGGGTGATCAGCATGAGCTTTGAATTATCATCTTTTGACAATACTTAATGAAGGTAACTTGTCACCAGGCAAGGACAGGAAGCATGATGTTTTGTTCAGTGCTCTCAGATGCTCCTCTGATATCAGTGTTAGTGTACGTAAGGCGTGATAAAGCGTTCAGATATGTTATGCACAGCTGAAGTGCAATGAACTAAGCTTTTTGCAGACCGGCACTGTAGTAATACTGAAAACTGTGTGATTTGCACTTATGGCAACATGCTGGCTTTTCTGAGAGTACTAGAAGCATAGAAGCATAGAATCTTTGGGTTGGAAGGGACCTTTAAAGGTCATCTAGTCCAATCCCCCTGCAATCAGCAGGGACATCTTCACTAGATCAGGTTGCTCAGAGCCCCGTCCAGCCTGATCTTGCATGTTTCCAGGGATGGGGCATCTACCACCTCCCTGGGCAACCTGTGCCAGTGTTTCATCACCCTCATCATAAAAAATTTCTTCCTTATACCTAGTCTAAATCTACTCTCTCTTGGTTTAAAATCATGACCCCTTGTCCTACCACAACAGGCCCTGCTAAAAAGTCTGTCCCCATCTTTCTTCTAAGACCCCTTTAAGTAGTGGAAGGCAGCAAGAAGATCTCCCTGGAGACTCTCTTCTCCAGGCTTAACAACCCCAACTCTCTCAGCCTGTCCTCACAGCAGAGGTGTTCTATCCCCCGATCATCTTTGTGGCCCTCCTCTGGACCCGTGCCAACAGGTCCATGTCTTTCCTGTGCTGAGGGCTCCTGAGCTGGATGCAGGACTCCAGGTGGGGTCTCACCTAGCCACGCTGCTTTGGATGCAGCCCAGGATACAGTTGGCTTTCTCAGCTGCAAGTGCACATTGCTGGTTCATGTCCATCTTTTCATCTATCAGTACCCCCATGTCCTTCTGGGCAGGGCTGCTCTCGATTCCCTTCATGCCCCAGCCTGTACTGATATTGAGAGTTGCCCTGACCCAGATGCAGGACCCTGCACTTGGCCTTGTGGAACCTCATAAGCTTATCATGGTCCCACATCTTGACTTGTCCAGGTCCCTCTGGATGGCATCCTGTCCCTCAGGCATGCCAACCGCACCACTTAGCTTGGCGTCATTTGCAAACATGCTGAGAGTTCTCTCAATCCCACTCTATGTCACTGATGAAGATATTAAAGAGTATTGGTCCCAGCATGGACCCCAAGGGACACCACTCATCACTGATCTCCATCTGGACATTGAGCCATTGACCACTACCCTCTGGATGTGATCATCCAACCAATTCCTCATCCACCCAACAGTCCACCCATCAAATCCATCTCTCTCCAAAGTAGAGAGAAGGATGTTGTGGGGGACTGTGTCAAAGGCGTTACAGAAGTCCAGAGAGATGACATCCATAGCCCTTGCCTTGTCCAGTGATGTAGTCACTCCATCAGAGAAGGCCACTAGGTTGGTCAGACAGGACTTGCCCTTGGTGAAACCATGCTGGCTGTCTCAAATCACCTCCCTGTCTTCCATGTGACTTACCATAGCTTCTCGGAGGATCTGTTCCATGACCTTCCCAGGCACAGAGGAGAGGCTGGCAGGTTGGTAGTTCCCAGGGTCCTCCTTGCTACCTTTTTTAAAAACGGGTGCAATATTTCCCTTTTTCCAGTCTCCATCACCAGGGACATCATCTGACTGCCAGGACTTTTGAAATATTGTGGAGAGTGGCTTGGCAACTACATCGGCCAGTTCCCTCAGGACTCTGGGCTGCATCTCATCAGGTCCCATAGACTTGTGCATGTTCATGTTTCTCAGGTGGTCTCAAACCTGATCTTCTCTTAGAGTGGGAGGGGCTTTGTTCTTCCAGTCCCTGTCTTGCAGTCCACCCCCTCGAGAGGTGTGGAAAGAGATACTGCCAGTGAAGACTGAGGTAAAGAAGTCATTGAGTACCCCAGCCTTCTCCTCATCCATTGTTGCCAGTTTGCCAGTCTTGCTCATCACGGGGTTACACTTTCTTTGACCTTCCTTTGCTGGATGACATACCTGTAGAAGTCCTTCTTACTGTTCTTTGCATCCCTTGACAAGTTCAGCTCCCGCTGTGTGTTGACCCTACTGACCTCATCCCTACACAGCCAGGCAGTGTCCCTGAACTCTTCCAGGATACCTGTCCCTGCTTCCACTGCCTGTGCATTTTCTTCTTGCCCTTGAGTTTGACCAGCAGGTCTCCACTCAGCCATGCTGGCCTCTTCCCTTCCTTTCCTGATTTTTTACCCCTGGGGATCAAGAGCTCTTTTGCTCTATGGAAAGTGTCCTTAAAGGTCTGCCAGCTCCCTTGTCCCTGAAGGCAGCTTCGCAGGGGGTCCTATTGCCTAATCCCTTGAAGAGCTGGAAGTTTGCTTTCCTAAAATTCAGGGTCCTCTTTGCCTGCCCCACAGCCCTCAGGACTGTGAAATCCACCAGTGCATGATCACTGCAGCTCAGGCTGCCTCCAATCTTGACGTCACCAATTAGCTCACATGCATTAGTGACCAACAGCTCCAGTATAGCATCCCCTCTGGTAGGCCTGTCCAGCATAGGAAGTTATCCTCCATGAACTCCAGGGGTCTCCTGGATTGCCTACAGCTCACTGTGCTACTTTTCCAGCAGATGTCGGGGTGGTTGAAGTCCTGCAGCAGGACAAGAGCCTGTGAGCGTGATATCTCCTGTAGCTGGAGTAAGAAGGCTTTGTCAATAGACTCCCCTTGATCAAGTGGCCTGTAGTAGACACCAGCCCCAAGGTTCCATTTGTTTGCTTGGTCCCTGCTTCTTACCCATAAGCTCTTGACCTGCTCCTGGCTATTCTTCAGAGACAGCTCTTCACACTCTATCCATTTCTTGACATAGAAGGCAATGCTTTCACTCTTTCTTCCCCACCTGTTCCTTCTGAACAGCCTGTAGCTATTGATAGCTGCACTCCAGTCATGGGATTCGTCCCACCAAGTTTCAGTAATGGCAACCAGGTCATAGCTTTCTAGCAGCACAGTGGCTTCCAGCTCCTCCTGTTTGTTGCCCGTGCTGCGTGCATTGGTGTAGAGGCGCTTCAGCTGGGCTATTGGACATATCACTGTCTTAGAGGAACCCCCCTTAGTTCTTTTGAGGTCTTTCTCTGGTGCAACAGGCTGAGGGCCCTTGCTAGCACCCCATCCTTCTAACCTTGGTGCGTCATCCCTCAGCTTGTCCTGGGTGAGCCTGGTATTATCCCCTTCTCCCTTGGAGTCTAGTTTAAAGCCCTGTCAATAAGCCCTGCTAGCTTGTGAGCAAAGACCCTCTTCCCCGTTTTGAGAAAGGTTAATCTCACCTGATGCCAGAAAGCCAGGTGCCATGTAGGCCATTCCATCATCAAAAATATTGTCGTGGTGGCACCTGCCATAAAGCCATGCATTAATAGACTGAGTCCATCTGTTCCACCCTATGTTGCTGTCTGCAACTATAAGGAGGGAGGAAAAAACCACCTGTGCACCAGATTCCCCTACCAACCATCCCAACACCCTGAAGTCTCTTTTAATCACCCCTGGACTATGCGTTGTGGCTTCATCACCACCCATATGGACGAGCAGTAGTGAGTAACAGTCCAAGGGCACACCAGGCTAGGGAGTTTCCTAGTGATGTCTTTAACCCGGGATCCAGAGAGACAGCAGACTTCCCTAAGAGAAGGGTCTGACATATTGGACCCTCTGTTCCCCTCAGAAGGGAGTTGCCTACAACTATAACCCATCTTTTCTTCCTTGTGGGGGTAGTTGTGATGTGGGGGGTAGGTCTTTCTGACCTTGGCAGCACCTCTGATGTAGCTGGACCATTGTCCACCTCATCCATGGACTGTCCTTCCATGCCCAGAGCCTCGCACCTGTTGTACAGAGGCACCTGGGGAGGTGAGGTGGGCAAGGAAGGGGTTCGCCTGCCACCCCAAGTATGGCCTTGCCTCCATTCACTCCTTTCCTTTATGCCACTGCCTTCAGATACAGGACCCACTTGATCGTGTTTTCTTCTGGTGGCTGTTCCTGCTTCTGCCTCAGGGAGGGCAGAGCATGGTTCTTCGAGTCCATCCTTCTTCCGATTCCCTGATGCTCCTTAACCTTCCTACCTCCTCTTGTAGCTCTGCCCCCAGGCCGAGCAGACTGTCCAGCCGGTCACGGCTCACACAGCGGCTCTTGCTGCTGCCTCTGGTTACCAGTGAGAGGCTCCAGCACTCGCCTGAGACCTGCATGGCTGCATGTTTCCCAGGGAGCTCTGTCTGGGTTGCCACATCCACTTGGGTGAGTGCAGAGGACACGGCTTTCTGCCGGGTGGCTACCGTAGCTAAGCTCCTCCTGAGAGATTGATGACCACCAACTGAGCTCACCTCTAGAGCTGGTGGGGCCACTACATCCTCCTGTGCAAACTTCCCCATGGACAGAGATGCTTCTGGACCTAGTTTCTATGAGAAGAGGAGGTCCACGTATAGAGGACCACTACTGTCTACGAGTTCTTGTTATCCTGCAGAGTGAAATACTCCAATGTTTGCAATTAGTAAGGAAATTATAAGCTATAGCTGCACAGCTTGCAATGCTCAAATTAAGTGCCAGTTAGTCTTTACCAGTATCTTCAAGTGAGTTTGACTACATGTTTTGCAAGATAATTGGGGGAAGTTATTCCAGACAATTAGGGGAAGTCACACAGGAACTGTCTCTGTTAAACAGAGAAGAAAATTTAAAAAGGAAATTAATGGAGTACCTTCTTACTGGTATCTTTATGTGGAGTACCTAAATGAGATACTCTTACTTGAGGTCATGCAAAAACTTTTAAAATTAATGGGTAACTTTGAAACTATGAAGATTCATACTGAATCTAAAACTTTCGCAGCTCTCTGCAGTTTTGCTTTTAACTTTAGTTTAAAGTTTATCAGTTTCAAGTTTCTAATTTACTTTAGTTAATCCCCAGGTTTTGGGATTTTTCAGCTGGCACAAAAATGCAACCTGGCCTCGGTTGCCATTCTTCAGTGTTAACAGTTATCTGCGGACGTCCTGGAAAATAGGACTTGACCACCTAACATTAAGGAAACCCTGAGGTCAGTAACTCAATACGGTCCATTGCTCCCAAATAATTCCCAAGCACTGATCAGAGTTAGTACTGGCCTACATTCCCAAGTGGCATGCTGCATATGGGCAATGTGTTTGAAAATAACTGAATGTCATGAACATGGGCGTGTGGTTGGCTAAACCCTAGTGCTAGGAAGCAATCAAGTGAATGTTTAATTAGTGACAATAGATGTAACCTCTGCTTGTTACTTCAGACAGGCTTTGAATCCCCTTTTTGTTCTGGCCAATATTTATGTAAGTAATTCCAACTCAATTCTAGGAGAAGTGATATTTTAACAACATAAAGGCAGAGTTTATATACCTATACAGATACCATCCTTCAGCTGATAATGAAACAAACTAACCTCTAGTGAAATACCATTGAGAACAAGGAAAAATTAAGACTAAATTGGGTCCAGTAAATTACCCTTTCAGATTTTGTTACATTCTTATTCTTTCATATGCAAGATCCCCAAAAACATACCTCTGAAGCAACACTTCTAAGAAAAAAAGTAGACCAGGGTCTTCACTGGATCCCAAAGGCTCTAGTATGAGCAGAAACACAGTCTCATCTGTGGCTTTGGGCATGTTCCCGCTCTCACCAGAACCTTGCATTTCAATGAGAGCACATTAAAACTTTTCTGCCATAAACAGTTTAATGGGTACAGGTAAAAAGGGGGAAAAGACTAGTACCCGGAGATTCAATATTCATCACTTTCCTACTCCTTTACTTGCAAAAAGTATCTGTTAATTCTTGACTCCCTTAACCTCAAACTTAAACACATTCAAAACACTTATACTGTTCCTGGAGTGGGAAAAACCCAGAACCTGGATGTTAATAATGAATGCCTCAGAGGACTTCTTAAATTATAATGAATTGCAGTGGGAGGGGAAGAAAAAAAAAAAGAGGAAACTTTAAATTTCTTGCTAAATGTATGACATTTTTATCATGGTAAAATACTTTTCCTCAAAATCCTGCTGTTTCTCCCAGACACAGCTTGATCATTACAGTCAGCTTCTGCACCAAAAACCAAAATAAGCTGGAAGCCCAGTGAGCTCAAGCATCACATCTCTGCCCTTTGAAAGCCTTGCCTGGGCTTGTGCAGAATACAAGACACATCTGGCTGCCTTCATGTCTTGACAGGCACAAGCTCCTGTTACTGAAAAATGTGGAAAAAAACAGTTGTGGTGGCACGAAACTGTGTCAGCTGGTAACTTCAAGACTGTGTATCACATACGAGCTTTTAATTGCTACAACACTAGCTTAATATGCTTGCCTTGAAAATTTTCAGGTAAATAAGTTTTATCATGGGGAAATAGGAAAAGGCCTCATTGCCCCTGCGCAAGAGCTACAAACAACTTGAATAGGAAAATGCCATGCATAAATTACAATTATTAATCTTTGAAAATTAAGAGTATATTAATTATCACAGAAAACTAGCCCAGAAGAAATTTTTATGGCTTTTCTAAACAGTGCTTCCATACATGTTGCTTTCTAATCTGCATGCATGACACACATGTTGTTACAGACAATATAGAATATTATTTGTTCTCTGATACCCTTATGTGAACACATCATAATTGCACTGAAATTGAAGGATGCAGCTATTGAAAACCCTAGGAAAACTTAGCTGGACTTCATAAAAGCATGAACTCACATCATCATCCTCCATACTTTGCAGTATGGGAGACCTAGTGGAAAAGCAGTAAAATGTAGAAAACATTTTACACTGTAGGTTCAACCCAGGATATTTTATTAAAAAACCTTTTTTATACAACTCCTCCTATTTAGCTATACAATGGAGAGCTGAACACTTGTATTAAATGTTGGAGCATCCTTTTTATCTTTGTGCTTATAGATGCCCTCCGAGAGCTCCGGCAGGCCAGTGAGACAAGGCTTCTCTTTGCAGAAGCCATTCTGACTCCTTCCCAACAAGCCATGTTCATTCATGCACACATTGATCATATTCTTTATTATAGAATTCAGCATCTAGTCAGGTATGGAAATCAAACCCACTGGTCTGTAGTGGGTAACCCCACTCTGGAGCTGCAGCTGTTTATGATGGCCTTGGCCAGCCGTTCTGCAAATTCGCATCAGAGATCCTTCAGTGATGTCGGGAAAATGACATCTGGTCCTGACACACAATTTACCTGCTTTGTCCAACATTTACTTTACACTTACCTCCAATTTACCTAGCTCCTCTGATCTGTCTTCTACCACAAATGTGCTGCGTGCAGGAATCTTCTCAGCTATTGCTTAGCAGTGAAGCCTGCATGCTAGAAAAATATCTAACAAAAATATTGTTATGGTGGCTGGCAATTTTGCTGTGATTTACCAATAATTTCCACTCTCACACATTCAATTAATATTTTAATCTAGGTAAAAAATTCTAATCTAGGTGCAAAATTCTTTTGCCTCTATAAAGAGAAAAGTATTCTTGTGAATGTATTAAAGTTTGTCTATGTTCACACCATAGTCATTAAATGCAGAATTTATTCCTGCATACTATATTAATATAAACATTAAATACATTTACAGATAACTCTACACAAGGAAGAAAATATAAGACACATTTTTAATGAGTAAGAAGAAAGCCTGCAAGGCTAATAAATGGAAAAATATTAGTATTGTGTATCCTATCAAAAAATTAATTAGAATCCATAACTAACAGTACAATTTGTCACACAACATTCTCCTATTCCCCATTATTGCTTCCTGGATTATTTCTTTATATTTCAATTACACAGAATCACACAGAATCACTAAGGTTGGAAAGGACTTTCAAGATCATCAAGTCCAACCATTAATCCAGCGCCACCATGTCCCCTAAACCATGTCCTGAAGCGCCACATCCACACGTTTTTTGAACACTTCCAGACATGGCGACTCCACCACCTCCCTGGGCAGCCTGTGCCAATGCTTGACCACTCTCTCAGTGAAGAAATTTTTCCTAATATCCAATCTAAACCTCCCCTGGCATAACTTTAAGCCATTTCCTCTCATTCTATCACTAGTTAGTTGGGAGAAGAGACCAACACCCACCTCACCACAACCCCCTTTCAGGTAGTTGTAGAGAGCGATAAGGTCTCTCAGCCTCCTCTTCTCCAGACTAAACAACCCCAGCTCCCGTACCCGCTCCCCATAAGACTTGTGCTCCAGACCCCTCACCAGCTTCGTTGCCCTTCTCTGGACACACTCCAGCACCTCAATGTCCTTCTTGTAGTGAGGGGCCCAAAACTGAACACAGGATTCAAGGTGCAGCCTCACCAGTGCCGAGTACAGGGGCACGATCACTTCCCTACTCCTGCTGGCCACACTATTCCTGATACAGGCCAGGACGCTGTTGGCCTTCTTGGCCACCTGGGCACACTGCCGGCTCATGTTCAGCCGGCTGCCAGCCAGCACCCCCAGGTCCCTTTCCACCAGGCAGCTCTCCAGCCACTCCTCCCCAAGCCTGTAGCGTTGCATGGGGTTGTTGTGACCCAAGTGCAGGACCCAGCACTTGGCCTTATTAAACCTCATACAGTTGACCTCTGCCCATCAATCCAGCCTGTCCAGATCCCTCTGCAGAGCCCTCCCACCCTCCAGCAGATCAACACTCCCACCCAGTTTGGTGTCATCTGCAAACTTACTGAGGGAGCACTCAATTCCCTCATCCAGATCATCGATAAAGATACTGAACAAGACCGGCCTCAGAACCGAGCCCTGGGGAACACCGCTTGTGACCGGGCACCAGCCGGATTTAACACCATTCACCACACGCCAAACAGTATATTGTTTCCTAGTTGTGGTTTGACAGAAAATAAGCATAAGAAGAAGAAACAGACTAAACAGGTTAGATGATGGGGTGATCTGAAAAGATGTACTTTTGTCTACCAGGAATACTTTTTGTCTCAAATTCACAAAGCTATGACTTTTTCCAGGATTTTCAATTTAAAACAGAAAAAAAACCTCTCTGACTTGAAGTAAGATTGCATTTGAAGGATTCAGTACTCTTTTTCTTCAGACCTCTTTTTGATTATGTATTTGCCAAATAAGAGTTTAACTAGGCAAACTTCCTTTCCTAAGTCATGAGAAAGCCACAATCTCTTGGGACAAATATAACCATGGATAAATTCTCTACCCATCATAAGTTACTTTAGAAACCTACTTTCACCATTTGAGATATGAACGTGTAATTTCACTCTCCTAATCAAAAATTGGTCTTACTATTACTTTGATAATAGCACTATCTATCTTAAATTATCTCAGATCATTCTCCATTTTCCAGATATCACTTTAACTTTATACAAATACAAATAATCAATACAATACTTAAAGCGTATGCCACTCTCGAGTCAGGAAAGCCTGGGAAAGTTAGCTGAACAAAAACCATTTTGTTAGCTTAAACAATCATAACTGATTGTTTCTGTACTTTCCAGGCATGTATTTCTGTTCTTTCCATATATTTGACATTATTGCCAATAAAATTAGTACCTTCAAGCAGAAATTCTGGACTCTTTTCCAGGTTTACTATAATTTTTTGGATTTTTTTTTTTTTTCCAAATCTGTAGTGCCTGAACTTAAGTACACTAACCACTCAAATCTACTGTGTTGTTTTGGATGGTTGAGTAAATGATTATGACCTGTGAACCTACTTGCTGATTCTTGAAAAAAGCAGGATGCAAATATTCAGATTTAAGAAATTCATTTTTAGTAGCCAATTAACCGTCTGAACTGATGCTGAATTAGCTGACAAAGTTAACTTAATAAAGCAAAACTAATAATAAATAGAGGCTTCAAATATTTCAGAAGAATGCCCCCAGTGGTAGGATTGTTATTCAAGATTAAGGTCTTGTATCTGAAAACTGTATGCATGATAAATGAGTCTGTACTTGTTTTATAATGCCAAGAGTATCTGGTAATTTATGATCTAGTAAACACACAGGAAGGATCTTCCTGTTAACAGTCCCGGTGCTGTCCCCACCCACACGGTCTATAGGAACTGAAGATAACAGCACCTGGAGATCATAAAATAAAACATTTTCATTGTTGTTTCCTGTTCTTGCTAACATTCAATGTAAAGGGAGCATGTATCTGGAAAAGTCTGTATGTGTATAAGGAATGTATCTCTAAGAAAGGGTGAAAAGAAAGAGAGAAAGAAATAGCTGGGTGCCTTTTAACTGCTCTGATTGCCTTCAGTGTTCTACATGAGGAATTAGGTAACTTTGGACACACTTTTGTAGAAATAATTGCTAACATTTCCACATACTCAAATCTGTACTTCAGTCTAGATTCTCAGATGGAAAACATGGAAAAAATGCAAAAATTAAAAAGGGCACATTTTATCTTGCTCAGCTTTGTCTACAGTTTACACTGTTAAATTGTAAAACATTCTGAGAATCACTCATGATGACTTCTTGTGAAAGGATAGCTGTTAATTTACTGGTGAACCCTTGAAAATCTGTCCTGCATGCCAACTACTGTTAGAAACCTATTGTATTTGCTATATACTTGCCTTTATGCATTTACTAGATGTTACAGGCTCCTCCAGCTTGTTGACATAAGAAGGAAACAAACCCAATTTAAATTGCATAGAGTGAAATTGTGCAAGTCTTACTGTGAGTAATACAAATAGCAAACCTGCAAATTGCCCTGCTAACTTCAACACAACTATTTGAGGGACAAGGTCTAGATAGACAGAAGGAATTAGCCAACTAAACCATCTGACTGACAGAAGAGCTTCCTAAATCCCAACCTGAGAGTTTTCAGACTCTGAGCTCAAATCCTGGATCCTCTGCCAGAACAGTCCCATAGGTGACTGCTGTTGCACATACACAGACCTGCCTAACTTCAGATTAATAATAGTATTAAATTAATCTAGCAAGGACGAGGTTCAAAATAAACAAAGCCTGTGATTCCTCAAAAAACAAGTTAACTGAACTGTGGAATTGATTGCCAAAGGACATTTAGGATGCTGCAAGTTTAAATGGATTTAAGAGTCACTAGGCAGGTTTATAGAAATCAAATTAAGATTACTACAAAGAAATATATGTAGCTCATGATGTTCCTGAGCTGAAAATCTTTGGTGGATGACACAATGGTAAGAAATAGTATCAAATCTACTCACCTCATTCTTACACTTTTCTGTCCTATACTTAACTTTTGGCCACTACTACTAGGATGTAGCATATGCTAAGTAAGTAGGTACCTCCTTCACAACTGAAACTTGTCTGTTTTGCTTCTGAGAAACATTTAGTAAATATTTTAGGTGGATCCACACACTTAGTAAGTGCAGCTGGAAGTAAGGACAGCACTTCCTCCTCTATCATGGACTAAAGCGCTCATCTCATGCACAGTCAAACAAGACTCAATTTCCTTCTGTGCCTACGGGGAACCAATTTTCCAAGTTTCCAAGAAACATGCTCTAAGCATGATGATGTAAAGGTGTTCTCATGTGTAGCTCTCTTAATCCCATTTGAATTTTTTCTGCCTTCTGAGGATTGAATTAAATATTCATTGGTCCAGTAAAATTTAGTTCCACTCTGTGTTGCAATGAGTGTTTAGTAAGCCTTTACTGAAGCCGGCAACCGAGACACTAGGATTTACAGGATCTCTTATTGTCCCTCTTTCATTAGTCATTAAAATCCTGTTGTGCACTGTAAATACAGCTGTGGATTCCCCTAGAGAGTGAGGTGCTGCAACGTCCAACATTGCAACATCTAAGTCTGCTAGCTCTGAGCTACTACCGAGCCTGAGCACCAACATCAGCCTTACCGAGGAACGACAGCCGTACACAGCCTCCCATCACTCGACTGTCACCTGGGCTCTCCAAGCTCAGCCTTGCCACAGTGCAGCTTGCTGTTGTCAGGTCTTGAGCCTGTATTGCTAGGAACCTCGGTGTGTGCCATTGTGGCAAGCAGAAGGCCTGTATTTTTCTTCCTTAATACAAGGAAAGAGTGAATTCTGCTGAAACTCTACGTGCAAGGTTTAGACTACAAATATGTGCATGTTTTCCATAGCCCGTTGCCTTCCCAGGCTTTCAGGAAAAGGAAAGGCTGAAAAAAGCTGATAAGCTTCCAAACTCAGCCCCTTCACTAGCACAGTGCTTTCAGCAGGCAGGGTGGTATCCAGTTTGATAAATTATCACTCTTACATAAAGGAAAAATAATGATTGTGGTGATGTAGCATACAGGGACGAAATAATGCTACAAACATTTGACTCCTGTACCTGAACTGAGAGAACTTTTTTTTTTATTCAGTCCAAAACTAAATGACATCAAGTTTTCCCATGAATCAGAAGCTTTCGAAGCCTTGAAGTAAAAAACTCAATATATAGAACTGTCTCATATAAGATTATCCTTAGGGATAAACCTTGTTTATATGTTTTGTCCAAGAACAGATTACAGTGAATCACTAGCTGAATATGAGTCAACAAAGTAATGCTCTTGCAAAAAAAACAAACGCCATACTCAGATGTTTATCCACAAGTATTGCTTTCTGCTTTGCTGATCACTAGTCAGGCCTTTGACGGAATACTGCATTCAGTCCTCAGAACCACCCTTCAAAAAAACTGTGGACTAACAGCACAGGACCCACAAGACTCATATCATCAGAGCTACAAGAACAGCAAGTATGAGAAAAGACAGAATTAGGATTGTTTAACCTGTAACATATCACAAACGCAGGTGAGAACAATCTTTAAATATATATGAATTTGCTGCAAAAAGAAAGGGCATGGTGTGTTTCCATGGTAAATATAGATAAAACAAGAAATAATTTGTTGGAAGGAAGATTCAGGTTAAATACCAGGAAAGTCTTTCTAACACTGGGGACAATGAACTATTCGAATAAGTTGCAGAAGGAGACATTGGACTTTTTGCTGCTGGTAGTCTTTAAAAATAAAGGATATTTCTGTCAGGAATACTAGATAATCTCTCTCGTTGAGGTCCATATCAACTTATTTTCCAAACCTCTATGCAAAATACATAAGAATTCCTTGGGAAAGGCCTCAAAATTCAAATTATGTCTCTTCCTCTGTATCCAAGCAATATGTGGTCACTTGGCTACAAAACAAGAAACCCTTTTGGTCACTGAATCTTGATTTTTTTGATGTGTTGTAAAGCAGCTCCAGGTGAGCTGGTAGGTTATTGCACTGTGCTGAATGATAAGAACTGTGGTTTTAAGTCTTTCCCAGCAGAAGAAAAAGTTGCAGCACCTCCCACATTATGTAGAAGCATGACTTCTAGCCTGTTGCAAACAGCTTTAGCAGTTTTTTAAAAAAGCCATTATCCTAAAGCACTAGTGTGAAGCCAGACTACAGCACACTTCCTTGAAGCCCAGCATGCCGCCTTCTACCTCTTTCCCTCCCACAGCCACTTAGCAGCGGGTGTGCAGCAGAGATCATCTCTGTGTGCACAGGGCAGACATTAGTTACTTCCTCTTCTTATAAAGGAAAAAAATCATAGTGAAAAAGAGATCTCTCTTACTCCAATACTTCAGAGTTTCATTTTCTATTGCCTTACATGTGCCAAAGCCTTAATACTTACAGCCTGGAGTTAGAAGGTCCCCAGGACTAAGAGCAGGGCAAGAAGCATTCTGCAAAGTGCATCCTTGAGTTTTCAGCTAGGTAAAGGGGTAACGTTAATGCTTCTTTAGATGGAAAAGGTGCAGCTTTGGTGTGCTGGTGCACGGCCTTCACTGGCAGAGCCCTCAGGCTATCCACTTCTGCTCTGAAGAAGTGTGGGCTGAAAGAAATGAGGTGGCAAATGTTACAGTTGGCCTGGTCCTTTCGTGGGCAAAAATGAGTGAGTGAAAGGAGCTAATTATGTCCTCCTACCCACACTGAGCATCTTTTTAAGAACTGGTACCATCTAGACCTTACAAGCATCTCAGCCTTAATCTGTGTCATGCTTAATCAAAGACAAGAAAAATAACATTTGCAGATGTTTTTATTTGATCAACAGTCTTCTGTTTTATTAGCTGTGAGGTTGGTCTCATGTTTCCTCAGATGTGTCATGGTAATTCTTGCCATACTAGATTGCACAAATCATACTGGGTTACTGGATCACAAAGTGAAGTGGCTGCCCTAATTATGTGTAATATCTACATGGTCTTCCAAACATCTAACAGACTGAGAGCTTCAGCAACAGCACAACACTGCCAAAACCATGGGGAAAAAACATTCCAGAATGTTTTGGGTTTTTCTTTGAATCAGTGAGAATTTCAGGGATAAGACTCCTCTCAAACTTTAGCTTTATTTTAACAGCTTCCATAAGAAGGTATTATTTTCAAAACTGGAGATACATGGGTCAACTACACAAAAGGAACTCATCTGCAGAGAACTTTGCTGCTGCTTAGATAGCACTCCATCACAGAATCACAGGATCATTAAGGTTGGAAAAGACCTTTAAGATCATCAAGTCCAACCATCAACCCAACACCACCATGCCCACTAAACCATGTCCCAAAGTGCCACGTTTACGTTTTTTGAACACTTCCAGTGATGGTGACTCCACCACCTCCCTGGGCAGCCTGTGCCAATGCTTGACCACTCTCTCGGTGAAGAAATTTTTCCTAATATCCAATCTAAATCTCCCCTGGCACAACTTGAGGCCATTTCCTCTCATTCTATCTCTGGTTTCTTGGGAGAAGAGACCAACACCCACCTCACCACAACCCCCTTTCAGGTAGTTGTAGAGAGCGATAAGGTCTTCCCTCAGCCTTCTTCTCCAGACTGAACAACTCCAGCTCCCTCACCCGCTCCTCATAAGACTTGTTCTCCAGACCCCTCACCAGCTTCGTTGCCCTTCTCTGGACACGCTCCAGCACCTCAATGTCCTTCTTGTAGTGAGGGGCCCAAAACTGAACACAGGATTTGAGGTGCGGCCTCACCAGTGCCAAGTACAGGGGCACAATCACTTCCCTACTCCTGCTGGCCCCACTATTTCTGATAGAGGCCAGGATGCTGTTGGCCTTCTTGGCCACCTGGGCACACTGCTGGCTCATATTCAGCCGGCTGTCAACCAGCACCCCCAGGTCCTTTTCTGCTGGGCAGCTCTCCAGCCACTCCTCCCCAAGCCTGTAGCGTTGCATGGGGTTGTTGTGACCCAAGTGCAGGACCCGGCACTTGGCCTTATTAAACCTCATACAGTTGACCTCAGCCCATTGATCCATCCTGTCCAGATCCCTCTGCAGAGCCCTCCCACCCTCCAGCAGATCAACACTCCCACCCAGTTTGGTGTCATCTGCAAACTTACTGAGGGAGCACTCCATCCCCTCAGCCAGATCATCGATAAAGATATTGAAGATACCACAAGCCCATCCAAATGATCTTTCTGTACTGTGTACAGCTACATTGCTATGTAGTGCTCAAAAAGACATAATATTATTTATTTTATGATATTAGACTTATTTGATCATATTCAGTCAAACAGAATTGATGTATTTTGTGCGTGTGTGTGCTCTTATGCATTCTGCAGAGATACTTCTGCAGAAACGTGCTTTTGCATAAGCATACACACTTCACTTGGGACACTGGACTGTACCTACTGTTGAGGAACCTCAAGCAGTTTTCTTTGGGTTGCTCTTTCTTATTCAGTCCTTGGACTGAACTGCTTCATCTGCCTCCTTTTTATTCTGGAATGGTTTTGTTATGAGACCCCACTTGGAGTTCTGCATCCAGCTCTGGAGCCCTCAGCACAGGAAAGACATGGACCTGTTAGAGAGGGTCCAGAGGAGGTCACAAAGTGATCTGAGGGATGGAACACCTCTGCTGTGAGGACAGGCTGAGAGAGTTGGGGTTGTTCAGCCTGGAGAAGAAAAGACGCTGGGGAGACCTTCTTGCAGCCTTCCAGTACTTAAAGAGGTCTTAGGAGGAAGACGGGGACAGACTTTTTAGCAGGGCCTGTTGCAGTAGGACAAGGGGTCATGATTTTAAACCAAGAGAGAGTAGATTTAGACTAGATATAAGGAAGAAATTTTTTATGATGAGGGTGGTGAAACACTGGCACAGGTTGCCCAGAGAGGTGGTAGATGCCCCATCCCTGGAAACATTCCAGGTCAGGTTGGACGGGGCTCTTAGCAACCCGATCTAGTGAAGAAGTCCCTGCTGATTGCAGGGGGGTTGGACTAGATGACCTTTAAAGGTCCCTTCCAACCCAAAGATTCTATAATTCTATGATTCTATGAATTGCCTGTATCATAGAAAACATAGCTATTGGGTTCTTTCTGAGTGAATTTACTCCATAGTGCACACCCAGCAGGAGCTGGATCTCCAATGGTGACTAGCCATGAGTTATGAGGTACCTGCTGCAGCTGAAAATTCCCTTCCTGCATCTTGCTGTGCTTCACAGCATTTTCCTTGGAGCAAAGCCATTTTGCTTGTACTCTGTCCTGCTTCTTGGGCATTGCTCCAGCAAGGATCAGAAAAATCAGCTTTAGACACAGACATGCAAGGTTATTTCCACACAACATCTAATAGGCAATAATTGGACACAAATCAGTGCATCCCATATATAAAGATATAGAACTGATTTTAAAAGCAGATAAAAATCCAAGCCCAGCAGCATTTATTTATACGGTTATATCTGTGTATATCCCTCAGCCCAACACAGTCTGATTTACTAACTGGAGAGATCAACACTGTCCTTTTCAAAAGAGTGAATCAAATGAGTCAGCAGGGCAGGTCATTATGAGGTACACAAAGAACATCTTCCAGCTGAGACAAGCAAAGAAGCAATGACTCAAACACAGTACTCAGCAGGAGTACCTGCTACACAAAGCAGAAGATCTGTCTGATATAGTAGCTTCAACAGGACCAATAACAAAACTAAAACTAAGACGAAAAATTAAAAACAAAAATCCAAATGTATTCTGACAGCTACTGGTCCACACTAGTAGTACGGCTCTAGTTAGAAATGAGTTTCAAAAGTTCACCTTTCCTTGTGGTTGATTTGCTAGTGACAAAGAAGTTATGGCTTCTAGACCAGACATGAGTTGAGGCTCTGCAGGCTATGGGAGTCTACAGAGAAGTCTGAGGCACAAGAAGTACTTCGCTTATGCCAGACTTTCTGCCCTTCCTGCTCTTAGATTGTAGCTGTCATGTAAGAAACCAGCCAAAGACCACATGAATTTATCACACATTGTTGTGGATGCACTGTAGGAGACATGTTTGAAGCCACCTGGTGCCAGATCAGGAACTGCTTAGTAGTTCTTCCCTTCTAAATCTCAACCTTCCTAGTCTTACAGAGAGCAGAGCTGGCATGGAAGAAATTCTCGTTTAACACAGCTTGAAAACATAAGGGCTTTATATTTCATTATCAGAAAGAAAATGCAACATGCACATGTACCCTGGATGGACATATGTTATGTATTTTATATATACATTATATAAGCATAAGGGTGTATATGTGGTGTATAAGGGTGTAGAAAGTCACAAACTGTATATCAAAAAAATGCACATCTCAGCTGGAAAGTTTTTACATTTTAAATAAGGGGGGGAAATTAAAATTAAATTAACTAATAGGAAAAGAAATGGTGCTTTTGACCAGTTTTCTGCAGAATCTGCCTAATTTTAATCTCATTCACTTGACTGACTCACAGACTTGAAGTCAAGTATGTACTGAATAGGGATTTAAATCACTGTAGTGTCAAAATCCTGATTGACGTCATTTGTGAGAGTTCCTTTACTTACGTTGTCCAGAACTTGATATATTGTATTGATTCATTGTTCTTTGGCTGACTGTGCGACCTAGACTTTGGCTGGGAAAATCATTACTGTTTCAAACATTTTCTTCTTGAAAATCTTTCTTAACAGGGACAGATTCCCTATTTCTTGCCTTTTTGAGCTTACCCAAAGCTACCTTCAGTAAACTGCTTTCTTTTCCTGTGTTGCTGTTGAGGGAGATTTAGCTTGTCTGTAACTCTGTTTAACATAAGTTAATAATTACTTTTCTGGCAAGTCTCTCGTGCTGATAGGACTAGGTCAAATGCCAGAATCCATTGCTAATGGAACAATTTTTAAATAGCTCAGAGTGGAATTCAGGTGTTAAACAAGAGCTTGGTCACACAGTCAGCATGTATGCTCATAAATTAAACAGCTCCAGTGAACAATCCCAGGAGGGATTCACTTGCCTATACAGTTACTGCCTGGGCTGTTTCATGTAAGCTAGTGCTAGAGAGCAGTCCTAGCACTTCAACATACTCATACACATTTGTGCAACCACAAACTTACTTGTAACAACCATGTATTCACACTACACTCCAGTATAGTGTTAGGTAAAAGCAAGGACTAAACTTGTAAGTAAAGTTCACATACATTTGGACAGTATAAACACTAAACAGTATACAGATGAATTATCCAGAATTTTATTTGCTGATAGGACAGACTATGATGGGTATAAAAGAATTACTAAGGTATCTCATTATTATTACCTGTGCAAGATCTACCTAATCATAATTTATTATGTAGCAAATAAGATTAAGTGTTTCTTTAAATCTCTCAAGCAGACAGCAGAAGTACTAAATGCTATGTTACCACAAGATAACTGACAAGGAGTTATGCAGCATTCAGAAGTATTTCAGAATGTCACT
This sequence comes from Phaethon aethereus, assembly GCF_964289735.1. Lineage (NCBI taxonomy): Eukaryota > Metazoa > Chordata > Aves > Phaethontiformes > Phaethontidae > Phaethon > Phaethon aethereus. The sequence goes on from NC_138577.1 coordinate 16,969,196, forward strand.
GGAGACTATAAAAGAATTTCAAAGATTATTGGAAAATACTGTGATTGAATTTTCAACTCATAAATCCATAAAATGACAAATAAAGCAAGCAGATGTAGATGGAAACAACCCACTGTAAGAAATAATATGAAAAATAGATTTCAATAATAATTACTCCAGTTCATCTTTTCCTGAACTGGGAAAATAAAGGAAAAATTAAGTCAGTAGAAGAAGACAAATGGAATGGGCAGTACAAAAATGCATGACGGCCAAATTTAAATTCTGCCCCATCTTGTACCTACTGAAGCTCAGGAACTAGAGCACATGTTCTAGCGCTTGATCCATCAGTAAAGCAGACTGCTAAAACTGACTTCAGTGGATTTTTAATCAGCTCCAGTTAAGGAATAGTTGTAATGATGTGTAAAGCGTCTTCTTCTCTTCCATTTGTTTCTTTAGGAAAAAAACACAGGCGCATACAGAGACTAGAATTAATACAAGTCTCCTGTTACATTTCATGCTTTGTTCTGCCAGGACAAAATCTTGATGTGCCTGAAGAGTTTTCCAGCCAAGCAAAACCAAAACATATGCATTACCACTCGTACAGGAGAACTGGTTAGTACTCCTGTCTCTGAGGTCAGTGGATGACACAGCAGAATACTACCCCGGCGCTTTATGCAACAGTGTCTCAGCTAGTTCAGGAATGAGTCCAGCCAAAACCACATGTTCTACATTCTCAGCCAATGAAACATCGCAAGTGGGGCCGTAACACAGCAAAACTGCCATGCTGAAATAAAGACAGACAATGCCCAAGGACCTAGGGTATAGAAATGAGAGCATTTGACTTTCAAAAATGGTTTGGGACAGTAGACTATTAAAATATTGTTGAAATGCTATAGGGATCTGAGAAATAAGTATACACAAAGCATAGCATTTAATCTCACAGGCCTGGGAAACATGCATCAATTTAAGAATGGTTATTTAAAGCTACTGCATGCAACTGCACTTATAATTAATTTAAAACATTTAACTGAACTACTAGAAACCAGATTTGTGAAGGAATTACTTAATAATTCTTGACGAATAATCCTTGTGAACTGATACCAATAACCTAGAAGATGACAGTCAGAACATATTTGATTTATTTTGGAAAACAATATAGTGAAAAAAAGTTTGATGATTCAAACCAAAAGTCAAGCTTAAATAACACAATAGCAAGTTTCATTTCTGAGGAGATTTCACTGCTGGAAAGAAAAGTTCAAGATCATGGTAAATTTTCTCTAGGTGTAGTGAAAGAGGAAGGGTGAAAGAGAAGCATGCATGATAAGCATAGGGTTCTGGAAGAATGAGTTTTATTTTCTCATTAAGGTTTCTCTCACCTTGTGTAATACATTCATTTACTAACAAAATAAAGACCATAAAAACCACGTACAGTGCCAAATGTTTGACACTGAAGCTTGCCTGAGTTGTATGAGATTGAACAGCTTCTTAAATTCCAGATACTCCTTTCAAACTGCTTCAGGACCTGATTGAAGTATTTAAATTATTGCCGTTGTTAGCATCTCTGGTAATATTTCACTTTTATGTTTTTGAAATTTTACATAAACAGCTATGCATGTACGTATTTGGATGGCTGGAGAGAAAACTGCACATTTTTGTCTGGAATTTTACGGCAGTAACATGAAGTAGCATACATAGGACTGGGACTGAAGCAATAAGTTCTCTGTAACCAGAGGGCTATCTTCCATCAATTCACCTCACCAACATTTACTCTACCTTGTTGAATTCCATCCTATATGAGAGCCTCCTATCCTCATATTACCCCTGCACTCCATAACATAATGGGATATGTTTGCTCTAATAGCTACAGGCTGTTGTGTACAATAGATGTGTGTGTGAAGCTTCTCACATGAGTTGTTGCAAGAGACCTTGAGAACTGAAAATTCTGGCAATCAAAAGACATAGACCATCCCTACAGCACAACAATATCAGTATATGTGACTTCATCCTGAAAGCCATGAGGCAAGAGGAGTTAAAATAAACTGCCTGCTATTTAACATGTGCTGACAAGTTTTATGTGTCTTTAAAACATTTAACACAATTGCAAATGACTACTCATAATTAAATACTTTTTAGGTTCTTAACTATTAAAATGGAACTTTGTTGGTTAGCTATAATATTTATTAAACTAAATTTACGGTTAAACAAGTTAGAAATCTCTGCTCCCTAATGATTATTATTTGTATTATGCCAATAGTGAGTCACACTATCTAAAGCTATGAAATAGTGAGTGAACACCATCTAATGGAAACTTTTCTTCAGGAGCATTATATTTAATCCAAAGCATACAGAAGTCAGAAGGCTCTTTCTGCTGCATTCAATTAAATTGCTCTTCAGTGCTTTTCTACATATGCAGCATCTTTATGTAAATGAAAATTAGAATTTGGTCTTTTTATGCAGTACCACAAGTTTCATTCTCACAGGCAAGCACTTAATTTAATATGGGTCTTGCTTTCTTTCCACAGAAACACTTTGGCTGCCCTCCTTTGTAAACCCCAAAGAATTTGGATTCCTTGTGCACCAGGCATGATAGGACTTCCTTCCTATATTCCTCCAAGCACAGTTTTATTAGCTATTCCTCGTATTTACTGTGTAGGCCTATTTGGTCTGTTAGATTTTTAAATTAATTACTGGTGACTTTTTTCTCACACTGCCCTCTGTTACAATGGGAATGAATCTCAGTTAAAACTCTGTTCTAGCACATATCTTCTTTTTGAGTTTCTCACAGTTAAAGAGTCTTTGGTTGCCCGGGTAGAGAATGATAAACAGGTACAATGTCAAGTGATTTAAACTTCCCATAATTCTCCTTGATATTGATTTCTGCCAAATATTTGCTTTTCCATTCATTTCAGCTGAGAAAAATGCAAATTAATGGTTCAAAAATGGGTTCCTTGTATCTTTACCAAGATTAAATGTGTCAGAGTAAAAACATTGACATAAAAACTTAATTATAGTTAAAATGATGAAAAGATTATTGATTCTATTTCTTTGTATAGTGTGTTAATTATTGAACTAAATTAGTTTACTGTTTAATAAAACAAAATACTTCCCTACCACATACTGAACAAATGTGAGATGAGCTGTGTTTACCTTTAAGCAATTTCATTGTGTACCGAATAATACATATATTTTACAGGGAAAATGTTGATTTCACTTGGCATTACATCAATAACCTCTAATATATACTCTGTCTACTTCCTAAGTACACGTATTCATAACACAAAACCCCACTGTTGATAAAGCTAACAATAACTTACTGATAACCAAATCTTACTGATAACAAAACAAGGAACAAATTATATACATAAAGTTCCCAGTAATCCCTTATAAAGAATTCCTCTCTTTCTTCCAGTTTATTGAAATATCTTGACTTGATCCTTCTGTACTTGCAACCTAGACTTCAGTTTTCAGTATCACTAGTTAAACATTTTGAAGTTTCACTCCTGAAAGACTACAGTACTCAAATCCAGCGCAGGAGTTGAGTTAAACACATAAATAGCTTCAAGTCTCTGATTAGTTGTAGTATCACTTATTGGGATACCACACAAAGTAAGTTGAGTTAAGGTTTCGGTCTTCCAGTTGAGCATACTCTTAGGCTCACTGCTGAATCAAGTGTGTCCACTCATCCAAGGACCAAACTTTAGGATCAAATCTGTAAGCAGTGTATCTATTTTAAAAGTGCATGAATGATGTGGGAATGGACTCCAGCTTGTGATACGGTTTTTGATCATTACAATCTGTTTACCACATATTGGTCTGTGAAGCCCTCTTGATAAGATATGAGCCTTCCTCTTTCACCTGACATGATCAGCTTCTCTCTTCTTGATACGTGTGAGTTTCCCAGTAGAAGACTCCATCTCCTCCATGGAGAGACTGGGATTACATGGAGAAATGCCAAATTTATGGATTGATCAGAAAGCGAGAAAGAAGTTTAGGACAGTTCCTCTGCAGACATACAGGGACATTTACATGGTTTGTCCACAGATGGTAAATATAACTCCCCAGAAGCATGGACCCACATTTGGACCTAGGTTTTTCTGGTACCAAGGAAAGGGCTAAATCTGACACTTTAACATATGGCAATATAGCCATGGTCTTCTAAGGCTTCTCTTAATCTGAAGATTACAGCAGAAATAGTTTGTTTATTTCCATATTCAGATGTAAAAGGAGGAGACCATTTTTCTGTTCATCCTGCTTGAGGTTTGTGCATCAATCAAGAAAGAATCACAAGGGGTTTTTTTAAGACCAAGATGCCAGTGATCCTCAGATGCCAATCCCCAGTCTCCAGTGCGTGCAATCTTGATGGTTTGTTTCCTGATCAGAGGAGAGAGAGCACACTACATCTCCGCTGCCATAACAGTGGGAATGGCTGAAGGATATAGAAAATTGCAGAATCAGGGACAGACCTATTTGGAGTTACGACATCCCAAGGTTATTTGGAAGGATAAGAGGAAATTCCTTGCTCACATAGAAGACTTGTAAAAGTAAAAACTGTGGAATAGAACACTGCATTAGGACCAATCTGAAACTGAAAGTACTATGTCCTTCATGCAGTTGTAAAGAAAACTGTCAATGAAAAACTCTCTATTGGTTTAGGCAACAGTACCCGCCTGTTCTTCAAACATAGAAAGGCTCTGGGATTAAAGGCTTTTTACAGAAAGGTTTTGCTTAGTTTTGAACAATGTATCATCGATGCCAACTACATTCATTAAAATTTACATTTTATTAGCACTGTGGCAAATTAATTTATCTCTCATTTTAAAACTGAGTCTTCTTAACACTTTATTTCTCTTCAGACTCAGTCTGTTCTTCATGTGCATCCTAACTTGGTTCCAAGAATTTATCCAAATGTTAAGTATTAAGCACAGAAATATTCCTGGATGCCATGCACAGACCTTTCCTTTCATTAACATGGAAAAATCACACACTCATAGTAGTGTTCAAGCATTTTAAGTATGAAAATATTAAATTAAGTCATATGTAGTTCTGTGTAAGTTTGCCATCTCAGGGAAGGAAGTAATTCTGCATAAAGAATTTAACAGCTTAAGTTTTTGTTGTGATTTCTAGCCTTCAGAACCAAAAAGAAAATCTCAGGTCATCAAGAAAGGAACAGAAAGAGAGAACAGAAGTTACAGGGCAGTGCCTTTCAAATGAAGGAGCCTATAGGTTTTAATAAGTACTTTAGTGATAGGATCAGAGGAAATGGCCTCAAGTTGCGCCAGGGGAGGTTTAGATTGGATATTAGGAAAAATTTCTTTACTGAGAGAGTGCTCAAGCATTGGAACAGGCTGCCCACGGAGGTGGAGTCACCATCACTGGAAGTGTTCAAAAAACATGTAGATGTGGCACTTTGGAACATGGTTTAGTGGGCATGATGGTGTTGCATTGATGGTTGGACATGATGATCTTAAAGGTCTTTTCCAACCTTAATGATTCTGTGATTCTGTGATTTGTTTATATGGATTTGAGGTTAGAATCTCAGAACAAACTGACGGCTTGGGAATCTGGTCCATACTCTTCAATTCCCTACCTCTCACTATTACCATGATTAAAAATATTCAGAGTAACCACATTGTAAATTCCTTATTGGCATCTACCAACAGGGATGACTTATCATCCAGACTTCTCCTACAATAATCCTGTTCAAGAATCGTATTCAACATTTATGGAAAATGTCTTCTATGAAGACAAATGGAGAAAAGATGGATCCCACATCTCCTGTGAGTCTCAGTGATTCAGATTGCCTAACTTAAACAAGGCATGTCTCTTGATCAAGAAAAGCAAAAATTTAACTTCTTTGGATTAATTACACATCACTTAGTAGACATTAATCCTTCAAAAGGCTGACAGAGGATCTGGGACCTCTGTTTTTATACCAATATTGATAGATCTATAGCAAATTGATCCAGGGCTTGATCCAGGAATTGATCCACTCTTCATGATGAGAAACAGCCCCTATCTTCCATTTACCCAAGTCCATTGAGAACACATTCCTCAAACCTCCCTTACCACCATTCTGCTTTCACCCAAGCACTCTGCTTTTTAACCTTTTACAGGACTACTTATCTTTTCCCCTCCACTTCTTTTCCCTTTACTTCTTCAGCTCTTTAGCACAATTCCCAGTACGTGCTGTATCGTCATTTCAGTTGTGGATAAGGCCACATTGTTTTCCACTCAGACAAGAATTGCTTTCCAGAACAGTTTGCATTTGCAGTCTCTTCCAGTCTACTTTAGTATTAAAATTTCCCTTACTCACTGTCTTCATGTGGTTTTTCTCCTATAGAAATGACTATTGCTGGGTCTCAGGAGAGCGCAGTTGTGCCGCAGCACCTTTCTCAGCTTGCGTCACTAGAACATCATAGTCTGGAACCGGTTTTCCATCTTGCGGTTCACCCATTTTATTTCCTCTGCCCTCTCTGAATTCTCAGCAAGGAGATTTTTTTTCCTTTCCTAACTGTGGGGCTTAAGGGATCACAATATTACAGTTATTTGTGGCTTGGCTTTCTTGCTCTATTTCTCTCATCTTACAACGCCGCTCTCCCACCAGTTCAAACTTCTAAGGTAGTTAGTTCTCTCAAGTTATGAAGCCAAGAAAAAAAGAAAGAATAATATTTTCTTTCTACTACTTTCTGTTCTCATTTAAAGCTATTGTAAGTGAAGTGCCGCTGTTGCATCTGGCAGTTTAAGATGCAACTATATACTAATTGCCTTTGTAATCTGTAAGCACAAAAAAATTCAAATGGGCACAGCCCTTTCTGTGACATTTCACATTAAGGCTGCTAATGCATTAAGCTTTTGTCAGTCACATTTGTTCTACTCACTCCAGAAGAAGAAGTCAAGTTTATCTCCTGTGCTGGGACTGTATTTGGACTTTTGTGAACTCTATCATCTGTATAGGACATTCCCCATGTAAGAAAGCAGTAGGGAGATAAATCTAAGCACTTAGGTCTTTTAAAATGTATTAATCTTTACATACCATTGCTCTTACATATGGATTACATTTTTACATTTCAGTGTTTTCACAAGAGGCTATTTAAAGACATTGTCCACCAACTACTAATGCAGAGGCAATCCCTATGTCAGGAAACTGGTTTTAGTATAACTCTTGAGTCCATAAATTATGACAGAATACATTCCATAAAGAAAATAAAAGGTAGTGCAAGTTTCACACATGCCTATTCCTTAACGAAGAATTAATTTTAAAATACATGATACCCCTTTGCTAAAAACCTAACTATAATGCTTCTGAAAAGTCTAGTTTTGGCTTGCTAAAATGAAGAGCTATCTAGCTCCACACAGCCCATGGAGATAATACTGTCTAGAACCAATAGAGCCTCAGCTCTTTTGGCAGCATTTCAGTATGATTAGAAATACTCATGGGAGAACAGCATTAGGTGAACATCACACCTGTGGAAGAAATGCAAACACTAACTTCTGTAATACACAGCAGATGTCAAACAGTTTTCAATCTAATGATAAATTGCTTTTATACAGCTTGAAAGTCTAAATATTGCCAACATATTACTGTAAACTACCAAGAGTTCTTCTAGTATCCTGATGCTATTTTATTTTCTTCCACAGTTAACACAGTCTACTGTGCTAACTCAGCTACACTACTTTAGGGTGAAGGATAAGCAGTTTGTTACTCTATTCTAACTATTAAAAGCTGTGTATCTTATGGTGGATTATAATTTGTTTTAACAAGACGAATGTTCTCCACATTCATCTGAAGTGTGCCATCCGCTTAGCTGCATGATTAAGAATTTAAATTAAGGCCTTTAGAATATCACCCTCAAAGTGGACTCTCAACTAGGCTTTACCCTTGGAAACACATACACTCATATAGTTCATTTACAGCAGTAAGCCCCTTTCAACCAGTCACGTTTCTCCCTTGACTTCAATCAGAGTTAGATCACATCCTTAAAGATAATCAATTACAGAAACTGTAGTCTATGATCTTGAATAATAACAAGAACAAAGAGTCTAGCAGTGGTAGCACTACAGATCCGGCCACTCAGCCAGCAGGAAAGTCTCTGTTCCTTCCCAGGGAGGAAAAACACATGCACATCTCCTTGATGAATTGCGGGACATTGTTGTCATTTCTTCCAGGAACAAAATGCAGAGGGCACAGTGACTGCTACATCACAAGTAAATATGAAAATCATGATTATCTCATCACTAAAGCTTCTAGGTTTTGGCTCGTAATGCTTGCACTCTTCAAAATGCTCTTGAAAACACTTTACTCCATTTTCTCTCTGAGGCATCAAATGATGCATAGAAAAGGGTTGACAAATTTTTCAGTCTGAAGATTATTTCTTGAATTCAGATGAGCTAAGAACAAAGGATAAGAACACAGCTATCCATTATAAGAGAATATGCATAATGGAACAGCATTTTTGCATGTTGCAGTTTATATTCCTTGTTTATGAACAAATTTGTGAAGGTCAGAGGAAGATAGTCTCTCCTATAGGATACTAAAATTTTCCAGAGACATACATACTAAGGTGCATGTGACCTTTTCAAAAAGTTGTAAAAATTACTGGATGCACAAAACCTGTGAAGAAGTTTCAGAATCAATTACTTCTGTTGTTCTATTGCTGTTTTTAAAAAGCAGGGCAAGTCTGGTATTTTGTGTTACTATTTTGACTTTCCCATACTTGCAGTTCATGCTGGTGTTGGAACAGGGGAGTAAAATACCTTTTCTTTGAGTAGCCAAAATCTTCTATACCTTTGAAACACAGGTTTTCCACCCCCCTCAACTTATTTAAGAAATAGCAGTTTGATATTGCCAGTTGTAAATCAAAGATTATTTCACAGTATTTGAAGTTTCTTAATAATTTGACAAAATTTAGAGATGAAATGGATAATGGAACGGCATTAATCATCATTCAGTGAGCATGTTGTGTCACATGCTCTCACTGTTTTGTCAGACTGTACTCCACAAGCCCTTTATATTGATATAATTTGGTACTGCTCCCGAAATAAACTGACCTGGTCCTTCTGATAAGTACTCTTTTCATGCTGCATGCCACCTATTCGGGTTCATTACAGCACCAGTGTTGGCACATCCATGCAACCACAGATTGGAGAATCGATCCAGATGAAGAGTCACCTTTATCTTTTGCTGAGCAAGAATGAATACCGGAGAATTGGCAGAGGATAGGACTTCCTTAAGTAGCACCGCTGGCTTATGCCAGACTAAAGTGTCCATGGATTTATAGTACCTGTTTTCTACTCTGATAAATATTTTTAGACTTGATAGTAGCTAAACAACAGTTGTGAATTTTACTTGCTCTAAAAAAGCCCTTTACGTAAGACAGCAGAGCAGCACTGGAGCAGGCAGCCAAAGAAATTGTGGAATCAGTTTTGGGCCCCTCACTACAAGAAGGATGTTGAGGTGCTGGAGCGTGTCCAGAGAAGGGCAACGAAGCTGGTGAGGGGTCTGGAGCTCAAGTCTTATGGGGAGCAGCTGAGGGAACTGGGGTTGTTTAGTCTGGAGAAGAGGAGGCTGAGGGGAGACCTTATCGCTCTCTACAACTACCTGAAAGGGGGTTGTGGCGATGAGGGTGTTGGTCTCTTCTCCCAAGTAACTAGTGATAGGACAAGAGGAAATGGCCTCAAGTTGCACCAGGGGAGGTTTAGATTGGATATTAGGAAAAATTTCTTCACTGAGAGGGTGGTCAAGCATTGGAACAGGCTGCCCAGGGAGGTGGTGGAGTCGCCATCCCTGGAAGTGTTCAAAAAACGTGTGGATGTGGCGCTTCAGGACATGGTTTAGGGGACATGGTGGTTCTGGATTAATGGTTGGACTTGATGATCTTAAAGGTCCTTTCCAACCTAGTGATTCTGTGATTCTGTGATTCTGTAATCTCCATCCCTGCAGGTTTTTCAGACTTGGCCAAACAAAGCTAAGTGTCTATGTTTGTGACAGCCTTCCTCGGAGCACATAGTTTGACTAGAAACCTTCAGAAGCCCAACCACTTTTCCATGACCTACTATATGAGGTACTGAAATAAAGCTGGTAAGTACTCAGTTAATCAAAACAACTACACATAGGATTGTCTCTCACTGCCTGTGGAGGCTGACAGTTTTGGCTTTTGCCTCTGAAATCTACACTATCCTGTCAATGCAGGTTTTCAAAGCATGCCATAGACAGCAAAAGGAAAAAGCCTATTATGAATGTAAGCATACAAAATCAAGTTTATTTCAAATTACACTGCCTTTTCCTAGTACTTGAAGGGCTGGAGGGCAGAAAATTGGCATCCTATCTTGGCCTTGCACTCTAACTAACCTGCTTTTACCTAATCCCCCAATACCTAATTATCAGATAGCTTCCTACTTTTGGAAGCTCAGCCCTAAAAGTGTTCTTGGGAAAAGGGACACTGAACACATCATTGCAAGAGGCCTGGAAGAATACACCTTCAGTGGGGAGGCAATGATGCACCTACATAAGGCACACTTGGTACATGTATATGCAGGATGCTGTTTTAACTCCGTAAGGACCTCAGACTGTGTGCTGGGGGGTAAGGGCAATACATGAAGAAAACAAAAAGAATGGGTCATGGGTAGAAGAGGATGCATAAAGGCAGAACTACTATAAGATATTAGTAATAGTTACAGAATATGCCACTGTAGTGGATCTCTTTTCACTCTGTAATTGAGGAACTATTGGATTATTTCTAATTTGAAAGGCAAGTTAAGATTATGGCCATGAGATAGGAAAATGAGAATCATTGAAATGTTCTGAATGTCCAGGATATCTCTTGAAGGAGTCTCTTTCCCAGGCCATGGAGTCCTGCATAAGTGTCTAGAAACTACGGTATTTAATTGTTTGGCCAATGCACAAGCTTTGTCCAGGTGGCAAGGCCACAATGCATTACCCATGAAGGCCAATGGAATGATGCTCATTAACAACCATAAGCTTCAAAGCTTCATCTTAGCTTTAGAGCCCTAAGGCTCCAGCTAACAGTTTAGAGCTCAGGGCTTAGATTTCCATCTAGATTGTTTTATTAACACAGGAATAATTTAAAGCATCTGAGCAATCCCAGTGAATTCAATGCAACTAGTCACTTAGACGTTTGCTTGAACTGACTCATACGAGAACTAAAGACTGAAACTCTGAGCATGTTAAGTATTGATATAAGACACTCCCTTTAACAGTGCTCTTTAACAGTTTTCAAAATATCGCTACAACATATCTTTTAAAAGCTTTGTTGAATAAATACCTGGCAAAGTTTATTCTGAGCATTTTCTATTTGTGGTTTTTTTTTCACAGTACACTAGGCAATTTTACTGACACTCCATTTGGTTAAAGCAAGCTGTTTACCTGTGCATTTGCTTAACACATGTTAAATTATACACCTCTGTAGGTACTGCTTATACACTGTGTCTGCAGAGGTCATGAACAGAAATTCACCTTAAATTTTTTAGCCTCCATATACAACTGTTCTTCTATAATAATAAAATAGTACCTGCATATATCCAGTGCACAATTTGTTAATGTCATGAGCAGAAATATTACATAGATTACCTACATTTTGCAGAGCCCTGTCAAAAAGATTTAAAACAGTTTTTCACAAACACTAGATTAATATGCTTAAAAGTTTCAAAACAGTGATTTTCTTATCAGTATCCATTCGCTGTTGGGAAGAAAGATCTACCACATTATGGGATTTGATATTATTTCAGCTGACATTATTTTTTATCTTCTTTAAGTTTAGAATGCTTATATCACCATTTAAAAAATAAATCGTACAAACCAGTTGATTAAGACAATACCAACACCCAGCAGCTCCAAGTTAGTAAGTGTATCACTACTCTCACTTTGACTAAATGGTTTTACATTGTTATGCATATAAATTGCTAAGCAACAGGATATATATAGAAAGTTGTGGTAAAATCTGTTATAAAGTGACACTGTGAGAAACAAATTTTAACTCCAGTAGATGCAGAATGTTTGCAGCAGCAGCAAAAAACAACAGACCCAGTCGTTGCATTAACGAAACAAAACAACACAACAGTTCCTGATTAAGTAACAGTTCTTATGGTTATTTTCCTGGTAATTTGAAGAACTATAAAACTATAGCAAAAACTGCCTGTTAACAAAAAATCAGTCCTGTCCAACTAAAAGACTGCAGTCGAGAGTAAGAAGCTTGAAAACACTAAAATATGAATGCACTGGTAGTCCCTTGAGCTGTGGAACCAACGTACCCCACTTCCTCCAGACTTGTGTTTTGTTTTGTTTTATTTTACATTCCACTGCAGTCCTCCCTACCCCCCACAGGGTAATAATCAAGTGTGTCTAATAAGACTGAGCTCTAATCATTGTTAATGCCTGGCCCACCAGCAAATATACAGTAAGTTGACCGCATATGCAGATGAAGAACGTATTCCCTCAGCCAGCTAGGTCTCTACCGTAACACTACCTAGGAACTGCATATGGTAACAAGCTAATATAAAAGCAGCCATAATTGCAATGGCCTGTTGTGGCTCACCACAAAAATTTCTGACCAAAAATACTAACACAAAAATGTTTTAAAAAGTCACAAAAAGAATTCTTAAATCTCTACACCTTTTCTTACCTAGTTAAATATAGATTGGCATATTAATGCAATTACTTCTCTTCCTCCCACCCAAGAAGCTGTGTTCACAAACACCACTGTGAGACTTTCTATTGTCAGGTTAATATCTCTGTAAACTCTGATGACAAAGACTAGGATAGCCATGAATTTATGCTACAGGAAGTATCTCGATTGCTGGAGCTGCTAACAAATGCATGTTCCAGTTTTATTTTGACTCTGGCCTGTTCTGAAATACTCCAAAGAAGAACTCAGATGGCGCGCTCTGACTTTTCAAGGATTTTACATAAAACACATTTCACAAAGGTGGAACATTTCCTCTGTTAAAGTCAGAGGGAGGTCTTCTGCTGACTTCACTGGAACAACACCAAACTGCATTCTTAAAAATGAGATTATTTGAAAAAAAAAAAAAAATTTAATTTGCTTGCCTAATTATTCACCAGTCCCAAATAATGTTCTGATTTAAATGATCCTGCTTGTCAAGAATTAATCCTAAAACAGCAACAGTGGTATTATAAACCTCTGGGAAAATAGATGCCTAAATAAAGAGCTCCTGTATTGATCATCTGTGGGAGTCAATGTATGCAGGTTGCTAAACTCTGATTTCAGCAGCATTTCACAAAAGCAGAAAACCTGCCCTGTGTGTTTCCTAATGCAAAACTGCAAATCTCTCATACTTAATTCAGGAATCCATGGCCTTAGTAATCAACACTCAGTATAACTCATACTCTAGCAACACATGTTTGCAGAAAAAGAACAAAGTTTACATATGGATTCAATCTTCCGCTTGTTTAACAAGTGGGCTTAGCCTGAATGATGAGCCCTTCCAATACGCAGTATAATAAATGTCGCAGTAATACAGAGGAGTAATCCTGCTTGCTATGAGAAAACCAGTTCTTCCATGTAAGTAGTTCTTTGTGGAGAAAATGGTGAAACTAGTTTTTTCTCCCAGCAAATGAATGTACCAATGCATCATATTTTAATAAAAAAACCTACAATGTTTTTCTATGCTTATCTCTGTCGACAACTAATGTTACGACAACCTTAGAGCACCTATCTCCCTAACTAGCACACTACAAGCACAGAAGTTGCATTTCCTTCTCAAAATAAACACAGCCTAATTTTGACTATGAGAGAAGCAGTGAATCTTTACAAATTTGAGAGAAATGAAAGCTAGAGAAACAACAGTGAGTTCACAGTACTGTGCAATACAACACCAGGAGATTAAAAGCCTGCAAGATTGATGATTCCAATTTTTTTTTTCCATGCTTTATTCAGAAAGCTGTTATTGCAAACTGATGTTCAAACCAGTTATCCTCATTGGTTGTCTCAAGTGTGACTTCACACCACTCTAAAAAGTTTGAAGCCTTATATTCCTCTTGCCTGGGTAGAAACACAGCTACTGAAATCAATAGAAATAAATTCATGTAAAAGTAGGTAGATATAAATGCAGATTCACTCTATTTCTTTAGAGCTTGGCCATCTACACTGTATTCAGATCTCAGTTTGCTTTCAGTACGGAAAACAACCATTTGATTCTGATAAATAGAATAAACATATCCGTGAGGCCTCCTACACACTAGTGTAGGTGGATGCTGGAGCTATGTGGGTGTATGTACTCATGAGCTTTATACCTCATTATTCTTCTTTAATCTTTTTATTAATTTAATCAAGCAACTTAATCTCATATTTTTGGCACATGTTCAAAATACTCATAATTCCTTCAATTAAATGTACAGGTAACCAGACCTACTTACATAGCTAAAATGTACACTAAGCTTGACCCATTTAAATGGCATCAGCTCAATGGTTTTCCTTGTTTCAGTACAGCTAGAATCAAACAGGAATGACACTGCCAAGATAAAACCTAACTACAGAATCCAAACAGATACTCATTATGTATGTATTTAAATATGAGTGATGCCTACTTAAGGAATGAGCTGAGAAGCTAAATTCCTCTACAGGCTTGTTGTTATTTGCCATGCAGAAGAAAATCACTGTATAGCTCAGGAAGAGCTAATGGATATATCAGAAGCCTATCAACATTCTGGGAGAAAGACTGTTTGCGTAAAGCATGTGACAGCAAGCTCCAATCATTTTTTCCCATTCATTCTAAATCAGTTCTAAAGAAGCATATATTACTACTAAATATTCAGCTTAAACTAGCAATATGTCTAGCTTACATCTCAGGAACAAGGAGGAGATACGAACCTGGCAGTAAAGTAAGCTAAAATAAGATCATAGAAGCATAGAATCTTTGGGTTGGAAGGGACCTTTAAAGGCCATCTAGTCCAACCCCCTGCAATCAGCAGGGACATCTTCCACTAGATCAGGTTGCTCAGAGCCCCGTCCAACCTGACCTGGAATGTTTGCAGGGATGGGGCATCTACCACCTCTCCGGACAACCTGTGACAGTGTCTCACCATTCTCAGTGTGAAAAACTTCTTCCTTGTATCTAGTCTAAATCTGCCCTCTTTTAGGTTAAAACCATTACCCCTTGTCCTATTGCAACAAGCCCTGCTAAAACGTCTGTCCCCATGTTTCTTAATACATCCCCTTTAAGTACTGACAGGCTGCAATAAGGTCTCCCCGGAGCCTTCTCTTCTCCAGCCTGAACAACCCCAATTCTCTCCGCCTGTTCTCACAGCAGAGCTATTCCAGCCCTCTGATGATTGTTGTGGCCTCCTCTGGACCTGCTCCAACAGGTCCATGTCTTTCCTGTGCTGACGGCTCCAGAGTTGGATGCAGGACTCCAGGTGAGGTCTCACCAGAGCAGAGTAGAGGGACAGAACCACCTCCCTCGACCTGCTGGCCACGCTGCTTTGAATGCAGCCCAGGGTACAGTTGGCCTTCTGGGCTGTGAGCGCGCACTGTCGGCTAATGTCCGGCTTTTCATCCACCAGTACCCCCAAGTCCTCCTCGGCAGGGCTGCTCTTGATCCCTTCACCCTCCAGCCTGTATTGATACCAGGGGTTGCCTTGACCCTGCACTTGGTCTTGTTGAACCTCATGAGGTCCACACAGGCCCATTCCTCAAGCTTTTCCAGGTGCTTCTGAATGTCTCCCCTCCCCCACTTTGAATAAAGGACAAAAAATGGGACTATCATCCCCTTTAATACTCTGTAAAACTACTATACCCCAGCCCTCTTGAAGGGGCCTCTTAAAAAACAAGGTCATGCACATGTCAATAACGTTCAACAAACTCCTCATTCATGCCCTTCTGCATTCACCACTAGTGCCACTTCTACTTGTAGAAGATTGTAGCATTACTGCAGTATTTCAGAAATTGCCCTTTCTGGTTCTTCACAAACCTGAACAGGATACACAAGGGCCGCTTCTCCCAGTTTGGCAAGTCCATCTTCAGGTATTTTTTCTACCCTGTTTCCACATTGTTCCCAGTTGCTACTGTAATTATTAGTACATAATCTGAATTACCTGTTACCTGGATTTCTTGGTCACCATCTTATGACCAGTAGTCTAACATCACAACAGATGCCAGCATAGATATCAATTAGCAGATCGGGATTTTCTTCCCTAAGGAAGAAGGATTGAACTTCCTGCCTGAGAACAAACTTCTTTCTCTGAACTGTCAGCTCATCCTCGGCCCCAGACCTTGTCATTCCACTTTTTGAACAGATGGCCCCATTTGTTTAAGAGGGAAATTCTGCCTCACATTTCCAAATCAGTGTTACAAATATAGGCATCTGGTTTAATAAGAATAAAACAAAAGAAAAATAATTCACTCAGACTGATGACACGTGAGCACCATAGAGCAATAGAAAAGGAACAGGCCCAAGAGTTGAACTGATGTTGTGTGAGCTGTACTCATCAAAAACCTAAATAAACAAAGGTATTTTCATTTGGCATGGTGATGGCAAAAGGTATGGAGCTGAAACAGTAATTGCTCAAACACAATTTTTTGAATGGATATTCCTTATCTCTTGAGTACTTTTGCAATGACATAGATTTTGTATTTAAGTATGCTCCTGCACCTTACATCTGTACTTTACAGCATCCTCATCTTAAACATATGCAGTAAGATATATCTTGGAATACATTGCTTAAAAAATACTAGCAGCTGAATGGATCTTGCCCAAACAGAATGAAATAGCTGTTACATGAGACAGCATAAACCCTCTTCCACATATCCACAGGATTTGAAAGGATGATCTTTCCAAGGAGAGGAAGAGAAACAGGCAGTAATAAAGGTTAGAAAGCACAGACTGAGCCAGGGATTAAAAGCAAAGCTAGCAGAGAGGTGCAAAAAGTGTGTTTATACAGACAAGGCAGTGCCATGCAGAGAGAAATGAAATACCTCCACGTGAGCTAACTCCAGTACTGGAAGCCGTGTAACTGCACTAGCAAAGTGCTCTTCAAGGCAGCATTCTAATTCATACCAAGCTGGTAATCATGGCCATTGCTAAGCTAATGACATCCTACCTAACATCCTTAGAGGTAGCTTAAAGTATCTTTGCCCAGCACTGTCTTGTGCCATAATTACAGAGAGCTCTTAGCACACAAGGGTGAGTTTTGAGACCACAGTCTGACAAGGCTAGTTGCTGAAAGCTAATTGTAGGAAAGGAAGAAAGAGGGAAGAAGGAGGCCAGCAGCCTCCATTAAGTCAGAGTCATCTCCTGAAAAATTAGTGTTGAATAGCTAGGTCACGTCTTCAGCAACTGTAAGCTGGCACAGAGCCACTGAAATCTCAGAGCTATGCAAAATGCTAGCAGTTGGGACATGGACACAAAATTAAATCCCGTGCTGAGCAGTTACTTCTGAATGTGTTTACTTGTGCATTATGCACTGGACCCTCCTTTCTTAATTATAGTAATCACCTCTGTACCTGCCAAGCTGTGTTGTATAAGTATGTTCCTTAGGCATTAATGTCCCTTTTCAGAAAACATTGTCCTAAGGGTGAGAAATAAATAGAGACAGCCAAAATTCACAGATGTTCAGACTGGCAAATGTGGAAGAATTTTATCTTTGAAAAGGCATCTATGCCTATTTAGTAGGAGCTGATAGGTGATAAAAATCAATTCTACAGTTAACAAGACTAGCAGGGTATGTTTATAAGAGGGAGTGGAGACCTATGCACAGAAAACCAAGGACAATGAAGCTGCCAGGTGAAATAATTTGTTGATTCTCACACAGCCACATCACCTGACTATGCAAGAAACAAAACAGATGGTAAATGTTAATACAAAAGGGCATATAAACAGTATAACATAATGAACAATCATGTGCTGTATAGCATGTGCAAAGGATATCTAATCTATATTATCCATGCTATAGTAGGAATATTTTGGGTGTAATAAGATTCTTAGACTTTTCATATCCAAGTGGTGTGAGCAGAGATATGTGCACGTCAGTCACAGTTGAAACACAGGAAATTAGCAGCTACCTAGCCAAGTTTACGCATACTCCACAAGATCATTGAACATACGGTAGAACCACAGCACGGACTTCCCAAAAATAACGACATAGTTTAAATTTAAAAAAAAAAAAAAAAAGATAAATTTGCTCATATTTTCCTAGTGGAAATCCTCTGAGGGTGCTATCAAAACATTTAATGGTATTTAGGCTGCATTTAGAAGGCTGACTACAGCTTGTGTACAGAAACTAACTGGTTTGGAAATAGATAGAAATAGAAATCTGGGGTAGGGAACTGCATTTTGCTGGCTGGTCATTTGAGGTTTATATAGTTTTCCAGACATACATTGCATTGCATTCTCAGCTCCACACTACCACAGTTATGTGGTTTATCACCATCAGAACTACTTAATTCAGGTTGGGCATGTTGGTGTGAATTGCTGTCATACCTAAGACTTCAACACAGATACTTCCTCCTCCCCCTCCCTGCAAGAAAGCCTGAAAAACAATTGGTGAAACTTTACAGCCTAGGCTAATTAACCTCTGGCAATCCTAAAATCCTTGTAAAGATCTGAATGGCAGCAAAATACTAATTCTGTAAGTAACCATTTAAGGAAAACTTTATACAAGCCATCAGAAGAAGATCTAACACAAGCTGAGCAGCTGATAAACACTGGCATAGTACAGACAGAATCTGAAAGTAAAGCACATAGACAAGACCAATAAATTAGAAAGCTAAAGGTGGGACATCCAATCTTCCACACTAAAATGAGTCATTCGAGAAAAGTAACAAGCAATGCAATAGCAAAATCTGCAGATGACACAACAGTGTTGCAGGTAATCAAGATTAAATGCTGTGAGAAGTATCAGAGGATCTTTACAAAGCTAGGCAAATGGGGAGCAACAAATAGAATTCATGACTGTGCCATTCAAAGCAAAGATGGCCTAATCTGCACATTTTTTTTGTTCTCAGTTAACTGTCATTCAGCAATGATCATCTAGTTAAGAATGCTGGTCAGTGTATAATAACGTCCCAAAAGGCAAACAGAACGCAAGGATGTTCAAATAGTATAAAATCCTTGCATAAATCAGCACTGCACTCTCACCTGCAAGACACTGTTCAGTTCTACTCACCTTGTTTCAAAAATTTTAAAAATTGAGAATCGTAGGAGAAACAGAGAAAGTTCAGCAAGACCTCATTCTTTTAGTTTCATCGTTACTGTGTGGGCCAGCTTTGGCTGGGCAAGGGCTGGTATTCATCTGCAGAACTTAGAACACATTTGGACAGCTAAATAATGCACACAGTGGCTTCAGGATCACAGTAGCATTCTTACCGTACTTCGTTCGTTTAACTTTCCCATGGGCTCCCCTTCTCTGAGACCATTCTACAAAATCTGCCTCTTTGCTGTGCCATTCCTCCTTTGTCAAAATACAATATACAGACAACATAGTGTTCATACTTACAGACCACCCACTTGGATTATAGGACTGCTCTAACTTGTTTGATTCAAATAAATACAGTGAATTTCCAAAGGTTCTGTAATTTTAAATAACTGTTAGAATTTGCAAAGTCAAAAATACATCACAATCTAATCCCCTTGCTTCCAATCTGTACCACATAAAAACAGTTTTCTGTACTACAATTTGCCCAATTCTCTTCAAAGGCAAACTTAATTATGTGGGATCTGTAAAGTAATTGCTCTATTTTTCACATATTTCCTGCATTAGTATACAAAAATATAGCAGATGTGTCAATAACTGTAGTCTAGTTATTTATGAAAAAGTTGAAAAAAAGTTTAAGCATGTAATTTATACAAGTGAAGGTATGGGGCCAAGATTTTTCTTCTCTACCCTCATCGCCTCCCAAATAAAGAACACAAAGAATCTTCCCACTGAGAAAAAAAAAACCAGACACTTTTTCATAATCTCATCTTTGAAAGCTGTTCAAAACACAACATAGTTAGCAAAGGCTTCTCACAGACTCTTTAATACTGTGTAGAATGAAACTGCCATACTTCTACAGTGAAAACAGCAGCTGGGACGTTTAAGAAAATCATAATATAAAATGCCAAATAAAAGTAAACAAAGCCAGACTTGCTGAGGCTATTCATGCCACCTCTACCCAGCAAGCACACTTTTCATTCCTGATCAGCAAAGTCCCAGGAGACAAACTGTGAGCTGAGCCAGGAACATCAATACTGTAAGTGTCAGTGGAACAAACAGCACATTTGGGGCTTTCTTGCTCTTTGACACTCACGTGTTTTGTTTTCTGATGCTTGAAACTGCCTTCCTGAGACACGCTTTATGTGACTACCTCTTTTGGCTCTGCTCAGCATTGGAAAAGTGTGAGCTGTGTCCAGTCTCTGGAACTGCATTTTACAGAAGTTGTGTAGGAACTGAAAATGGTACAGCATGGAGCAATAATAAATAGAAACCTAGATAACAAGATCTGTGAAAAAAGATTGAGAATTTTTACCCTAAGGAAGAAAAGAGTGAAAATGAAATCAAAAAACTACAGATACTCTGTTAATGGAAAAAACATGGCACAATCTATCCTCCATGTCTTTGATGGACAGGCAAAGGACCCATTGTTTTAAGTTTCTGGAGCAGTGATTAAGTAACAGGAAAGCCTTCAAATGTTCAGGATAGCTTTCTAACATAAGGGCAGGTTAAGGTCTGAGACAAATGGCTTGAGAGGTGTCACCAGAGGTCTTTAAAGATAGGCTAAACAATGTGAATGACACATTATTAACCATGCTTTGCCCTGTCTCCTTTGACTGTCACTTTGCTACTAAACTGCAAGAACCTAAGACCTCTTTTCACCATTGAAAAATATGAGAAAGGCGTGACAATTCAAGAAGTAGATTTATTCAGCAACAGTCTGAGAAGCCTTGAGTTCATGTGTTACAAACCAACAGAACACAGAATGCATGAGCTGGTTGGCACCTTAATAAAAATTAAAAAAAAAAAATTAGACTTCAATGAAGTCCCTTTCAAAATGTCAGTATAGAAACAGTATAGTAAATATGTGAGCTGTGAAGTATTGTCATAAATCAAAATTGGCTAAGACACAAAAATAAAGAAGCAGTAGTGAGTGGTTAATTTACTGAAAAAGTAAGTTGATCAGTATAAGAACAAGCTATTTGTGTCTTTTTAAGTATAACTGAAACAAAACTGAAACAAAGGCTGAGTAGTAAGCAAGAAAAAACTGCAGGTGCTTCAAAGTTATTTAGGGTGGTCAAGCCCAGACAGGACTGTGAGAAGTTTACAAGAGAAACCAAAGTAATCACCAAAATGGCAAATGAAACTCAATGTTAGTACGTACAAAATAACCCACATTGGACAGAAGAAAAAAGGAAGAGCATACTTTCATCATCCTAAATTAACTGTGTGAACTTGGGAAAATAGTCTGGTATCACTGTAGAAAACTCATTAAAGACCTCAGCTCAATGCTGAGCTGTGGTAAAAAAGCAGACATGATGTTTTGAAGGATAAGAAATAGGATGGTGAATAATACAGAAAGTATTGTAATGCCATGATATAAATCAGTGGTGGAGTCTCATCTGGAATGCTGTATGTGCTTCTGATTACCAAGTCTCAAAAAGGATACTGCAGAACTAGGCAACATTCAGAGAAAAGCAATGCAAATGATCAAAGGGCTGGAAACCTCATATAAAATAATCAGAAAGGATGAAAAAAAATTACTTGGCTTCTGAAAGGAATAGACAGTCAATGACAAATGCGCACCATGATGAAGTATGGAGAAAGCAAATAAAAGTTTTCCTTCTCCCTGCCTCATGACACAAGAAAATTGACACGAAAACATTACAAATTTAAAAATAATAAAAGGAGATATTTCACATCTAACACATAATTAATCTACACAAAGCATAAAAGTGATTAAAGCCAAGCAGTTATACTCGGTCATTTTCTTTCTATATATTATGAGGCAATTTTTTAAAAAATAAATTAACTACAGCGTGCTAACAAAATTTGGATGGAACAGTAAACCAATTGGGGATGAGGAGTAAGCCAAACCTAGGAGGCAGATTACCCTGTGTTTTACAAGCAGTTTCTTGTACTTCCTCAGCTACCTGGCAATGGCCAGAGTCAACTGCAGCTTGCAGAACTAAACCAACCACAAAACTGATCTTACTCCAGTCCCTTCCCTGCATCTGTGAGAGATGAAGGAGTGACATAGATTGTACATCAGCAATGGAGACAGCTAAGGGAGTAGCTGTTAGGAAATGGCACACCACCACTGGAAAGAAACAGTGACAAGCAGTTTGTAGGAGATTATCCAAATCCATTCATCAAAGCTGAATTTAAGAATGACAGGAATGCTAAACTACAGTTGCTGACCATGGAAGGAACAAGGATGCCCTGAACACAACTATAAAAAGCAGAGAAACGGGGGGGGAAATGTAGCTTTACTAAGGCAGAGATGTGAATATGCAACTAGCAGAGGTCAAGCTTAGGTAAGGAGCTCATTCTAGGCCTTTCATATCATTAACTAACCTATTTAAAGGTGAAAAGATAATCAGTTATGCTTCCTTTAAGATGGAGTATATCTGCATGACAGCAAAGCTGTGTTGGCATAGGCCTCAGAAAAGGCACACTTATCAGCTTTAAAACTGAGTTTACATGTTCTGAACAGGTGGGAAAACAGGAACTCAGTCCAGAAAGCAGCTCTGAGAGTGACTGTAGTTTAAGGCTCCACAAAGGTACTTAGAAAACTAACTTGTATTTCAAAGTGTGCATCTGAGAGACTAAAAGAGTTTTAGGCACAACTCACACAGTGGCCTATATTCTGTAAATGTCTGAATGAAACAGATACAACATCTTCCACAGTGAGTAATGTGGCATTTAAATACGTTCAAGGGGAGATTTTCACAGAGACTAACACAGTTACGCTTTTAGGTCCAATTGATATTCAAAATAAATTGCTAATTGCACACGCAGCTTTGCAAATGTCCTCTTGACAGAACTAAGATTGCTTTGCTGTATCCATATGCGCTTGCTTGTTTGTTTTTACATACTTACATATGTATATATAGGGAAAGTAATTGTGGCCAGGACCTTTTTCTGAAACTAAGGCCAAGTGGCAATGGACTGATTGGGTCTCTACTACTAAAGTGCCTTAGACTGCTAAACAGAGAAGGCACAACCTAGAAATGGATGTTGGGCAGTGCCAGCTCCCAAGCCCGGGCCAGGAATTGCCTGGAGAGGGGCAGCTGGCCCGGGCCAGGCACAGTGGCAGCTCTTCTGGCGATGCAGCAGCAGAGAAGACCCAGTTCCAGTGCTGGGCAGATGCCCTAGTACTGCTTGCCTAGCACAAAGAAACTCCTGGATCCCGGCCCCTAATTACCAGCATCTGGCCTGGGTTTTTCTTAACTTTTGGTGGTATTTTTTTCTTTACAATAGGGGAAAACATGAAATAAAAGGCAATTAATTATTACTATTTTTCCTTACGGTCATTAGAAAAGCCCCAAGTGGATAGCTATTTTTCTCTCCTGCAGAAAACCCTTTTTTTCCCCCCTCTGAAGCACACACTTCACACAAAACGAAATGCATGTGATATTCCGGTGACATCACAGCCAGTACAGGGCAATAATATAAAAGCCATATATGGACAAGGAGGCAGACTGCCACCTTCTACTGCACAAGGACTTATGACAACATCATACTGCGGGATTAGCATGACTAAAATTAGGCAAAAAATATTCTCCGTGAAAGAAAGGCAAGGCAGTCTATAAGCAGTAGCCAGAGGCAGCTTCAGACGTGTCAATTCAGCTGTGTAAAGAATGTGCCAGTCTCACTGTTGGAATAGTTTCCAGACTTAATATACAGAACGAGTCATTAAAAATGAGGGGGAGTAACATGAAAGGGTGAGGCGTATGGCACACAGTGTGCTACCACAGCATACCATATATGCCAGATAATAGTGTGCATTAGAAAATCCATTTACACTTTCACTGCTGACAAGTACAGCTACTGCCAATTAACCTCTCTCTCCACCTCAACCTCAACTTTTGTTTCAAGGTAAATTCCTGGCCCTAATGAATCAATGGGAAATTTGCCATAAAAGTTAGTAGGAACAATATTTACTTGCTCACGATTCTGCAAGTGTTTATATTCCCCTAATTCAGATATGTATACTTATTACTTATTTTAATACATACCACTTGTTTCACCTCTCCACATTACTGTCCTCAATTTTTTCTATTTTTTTGGAATAGCAAAGGCTGGAAAAGATTTAACCACCCAGATTACTACCAGATTCAGAAAGGCTGGGTAGATGTTTATCAGGCAGAGCTCCTGTTTAGGAGAGCATCTCAGTTACAGTTCCAGTCCTCCTTGGAGCTGTGTATGAGTGGGTCCCCTGTAAAGTGAACACGGTGAGGCATAAGCAACTCCAGCCAACTCAGTTACTGGAGGTCTATGCGGCACACGGTCAAAGTCGACACCACACGTGAAAGGTTAGCTCAGTGCAATGACAACCATGACCACCACATTCTGATGGTTCAGGGCCTAGTCCTGCTCCACCAAGATCAATGCAAACCTTACCACTGACTTCTCGTGTAACAATATGTGACCCAGGATTACAAATGACATCCCACTGCTTTCTTGAAAAGAAAAGAGCAAGTACTGTTAATTCATATGTCACAACATTGGTAACCGAAAGGATCCAAACAGATAGGTTCCAAAACTGTATCATAATGATAATATCCCATTCCAGAGGGACTGCACAGTTTGCTCTTCCATACATGCATTGTATGGATTCATGACGATGACTAATATTGATATTCAGGAAATACACGCACCATTTAAAGTATTCCAATGCAACAACAGATCACTTTGATCCATTACACAAGAAAGTAGGTCTCAGCTCACCCAGGAAAAAGGGAGAAAAATCATGCAGAAACCTGTTTCAGTTCTGAGGCTACCCGAATGAATACTGTGATATGCACATAAAGGCTCTGGGTGAACATACAGCTACTGAATGAAATCTTGACAAAATTGCCAATACATACACACAGAATTTCTGACATGAACAGGTGAGCACAACATCAAGCACAGAAAAGAATTTAACTTAAATAATATACCTCTCAGTGTGGGACAGTTTAATTTTGCGGAAGTTAATGTTAAAATATTCCTTTTGAACAAATTCCAACACATCCGACTATTGCAAAGCCCATCTGTACAACACTTCTTGAGACTGAATAGTCCCATTGATGACAACAGTACAATCCACAGATTATGGAACTGTTCACTATAAGGAATGCTATGACTCATTTGTTCTGCACTTTTTATTACATTTAACCATAAATGTTACTCATAGAAATACAACTGCATGAGCTTTAATTTCATAAACAGAAAATAAAAGTGTTTATTTTATTGCAGTTGGTATTTAAAAGGCCACAGGAAATCTCCCCACTCCAATATGACTCTACACATCTTCGTACTGTAAAAGATATTTTAGTTAATTTCCTGTGTGAGATTCTGCTATTTTGGGAACATTAAGTTAACTACTCATATTGAAAAGCAATCCACCTTCTGGGTGGAAAATCCATGGTTCTTTAACAATCCAGAGGTCTTCGTACATTCTCTGCACAGGAGGGAATTTTCTTCTTACATCATAATCTAGATTTGTACAGACATAAGAACTTATTAGTCCAACTTTCTGCCAGACATTAATTAAAAAACAAAACCAAAAAAACCTTCTGATGTTTTTTTGTTCTTTCCAACTTCCAAGGATGAAAAAATCTTATTCTATGAATTAATTAGTCTGGTGCCTCTATACATTGTTTTCCATTTCCATGATCACACTTCCCTCAGTTCATGAACAAATTCATCTACAGTTGCAGGAAGATCGATGCAAAGACTTCTTGCTGAGGGGACTGGACCAGAGGCAAGACTCAAGCCTATAGTGCACTTCCTAAAACACAGAATTATAGAAAATGTGTGAACCAGTGTATAAATGAAGGGAAGGAGGGGAAATTCAGGTGCATTTCTAGGGCTTCAACCTAGCAGAAAACACATGTACTAAGGTGAAGATAATAAGCAACTCAAGTGACTTCAAGGATGCTAACACCATCTGTGTTTGTTGAATCAAGGCCTACAAATGCAGACTGTCATTTCTTTTGTTCACAAGAAACATTTGCTATAAAAGGAAAATGGAACAAACAGCAAACTTGTCTGAGGTAAGTACAAAGTTTGTACACCTGATGCTTGTACAGGCTTTATTTGTCAATCTTCTTTCCATAACAGTTCTCCAAAATGAAACACCAATGAAAAAATGCTAATAAAAAGCAGCTGTCCAAATAGGTGGGACCATCAATATACATTCATATTACTTAAGTGAAATGAACTCCTTCTTTACTGCATTCATCTAACTCTTTTAGTAAGGGGACACTTATCCTCAGTCGAAGCCATTAAAAGAGAAAAAATTAAAGCAACACAGCTGTCAAGATAAACAATAATCTAGTAAAACCACTTTGTCCCAAAATAGCACATTAAAAATGGAAAAACAAAATAAAAAATCATCCCTCCTAGATATAAACATGTTCAATGATTTGTATACTGCTTTACCTCTGAGATTGCTAATAACATTACCAGCCACAAATGGCATTTACCCAGTATAGGAGATCAATGACCAACACCCTAATCATAACTGACCCCATCAAAGGCAATCAAGAAAATTAATCATGTGATTTAAGCTAGAGGTGAACGACAATAGCTTATTTCTAAAACAATCACCAAAATAGTTTCTTCTATGCAGCATTTTCCATATTTATCATGTGCTAGAATGGTTTATAAACAAGAGAAGGACATATCAAGAATGTTGCCATACAGCTTAAAAAGGGTGAAATACATCTCTGGAATGTTCAGGTCCAGAGCCAGACTAAACTGTTATCTTTATGTTCCACTTAAGCCTTTCTGCTGATCCCTAGTAAAATTCATTCCGAAGACGAATTTTAAGATGGTTTTGTTCTAAGTGGAAATCCTATTCCAGGAGGATATGGATGTCGAAATCTTGGTCCCACTGCAGTTAACAGCTGTAGCTGTTGTTGACTGCAGTAAAAACAGGCTTTCAAGCAATTTTTTGTAAAGGTATTTCTACCTGTCCTCAGAAACAGAAAGATAACACAGACAACGGCTGCTAACACATCACATGTAAACAAGAAGATAAAAGTTTCAAAAACTAAGACTTTGAAAATGTAGTGGTAGCTTCATAGATGTAATGCATCAGAAAACATCCCCTTAACTATAAATTTTTTGAAACTTGAGATGAAAACATCAGTTGCCGGAATGACCATCTCACTTTTCAGTGACCACACATACAAATGTCGTAAGACACAAAATGGTAATACGCTCTGGGATTTAATGAACTTGCCTTCTTAAAAGGCACAGAATAAAGCAGATAGATTTTCAGCTATCAAAGAAAAGCTAAGAAAATTCCTTCTTTCCTCCACAGAACAGTCACACACATTTTAGTCCCATTTGAATCAATGTCACTTCACCTGCATGAAGCAATTCAGCCTAAATGGCCATGGCAAACTGGCCCAAAGAATTTACACCAGCTGATACTGAAAAAGATGAACAAGAATTCAGCTCTTGTAGATAAGTTGCTAAGCATGTGACTTTTGCAGGGCCAGTATAAGTTTGTGAAGAGTTTGGACAAGAAAGATTTGAATCAGCATTACCACATGCAGGACAGACATTAAGAATATTTTCTTTTGATACTGAGATAATGTTCTGGTGAGATGTGTTTAACAACAGAGGACACTGGAAACAAAAACTAAGAACAAATCATCCTTTTGTGTCTTGGCATAGTCCTCACAGTATTGTATCACTACAGTTATTTTAACCTCACAGACTCATTTTCCATTATTTAATTTTATTGCCCAGTGCTTCAATGAAGTCTCTTTGTTCTTTAGTATGGTGAAAATTGGAAGCTTTATAGTAGCTGTCTTCAGGTCAAAAGCATGCTTCTTTAAGCCTCTTTTTTTCCTTTATTTTGTTTCTCCAGAATGAGCAGTTGAAAACAAGAGCCAAAGCACACACAGAGACTTTACCTCCATGGTACAAAAACATCTGGCCAGAAGACATGTCCATACAAAAAGTCCCCCAGTCTATTCCCCTTCTGTTCCTTGAAACAGGTTTGCAATATAGAGCTGAAACAGTCCCAGCCACTGACTAATGAGTAACATCTTTATATCGCTTACATTATAAAAAAGCCAGGTTTACTTGTTTTATTCAATGACTGAGGCACTGTAACCTTCCTACAATGATCAAGAAAGTATTTTTTCAACTGGAAAAAAAGATTAATGTTCATAAACTCTTGGAAAAACACATTGCAGAAAACAAACCCACAACTTTTCCTTCTATTTTCTTCATATACCTTGCAGATTTCTGAAAGCTGCTACGGAAAAGTTAAAAGAAAAAATACCCAGATGGGAAATTAAAGTGAATTCAGCAGGGAATCAACAATAAGAAACACAAAGACACTAAAGATAAAACAGGAGCTACAGATATCTAAAATAACTTCGCGTAGTGTTTTCCCCATTAAACCCAAAGACAGTAATACTGAAAGCACTGGATTCAACATTAATACTTTAAAGACACAGACTATGGGCTCACTATGATGTTTGACACAAATTTTTTAACTGTTCATTTCATGATGTTATTAAGATAGGTAGCAGTTTGCAGAATCAAACCCATTCTCCACAGCTTCATTGGAAGGAAATCTAAATTACAATAAAATCACAATTTTGTTTGTGTAATGTGGTTTTTTAAAAGATAAATCAAGTTATGAAAGCTATACAATGAACTTAATTAAATAGATTTCCATTAACATAGTGCTTTCAGTTGATTCAACTGATTTTGTTGTTGCAACTAAGTGAAATCAGTAGGCTTAGTTTATAGAATAAAGTTGCAAGCAACAAAGTGATATTCATCAGTAGATTGGACAGTAAAAGCAGATTCTTATTTCACTCAAGTCCAACTATATTCCTTATGACTGCTTTGTATTGTGAATAGTATTTTTCAGCCAAGAGAGACTGGCAAAATTACTGTATAACTGATTATAACACTGAAACATCACAACTGACCCTTCACAAAGATTTCTAAATATAAAAAAAGAAAACCCCTCAAACTAAACAGAGAATAAAAACATTTTTTCTATACAGTTTTTATTTAACATCTTGTGATTCACATAATAATAGCAAGTTTAGAAATTTTTTCATGCAAATTGATTTTTAAATTAATGCTCTTTTCTTAGAGGTATCTGCCCATATCCTACCACAAGTCCTCTCACACATTAAAACACAGAATTTGGGAGCATGGTTGATCACACTTGTTTCAGTAAGTTATCAAGATTCCCTCTCTGGCCTGAGGCGACAGACCGGCGCTCTCTGAGGACCATTCTACATGCTCTCAGGGGAGGTCTCTATGGCACCCAAAATACTCTTAAATTCAGGCTGCTGCTGAAAGGAACAACCCCGTTCTCCCCCAGCTGCACATTCCTACAGGTATGCTCACATTCAGTGAGACCAGGCAATTTTCAGGTGAAAATTAAGCTCCAAATTCAGGTGAGAGCACACCAAGCAACAATCTTTCAGAAACATAAAACCCAATATGAGTCAACAAACACAAAAAATCTGTACGTAGAGAAAAGCAGCCTGAAACCAGTTTAATTTAAAATGGTGACAAAACTGTAGCTTAAAACAGGATGCAGTTCCAGACCGCCCCTTCATTACAGAAGAAACCTAGACAACACTATAGAACTAGCATATGAAACCTGCTTAAATGACTCTAATTTCCCTATAGTCTATACAGCATGGTTATGAATTTTTTCACCCAGTGCTTGTGGAAGCAAGCTTTTTTCTTACGTACCATTCAATTGCTTGTGCAAAACTTCTTTCCAGTGAAGATGCAAACAACAGTGAGCCTCTAAATCCTCTTCAAGATTTACAGATCCTTCTGTCCTCGCCTTTATTGCATTACTGCAGACAGCTAGGTCCGTCTTTAAAATTTCAGAAACTAAAATCATAAACTTCTTCATGTGCAACTGAGTTCCACCTTAGAAAGTTCCTGGGTAATAATTTAAGAAGACTTTAGATTGCTTCTGGAGAATTGATAGTTATGGAACATGAGAGCTGCAGAAAAAAGCATTTAATAAGTAGTGTACAGAGTTTCCAAATCCCTACTGTGTTGTTCCATGATTTTTCTTTTTGTTAGAACTTTAATTATTTGTATTACTATTCATTCATAGATTTGAAAACCCTGAAAACTGATTCTGCAGGGTTTCTAAGCACAATGACATAATCTCAATGGATTATTTTTAGCAAATAACTCCATAGCTTTGTAATAAAGAAAAATATTATACATTAGAAAGTACTGAAAATAATGTGGTACACACATTTTTGCAATTCCTATGCTACATGTTTTGAGATTTGATATTTCAGGTAACGTAAGACTTCTTAAAAGTTAAACTCTTCCCTTTAAAAAAAATTGAAGCATTGCTTCTTCTTCTTCTTTTTAATATTACCTAATAACACAGTTTCCCCAGGAAAAAAAAAAAATCTTCTTTGTAAACAGACTAAATTTGCCCTATTTCAGGTGAGTAAGTAGACTTTGCTTTTTAAGACTGAGGATACATAAACATATATAGAATAAAACTTTATTTTAGAATGTTCAATTTCCATAATTTCTGTACCATTTACGATTTCTTACAAAGACTTCACAGAAATGGTCAGTGTGCCTTGGTGCAAACCAAGTTGTGCACAGGACACAGTTCCTTACATCAATGTATCCGATAAACTGGCATGTGGCTCACTGCCGCCAGACCCATTGTTCATGTGGTTGTATCCGCATTCTGAATTATTTTCATGCCTCTCCAGCACACACCTCACATTTTGAAATGCATTCCCACCAGCCAGTCTAGCAACACAGAGATTAAATTACTTCTGCGTTGTAGAGTGCTTGTGCCATGCTAACTCCTGGTGCTATCAAATGGACTCACCATATGCTCCCTGGTCGCCTCGCTCTTTGAAGGGAGGCAAAGATCAAGAAATCCCGAAGAACCATAAAGCCACAGTCTGAGTAAATCAGTATGACGGTGGCTGAGAAAATACAGAAAACATGCTATATAAGGCCCTGTTAATGCGAAGGACATACAGGTAGCTTTGCCAGGGTACAAAGTACAAAATTTAGGCCTTTGAGCATGCTAGCCAATCATGAGATCATATGTCTCTAGCTACCAGCAAACACATAAGGTATTGGTATTATCTCTTAAAACGTATTTCTGAAACCTGTTTTTATTCCTGGGTCTCAGTACTGCTGTTTTAGATAGCTGCGCTGCCTCCCAGTTGAATTAGTCATGATTCATATGCTCAAAAAACATACAGCTCTTCAAACAGCCGGCACACCTATGCTAACACCCACCCATGAGCCTGTGATGTCCCTCTTCTTCTTTTTGTCTCTCCTGCTGACATATGTTCAATATTATGCAATTAAAATGACAATCACACTTCAGTCAGTTGTTTGCTTTCACTTCTGTTCCAGGATGTTGTCCGTTGCCCTGATTTCAGACAAGTGGCATACTTAATCTCTTAACTATACCGGCTTTTTAAAGAAATACTTTATCCAAGATACATGATTACTGAGTGTTTAGAACTGTATGTTCTCCGGTTTTGTTGGGAGTACCTGTCTCATGATCTTAATGCCAGAAACTAACTCATGGCACCCAAAAAACCTTAGCAACCCATCTTTTTCATCAGTCCAAGTCTCATTCAGGAAGGTTTAACTTTGTAAAAAAACACAGCAGTACTCTTTTTCAAACAGAAGCTACTATAAGCAACATAATGTTTACATTACCACAAAGTGTGACAATAGGAGGAGATCTGTATTTGCAAACCTGCAAAACAAAAATTACTAGGTGTTTTTTCTGGTTTACGGTGTCCAGGAGAATGGATATCCAGACCATCAGGGATACCAGAAACATAAGGCAAAACCAAGAGGAGTCAGTGTTCACAGGAGCCTCTGACAAATGAAGATACATTCACACACACACACAAAAAAAAAAAAGAAAGAAAAATAAAAAGAGTGAGAGAAAGCATGAGAGAGAAGACATTACTCAGAAGGAAAAGGACAGAGAAACTCGTGGGAGGACCTTATAATTACCAAGGAAATGGTGACATGGGTAGTCCTCTGACTCAGGACAGAAGGAGAGAAATGCTGGACTTACCAAGGAAACATTCTTGGAAAGCAAAGCTGAGGCTACCTAACAGAGGAGATATTTCAGAATGGGTCTCTTTTTTTTCATTGCATCGTTGAAAGGCCATACTGAAAAGAAGAAATTAATTTCCTCTTAGATACTACTTCAGTCTGTCATCCTTAGCTAAATATCAAACAAAGTAGATTAGATTGACATTGGTATTGATCCCTACAGTATAGATGGACAACTATAGATCTGTGAAGATATGCACAGGGTCATTATTTGGGTGAAAACCTCCATATTGGTCGTTTTTTTGCGATTTAATCTATGTGAAGACGAAGGTCTGCCTTTCAACAATCTAAAGCTGAAAGGCTTGAGTTATCAGTCTAAATCAACTAAACAACAGTTTCTGAAATGCAGATTTCAGCAGGACATCAAGTAAATTCTTTGTTAAACTTTTCTTAAACTGCAAGTTATTTTTAGCAAAAAGAAAGCATCCAGCCATCATGGAAAAGGCACAGGAACAACTTGAAGATCAAATAGCAAGAACAAGTTGAAAAGCAAAGAGCAAGGGTAAGAGTATATACTCCTACTCAGAAGACAAATTCTACCAAGGTCTGAGCTCCATTCTTAAAAACTAGCAGCAGCATCTTTCACTGTGCTTTTTAAACGTAGTTCATTAAGGTTTAAAACTGGCAAAAAATTACACACCTTACTAGCCCTCCAATCCTGAGGATATAATCTCCACTAGTAATCTGCCGAGTCTATTACATCTACTGTAACTAGAGCTGCCCAGTTGTTCATTTCCCTAAACTGTTCATCTGCTGTCAGTCTAAACCTCTTGTACAATATTTGAGCCTTGAAGTTACTGTAATAGCAATTTTAGCTTTCAGAAGGCTTCCCCTTCCTCTTAAAGACTGAAATCTGTTTTGCAATTCAGTTCATTTTATTTATAAATATTTAATTTTCATTTGCATCCTTAAAAGTTGTTCTGAGTGGATAGTAACATGAATTTATTATGAAGTGTATTTATCTTTCTGTATCATTAGTGCTCAAGAGTTCTGTTGCCCTCTACTAAGCATTGTGCTAAACAAATTTCTGGAGGCTGAATTCAAGTGCATGGAGGAAATGAAGCGTAAATTTAGGATGCAGTTCTTCATTTATGCCCCTCTGCAAACTTCCTCAAAACCACACACCCCACTGGAGTTGAGAAATGGCATTAAAGCTTGTGATCTGAAGACAGGACACATGATCAGGATTAGCTTTAACTCCCCTGTTTCCTATACAAATTGCATCAACATTATTTCCAGGAATAACCCAAAGCGGCAATTTCAGGGGTTATAAACACATACACAATGTATGAAAAAAAAATAAATCAATCTTTAAAATGAAACAAGAAACTCTGAATCAGGGCTTGTAGTTGTTATCCAATACTACTTTATACTAGTTGTTATCCAATATTGCTTTATATTAGGTTTACTCACTGTTCATGTCTCTCACACACAGCTGAATGAATCAGACAGTTCAAATCAAATTTGAAGCTGCTTGAAAAAAACATAAGTGAGGAATTAATGAAGAACACACAAGAAGTTTTAAGATTAAAAAATAAAAAAATTCAAATCCCTAACATACAACTTGTCAGTGAAGGAATAACTAACGAAGAAATAATGGAACATCTGAGCATCTCATCATGACAATGGCTGATGACATTTTCAATGTACCTTCAATTCAACCACAGTTAGCTAGTATCGTAAATATCCTGAAAACATCAGCCAGGAACAGCACAGCATGATTTCAATCTGTTTTGACTTAGGTGCATCACAACAGTTTCATAGAAACAAGTCACAATTAATGGCATTTTATTTGTAATTCTAAAACATTTATGATGCAACTTTCTTGGCTAGCTATCAAAAACTCTCTGACCTCTTCCCCATTAGGGGGAAATTAGAGAGAAGTTAGTAACTGGGCAATTCCAAGCATATCTGCATACTTTTTCCGCTAAGATCAGCATCACAACTACTTTACACTGTATCGGTATGTTCACAAAACGAATCAGATTTTCTCATAAATATTAAATAATTTGGAAGCTGGAGAGTAAAAAAAAAAGTAGAAGCAGTTAATTTGGTTTTGAATTATGATATCAGAAATCACTACAATGCTAAACACCTTGAGTACAGTAACTGAGTACATCAGCCTGAAGGAAAACCATATATTATACTTGCTATTGTTGGCTTAATGCAGCACAAAGAAAAAAAATGAAATAACTGCAAACATTTAACAAAATTATTAAAAGAATAAGTGCTTCTTACTCTGCCTCTGCACAGAAAAAAGGGCTAGGTAGTGTATGTTTGGGCTGAATGAAAATGCATTATGCTTTTAAATCAGTAGGAAACCATATAGTCAAAACTACCTCCACTGGCACTCTCGACATGTCATGATGAACCATCTTCTTTAAAATAGAATGATATTAATATCTGTGTGCACTTCAGATAAAACAACTAGTATTTTGAAAAGTTCATGCTGCAGTTCTCCGTATCACTAAAATACCCATTAATCTGCCATGCTGTGATATTTCAGACATCTGAACAGGTTTCTGGTTACTATTATAATGGAATTTAGACCAGGTTTTATAGTTTATAAAAGATTAGGTATTGGTCTAACACATTCTCTTCTTACACCCAGACAAAACACAATGCTCAGGATTGCCAGTAAGGTCCTATAAGAACAGACACACTTTTTCAAAATACTGTTCCCCACAGATGCCTCTGGCATTTAAGTTTCCTGAATAGGAATTGCTCCAAAAACTCCTGTCTACAACATTAGCTTTTGTATTAAGAACTTCTAGATACTAGACATTTACAGAAGTCACATATTTTATTACAGAAATTTCTGGGTTCATGTTGGGTTTTCTTAGCTACTGGGAGCGTCTTACCAAGCACACTATTTAGTTAGCAAAGCCTTGTGACAGTGAAAGCATACTACCATAACCAGTTTAGCCTTCTTGACTATTTCTGGATTCTGCTAAAAAATGTGGTTTGCAGTAAAGGGCACTCTCACAGAATTTTTAAGATTGAACTTACGACTATATGCTTAGTACATTACAACTAAAATCATATCAGATTACAGCTCAAAAATACAATTCAGTTATCATCACAGTTCCTACAGCCTGAACAAGTAGTGAAACTGGAAAAAAAAAAAAAGTGTTATTTTCTTGATGGTCATAATTATTATTAAAAAAGCAGAACAAAGTCCTATAATCCATGTAGTTCCCAAACACTGGAACAGTTCAGATCACTGACAAAAATGTGACTGGTACAGATCATTTCTACAATTTAAATCTTTATACATTTGTACAAGATACTGGATGAGCCATTAATCACTCAAAAGGTGACTACCAATGACTATCCAGTAAAATAATCAATAAAAACTAGGATAATAACTCAGATAAAATAGACTGCTTAGTTCCTGTAGGAAATGAAAAGTAAGCAGAAAGAAAACTGATACTACGACTGTCTTACACTAGTCAGGTTTGTTAATATGGTATCAGAAAGCGCTCCAAGAAGGAAGTGATGAAAGCTAAAAAGAACCTACAGAAACTACTGGTAAGATAATCAGCTTTCAACAGATGCATGAAACAATATGGTTGAAGGAGCAATTTTAGACATAGAATCTAGCAAAAAGGAACTGAGAGATTCTTGCTAGAGTAAATGGCAACATATATGGAAATGGGAAGCCATGAAAATAGGAGACACAAATAAGAGGTTTGAGAGAGGCATAGTTGTATGATCCACAAAGGATCAAACCAGTGATAGCAGCACAAGAGATTACACAGGGTTTTAAAAATGCCTTACATTTTCAGCAGTAACACGCACGGTTAGATCTCTATACTGTAAGTAGGATTTAGGCGTTTGATTTGGTGCTTGAGTTCCAAAATTAGGTACTCAGCATCATCACTGCTACTTAACCCTGAATATCAGCACACTCAGCTGCTATTGCTCAAGATAGCTGACATCTCTAGTACCACCTTAACTTTAATCAGTTTCACTTCTGTTCGTATCTATGGATAGTTCCACATTACTCTGCTTCCCTCAGCTGTGACATCTTAATCAAGAACATCCTCAGAAACCCAGGCTGAAGACAGACAGCAAGACTAATGACAAGCGTTCCCCGGAGCTAGGGCTTAAAACCCATGTCTCTCAACTCCTAGATGTGTGAGCTAATCCGTAAACGATCTTCTTTTGCACTACCAATTAATATTTAATTATTCCTCGGAAAGCAAAACACCTTCAAACGGAGACACTGCAACCATCCCACCTCAGAGTATTTTATAGCCAGGATACTTTCCTGGAAGATAGGAGACACTGATTAGAGCTCCCTCAGGCAGAGGAAGGAACCAAACGTAAGCCTGCTGCCTTTTAACTGCTGATCTAATGCATAGCACATGTTGGGAGTGGCAGGCAAGGAGCAGAACATTAAGAGTTTTTGAACAAAAAAGGCTATACGGCTAATTTCACGAAAGGGCTCCCGAGTTGAAGTAGACTATGGTATCCCAGTCCCAGACAACGACACTGCTTAAGGCACTCCCCTGTCTGAAGTTCTTTTCAAGACCTCTCCCAAGCAGCTCTCCCTTCAGCTTGCTGGGATCTGCCCTTAACTCTCCTTTTCAGAGGGGCCGCCTAAGCATCTAGCCTTAATGATGTTAATCCGCTAACACCAAGCATGTAGGCACTGCAAAACTCAAAGCTGCAGCAACTTGCGATGTTCTTTGTAAGCGCGGTGCCCAGCAAGTTAGATCCAGAAGAGATCCAGAAGCCAAGTGTCACCGCCTGCGTGGGGAAACGCACCGATGACTTGAGCAGCAGCACAATTCTAGGTGGACACCAGGCAGTAGAGCTGAAAAGCATGCAGCCCTGACTGAGAGCACTTACTGTAATTCAACAGAAAGTCATGGGGGCATGGAGTGAAGAAAACCTTTTGGATACACAAACAGTGAAGTTGAGAGGGAAAGAAATGCACCTACAAAACAAGTCTTCTCCAACTCTCCTTCTCCACACACTCCCGTTGTGTTCCTCTCTTCCATCACTTCCAGTCTTATCGCCAAACCTCCCACAATTTGTATGCCACGCTAGCTGTCTTCTTGAAAGCTACCATCTTTCCGCAGCCTTACAGATAACATCCCTTCTCTCATCACACCAATAAAATTAACATGATTAACTATTAATCATTAAAATAAAACATTCTATGTGTATCTCTCTCCCTGAACAAATATAAAATTATTTTAGATTATTTGTAACACAGACTGTAATTTCCCCTAATTAGGGATACTGGGTTAGATTCTCAGTTGTGATATGAATCAGTACATTTCCAAGAAACTATCTGATTTACATCACATGAGTACATTGCTTGCCTAATTAATATGCATCAGGACATTATGCAGGAATGCTTTCCACATGGGACACATGTCCATGAACTGAGTGATACATCACACACATTCCTTCCAGATATGAGGTGTCAGAGAGGGTGTCCCACAACACTGCTATATTTGCACCTGTTCAGGTAGGTGTGGTTGAAACATTACTGCAATAAGCATATTATACATGCAGGAAGAAATTACAAGTGAGATGGCACAAACCTTTGAGACTTCCATAGGCCATTATCATCCAACAAGAAACACTGCTCCTTTGCATTGTTTTCCTTTTTCTTTCTTGCCAGCATGTCTCAAGGAGTCTCCCATACCACAAAAATACTGAGTACAAAACTTAATACACCCTGACCTATCCTTTTTCTGAGAACTGCCCAATCATTTCCAGAGTTCGACAACACATCATGCACGTGAAAGTCAGTTTATCTAAGGAAGGATGGGAAGCACACAGACGCTTCATTTACCGTGCTAAAACAAACAGTCCTAAAGTGCACTCCTTCACATGAGATGGTGGCAGCTTCAATCTTTTTTCTTTCTTCCTCCTCAGTTACGTAAGGACTGCAGCCACTCCACTTCCTAAATCCATCCTCAAGTTGGAGACCAAACAAAAAACCCCTAACAACAACAAAAAGCCCCACCTGTGAAGCACTGTAGAGACACTGTAAGGCACTTAAGTTTTTTCATGCTACATAACTAGGAAAGGATCATGTACACTTACGTTTTTTCATGCTACATAACTAGGAAAGGATCATGTACACTTACGTTTTTTCATGCTACATAACTAGGAAAGGATCATGTACAGTTCCTTGAAAATGTTCAGACTTCAGCAACCAACAACATTTCTAAAATTAATACTAGGCTCAGCAGCACTGCACAAGATATCACAAGCCTTTATGATCACAGGTAATTACTCATACTCAGTGTGATTTCAGCTTTCATCACAATACCAAAACTGTTACAGCTGCATACAGTAGCTGTAGCAACTGAATGTTTATTCAAGAATACTTAAATTATCTGTCTCATCTGAAACGTGCACACATGTAAAATTCAGCTACAGTTTAGTGATATACATACTGAAATTATAAACAAGTAGCAACAATGCCAAGGTACATAAAACAAGGTTTACCTTGTGAAAAGTTAGATTCCTGTTGACATGTGGAAGTTCAGGCTGTTGCAATCAAAAGGCGTGTTTGCAAGTCTAACATTTATAATTACACAAACATTCCCCCACCCTTAATGTCAAACACACTGAATGCCTTTCTGACAGTGAAAGGCCTTCCAGGTGGTGAAGAAAACAGCATCAGGAATTACATTTGTGCATTATTTAAAAGTACTGTCTATCTACATTTCTAAAGAGAATAGAGTTAATTTTTCTTCCAGTCTGCTACTCTACCACAGCCAGATGCTATAATAATGGATAGGATATATAAATAGCAGACGTACATATGAAGATTCACCTATAAACTGCTCAAAAATATTACTAAGCTAATACACACCTTTAATAAATGGTGAACTGTTTACTATAGAATGCAGTGGTTCAAAGGTTACTTATGCCTATTTAAAGTATATTAATTGCGAACACATACATTCTCCATCTGTGACAAGCTTACAGTCTCAGTTAACCAGACATCATCTCTTTGCAAACTGCTTACCAGTGAAACAGTATAAAGTTCAAATTAAATACATTAGATCGACTATAAATGGGTCTGTCTCCTCCAGACAAAGCTACTTCCACTTTGGAAGGCAACAGAGTCAATGGAGATAGCAAGGGATGGGCAAGTAACAATTCCGGCACTAACCCTTTGTGTGACTTTGGAAAAGCTGTCCCATGTTCCTCCACCTTCCTTTGTCTGTCTGGTGTTCAGACAACAGTGATTTTGGAGTGGCACTTAGGCCTGGAATCATCCCACATTAGTAAGATACCTAACCAAAGTGCCTGCCTTAAGAGATCGATTGGCTAGGCTTCTTGTATAACCGGTGGAGAGCATGACATACATCTTCTGCTGATCCATATAAAAGATCTTCTGTATTCCTTTCATCATGTAGAATATGGGTTTAAAAATGGAATCAAAGTAATTGGTTATACCTGTATTGCTCCAAAATAAAGAAGTGACATTATTGAACACTAATATAGTCTGTTTTTTTCCCAATAAATAGAAAACAATGAGTCATTTCTGAAAGCAAATTCAAAACTAGAAGAGGGGGAAATGCTGTATCGCGGAGGGATACAGCTAGATTTGACTTACAGACCTACCTGACTGAGACATATATTTAAAAAAAAAAAAAAAAGGCGGCCCATACACCACAGGGAAAACTCTAAGTGATAGTAACGCCAAGATCAAACTAGCCATGGAAGAATTTGCATGGATATGACTGACACTAACCATATTCACAGGTTTCTCCTTTTTTTTTTTTTTTTCAGAACAAATGGTACAGATGTTCAAAATCAAAATAGGCAGCAGAGTACTCATTATACTAGATTTCTGACCAAGACTAATAAAATGATAAATATTAGTTGCTGTTATGTTATTTACTATTCAGTTAAGTGGTTTACCAATGGCTGTGCTGAAAACTTCATGTGTCAGCTGCAAGATCCACAGAGGCCCAAAGCAGCCTGAAGTACAGACCCATACTTAGCTTTCCTGGTGGGGCACTCAGAGCACACCCTGCCTTTGCTTTCCATGGCCACTGGACCATTCTAGAAAATTTCTAGAATTTTCTTTCTAGAAATCAGGTAAAAAGGCTAATATCCATGAGGACATGAAATGCGTCTTTGAATGGAAGCAAATTCTCAGTCGCAGGGCTTCAATGAACCACAGCAAGAGAATAGCTGTGGATCCGCACATCCCTTCTGTTATCCTTCCAAAGATTCGGTGGTCACTGCGCTCCCTCTTGCTCTCACATCAGAAGAGCTGCTGCTGCACTTCAGGACTGACAGCCACAGAAGCTTACCAGCAGGACTGCTCCCTGACAACGGATTTAAAATAAAATATCAGAGGAGAACTCCGAAAGGGTACCCACACACTACTGGTAAAGCAGCGAGCAGACGCAGGCGGGCACTATCACAACCCACAGCCGTACACTCTCCTTAAGGCCAGCAGTGGGTACCGTGGCAGAAAGAAGGGTGACGGATACCACCACCAGCAGAACCACTCCCACCTGTGTACCAGGCTTTAAGT
Source organism: Phaethon aethereus (assembly GCF_964289735.1). NCBI lineage: Eukaryota > Metazoa > Chordata > Aves > Phaethontiformes > Phaethontidae > Phaethon > Phaethon aethereus. Next base: position 17,010,001 of record NC_138577.1, read on the forward strand.
GGTGTGTGTCTCATGACCACAACTAAGACACCCCTGCCCTGGAGTAAATAGCCAAAACCAGGCACAACTGCATCAGCACAGATCTCAAGGAGTTTTTAAGCAACTACGAACAAGCCGAACACTCTTTAACTAGAGTGATTCCATGCATTCGCCATAAAAATTTATTCATGTTGTATGTACTTTACCAGCTGACAAATGAAAGTCAAGTGGCATCAGGCTGATAATGCACCTGTTCTCAGCATAAGCAAAGTGCCGTAATTCTTAAGGGGCAAATGAGCACTTGCTAGCAGGACAGAAACGGGACTACTGTTGCATTTCGCTGCCTTTTCCAGTTCCAGCCTAAGAACATACTGTAGCCTAACAGTATGTTTCATCATTTGTTGATCTGATGAGGTCAGTCTGTCGAAGTTAATTTTTATTGCCCTATCTCAAATAAAAGGAAATGGGCATCATTAAGTTACCTTTCCTGATCATTCCTTCAACACACCTAGCTTCCTAGAGGATAAACTACCCTCTGCTGGAATAACAGAGAATTTACAGGCAAGAAAACATTTCCTTAAAAACTTCTTGCAGACCTTCTTAAAAGCATTTCAGCTGCAAATACAGTTTGTCATTTGCTGCAGTCTTACTAAAGCTGGGGTTTATTCCAATGATTTTGCAGCCAGTGTCCTCTCAACGAAAGATAACTGAATCACCTAATATATGAATCATTCCCATAAAATTATCCTTTTTCTAATGAGCTAGAAACAGTAGATATTTCTAAGAACCAAGCTACTGATTTACAGATAGTATCCAGTAGCTTGTTGGTTTATATTATTTTTCTTAATCCTGGAATCTTTCAGAATTCAAAGCTTAACATGATATCATTCACCTTGTGCAAGATTTGGTTACATTACAGTAGTTACATAGTGTACAAAAACCTTCTGAATAATTGCAATGGCAAGCATTTATAGAAAGGAAAAATCTTTTCCAAAGAGCCCAGCCTTGGCATTTATTAGGAGAATTCTTCCACGAGGCAATGAAAGAGCCATTGCGTTGCACTGCTGATTGTTAATCCATCCTGACAGCTGGAAACGCTCTCATGCCCAGCCCCATAGTGGGCAGGATGGTACAAGAAGAAACTTCTGTTAAACGTTCAGCTGTTCGTAACTCACATCTAGCCTCATATCACACGCCCAAGCCAGCCTTCATGCTGCAGAGGTAGCATACAGCCTCAGCATAAACTATAAAGGATTCTGCCCTCTTTCCAAAGATGGTCCAGGTACCTCCACAGAAGAAAAGAAATTTCACCTCAAAAATTACTGACAACCTTCCTGGAGTGCTTCACCAGCGTAGAAACAGAGAACACAAATTGTACAGAGGTAGTATATTTTCCAGAGAAACTTCATTTTGTTTTACAAGGAGGTGTTGAAAAAAACCAAAGCCAAGTATGACAACAGAGAAAGGAATGCTACAAAGCCGTATCATGAGTTAAGCCATTTCCATGACTGTTAATCTGGCTAGGAAGAACCACAGGTCCACTGATTTCATCACAGGTGTCTTCGGTACACAGCTTTTAACACCTGATAGAAGCTGCAACTTTCAAACAGAAATGCATAGCTTCAGCTCATCCTTCAAAGCTACAGAATATGGCTGTTTAGCACACTCCTGGGTCCTCTCACCACACCTCCAGAAAAGAAAAGAAACAGAAGAAAGCCTGCCACTTTGTTGAAATTTCTGGCACACACATACCATCACAGAGTTACAGTCAGCATCCTTGGAAAGAGTCTTCGGTCTTCAGATCTCTCACGGAAAATCTGCAGAACAGCGAGGCTCGAATGGGCCCTGCCAGATAACTGCTTCCTGTGCAACACGGTGCTGTCTCTGCGTCCACCACGGCCGTCAACTTCCCTACCTCGTCACAACAACAGGAACCACCGCACACAGCCAACTGCAGAAAGCTAAAACAATACAAACATTTCCAATTGCTAGTATTTGCAAAATACATTCCAAAGTTTCCTGTAAAACCAATCCAGCAAATGTTCTAAAAAGATATTGGTTTACTTCAGTGAAGGTGCCACAGTTTGTACCCAAGAGGAATTTAATTCATAACATTTTTTTCTGCACAGGGTCTGACTTAGCTGTCTACCTGTAACTCATCAGGTAAGACCTGAAAGAGTCAAAATTATTTTATGGGCTCTAAAATAAGAAAATATGCTGACAGTTATTATTAGTGCTCTTCCATGAACTTCCGTTTTATGCGGTTGGCCTCTGAAAGGCAAGTAAGAACTGCCAAATTAAAAAAAAAAATCAGGAAAAACAGCATAAGCCACAGTTGAGGAAGAAGCTAATTTAATCTATACTACTCCAAGGGAATGGCTTGAAAAAAATAACTTAAAAGTATTTTAACTCTTAAGGCAGACGTCATCGTACTGCTAAAATAGAACTACGTACCGCTGCAGTGACAAATGTTATTACAGAGGAAAAAGTCATCCAGTGTACTATAAAGATTAACAGCATCATCTAAACAGGAAAAACCCCTGAAACTTCAGCAGTGTGATTGACTAATACGGAACACATGACTGCGGAGTAAATTACAGAGGTGTGTTTTTTGGCACGGTAGTGTCCGACTGGAGCGCGGAGGTGCCTCGCATGCCCGCGCACCACCGAACCCACGGGCAGCGGCCGTTTGCAGCTCCCTCCTGGACAGCCCTGCAGCGGGAAGAGCTGGGGAGGACACTGCACCCACTCCCCAGAGAATTCCCCCACCCAGGGAAATCCCCCATTCATCCAGACGCTTTATCGGGTACAACAGAAATGTGCCAGAAGTGATAGTAATATTGCTAGTCATACTAGTAATAACCAGAACGCCTAATATAAATTTAATACTGCTACCCTCTGTGATGACTTTATATGAAAATATGTGGACAGGAAAATATTATACTCTTTAAAATACATTTTTTTAAATCTACTTACAATGCTATTTCTATTCAAATTACATTACAGAATTCCCCACTTCCTTTTAAACATTTTTTCAACTTACTCCTTGTCTATTTTTTCTTTTCTAACAATTAATTAAAGACTATTATGTAACATTTGGTTCAGTCTATTTCCATTGTCTAGTAATAATGATTTTATTTTGGCATACAGACAAAGTTTAGTCTAATGGTCGCTTTTTTCCTGAAAGCCTTTATGTGTCAAAAGCATGACAGATGAAAAAAAAATAAAGCAAAAAAGCAACAAGAAAGTTTTCCCATAGCCAGATTTCCCACCAAAGGAAGGCTGACAAACTGTTGAGTAAGTCAAGAAAGTCACTGAACTTCAGCTATTTAATGGGAATTTAACATGCAAAACAGTTTTCAGACCTGCAGCATGTGAAGAGCTCAGTCCAAAGTTTCCAAAATTGGCTGTATATCCACTTTTACTGCCTACTGAACACATAGCTCCTCTGGAAGCAGAGCTCATACAAGCATTTCCAGAAAACACCCATCAATTCACATGCCTACATGGGCATTTTGGTGTTAAGATCACAGTTACATACAGGGGAGACCTTTGCATAGTTTATTTGTCCATATTCCAGCTGCCCCTGAGCAATGCAGGTAAGTTTTAGGAACCATCAGCTGGCTAGAGGAGCTTTATAAGGGATATCACGTGGCAGCTGAGACATGCTGAATAAGTATGAGCCTCTTACCACACCACAGAAGAAAAAAAAAAAATCAAGTATTGTAATTTCAATCTTTCACCGAGCTAGAAATATGACTACAGTTAGTTACACGGTTCAACTAATCAACCTATAATAGTTGACTCATGTATTTCAGCATTAATCTTCTAAAAATTGCAACAACATTAAAATCAGAAAAAGTTTACTCCGAGGCAAGTAAAAGTTTATCCTAATAATTTTCAGTGTCCATGTTTTCTAATCTTCTGTTTTTTAACTGAACTGGGTTTTTTGCCATACATGATTATCACTCCAAAGCTTTCATTTTTCCTTCATGATATTTTGACTTCTCACCTAAGTGGTTCCTGCACAAAAAGAGGTTCTTCTTTGGTGGTTACTCGATGCTACAACGTGTGACATTGCTGCTACGACAGCATGATTACCCATGTTGCAAGTGGAATTTCTTCAGGTTTTCAGTTCCACTTTAAGTCCCGCCTTTGCTCTGAAGATTAAGGCTTTTGTGTGATGATGCTTTTCATCTGGACTAAGAGTTCCGGGTATCAGAACAGTTAGTTTAAAGGGAAACTCCTAAAAGTTACAGGTTTTTTTTCTAGTAACTCTAAAAGTTTTACACAATGGGTAGGTACAGTAGGCTCACATGCAACCTGTCCCACAATTCTGTGGCTGATTTCTATCATATTCCCTGATTAAAGAACTAACATTATTTCACAAAAGTGATCTTACTATCATTGCACTCAGAACTGTACTTCTGTTGTTTCTTCATTGAATTTCCTGTCTTCCCTGCGTTTTTAATTAGATCTTTAGATGTATCCATTATAAGACAGACCTTACAGAACAAAACCCAGCATTTACTCCTTCACATACACACACATATACACGTACCAACAGAAGGACCCGAGAAACCTTCACATAACAGACACACCATCTTTTATGAGGTGGCCAAAATACCTCATAAGAATGAATCTGCGGATAAGAAAAAAAGTGAAAAAAGGCAGCAAAGACACACAAATAATTTCCTCTGTACTTAGTCATTGAAGACCTTTGCATCACTTCAGGGAAACAAGGAAATTCTTCTCCCATGCTAGTAATGACTGCTGCACCTGTGTTAACTTAATCCCACATTATGCCCTCTAATACCAGAGCACCAAAGTCCCTGTGTAGGAAAGAAGGACTATTGAGAAAGCATGTGCAATTACACAGCCTGAATTCAGAGCTTGCTCTGTACCTGGGTCAGCTTTCCTGGAACAGCCGGAAAACTGTTTAAAAGATAAGAAAAAACAACCTTTGTGCTGTGCTTTCTTTTGAAAGTATTTTGAAGTGCTTATAATTTGCTTCTGGCAATTAGGCTAACCTAATTGAGCAATCTCTACTCCCACATGTAACTTGGTGCTTGTGACAGAATGATTTTCCAATTTTGTAGAACATAAAGAGCTATCAATACTAGCAAAACATAAAAACAGTTCTGTTTATTTTCTCTGAGCAGACCAGACCACCACCACTACCTTCATTTCTTTATCTCTATGTTCGTTATTTCAAAACCAACTATTTTTCCAAAAAGTGCATTTTAGTTTTCCAGGCAGTCACATAACACAACTAAAAAGCTGATCAAATAAAAAAATCACTTTTTTCTTCATGTCTGTTCATACAGCATTGAAAACTGAAAATCTTTGTTCTCTTTCCAACAGCTCACACTCTCTCATGTATATTGTTCTGTCAGTACTTTTGCTGTCGGTACATCATGATATTATCATGACTTTATCGAATGCTGGTAAGTCCACAGGCATCACTTTCACAGGCTCAGATAACAGAGGGGGGAGGACAGAAAAAAGATCAGACCTTTATAATACATTTTGCCTTTATGTCAGAGAAGAGGTTAAATGTCATGCTTTGGGGCACAGCTTTTGTGTCCTTTGTAGCAACTGATGTCACCTAACGTACAAGAAAGGGCGTTAGACCAGCTGGACCTGCATGTCTGATCCAGTACAAAGGTGTGAAGCTTCATCCCCAACCCAACAGCATTAGCACGGGTCACTAGTACCTTCCCCTCTGGCAGAAACACCCACACATGTACGTGTTGTGACGGTAGGGTTTTGTGAACATTTATGGACTAGGGACTCCACCACCACCACCGCTTGGGTGAAAGCTACCAGTCAGGCATCGCACAGAAGGGACTGCTGTCCCTCCATGAGCCCAGCTGAAGACTCAACTAGAACCTTGAGGCTTTGCCAGCAAGTGTGACCCTATTTCCAATTCATACACCGCCATCTCACAGTCGAGACAGAACAAATTCTTGAGGCAAACATATGAACACTTCCCTCGGACGTACACACCCCCTGCCTGTGCCTAGCAACCCCACTGACAGATACCGGCAGTACATCAGGAGATCTTCTCCTCGGCTGCGGGAGGTACCGGCTGTGCTCCGCGGCACCACCTCGCTGCACCTGCACCTATCTTTGCGATAAGCGGCCGGGCCGCAGCCTCTCCCAGCTGCCACTCGCGAATCGGCCACCGGTGCGAGGCCCCGGGGCACCGGCCCATGCCTTCCCCCCTGCGCGAGGCCAGGGCCCCCTGGTTCCGCGCGGGAACATGGCAGGCCCGGCCTGCGCCGAGCCAGCTCCTCGGCAGGCACGGCTGCCTCGGCGCGCCCGCCCAGCAGCGCTGCCGTTCCGCGGGAGGTGCGAGGAGCCCTCGCTCCCACCCATTACAACCGAGGGACGGGCCGAGGGGGCGCACGGGGCCTCCCGGCCGCGGGGGAGGCGGCAGCCAAGGGGGGGCTGCGCGGGCAGGTACCCCCAGCCCGGCCCGTGCCCGCCGCCCCCCTCACACAGACACATACACCGTCCCACCCCGCCGCCGCCAACGGCTGCTCGCCTCCCCCCACCGCCGCCGCCGCCCCGCCCCGCAGGCAGCCCCGGGCGGAGGTGCCCGCGTCCGGCCCCGCGCAACCTGCCCTCCCCGGCGCGGCCAATGGGGCAGGAGGGCGGGGAGGAGCGCCGGGCGCTGCCCTCGCCGCCTCCGCCCTCCGCGGCGAAACTCGGCGGGAGCGCCGCGGGGAGTTAGACAGCGCCCGCGCCCCGCAACGCAGCGCACCGCCGCGCCGGCCGGCGGGAGGGGATGAGCGGCGGCCACCGAGCTCCGGCACCTTCCCGCGCCGCCCCCGGGGGCACCTGGAGCCGCCGCCCGCCCGCCCAGGGCCGCCCCAGCGCCGCGCTGAGCCTTCCCCGGCGTCGGTGCGAGAGGCGGTGAGGCGGCTTCGCTCCGCTCCGCTCGGCTCCGCGCTCGGGCCGCCCCGACCACCCCCGGGCTGGGCGGCAGGGCGCCGCGGTCTGCGCGGGGAGAGCAGCGGCAGGAGGAGGCAGCCCCGGCTGCAGCCGGCCGCTAGCCCGCTGCGGCTCCTTTTTAGGATTTTTTTCTTCTTCTTTTTTTAACTAACACTCGCCGCTTTCTTTTTTTTTTCTTTTTTTTTTTCTTCCGTTCTCCCTTATTCGAATTTTTATTTTCACGCTAGACCACCCCCTCCCCTCCCTCACTCTGCCTTCCCTTCTCGGACCCGCTCCTGCCTTTGCTCAGCTCCCCAGCAGCAGTATGGGCATCATGTCCTTCGACCCCACCATCATGCCACCTGCGAACGGCTCTGCCAACGGGACTGCCAGCGGGGCCGAGGGCGGGAAGCCCCCCACCATCCCCACTGTCATGTTCATCTTTGGCGTGGTGGGCAACCTCATAGCCATCGTGGTGCTCTGCAAGTCCAGGAAGGAGCAGAAGGAGACGACTTTTTACACGCTGGTCTGTGGGCTGGCGGTCACTGATCTCTTGGGGACCTGCCTGGTGAGTCCGGTCACTATTGCCACTTACCTGCAGAACCGCTGGCCAGGAGGACCGGCACTGTGTGAGTACAGCTCCTTCATCCTCCTCTTCTTTGGACTCTCTGGCCTCAGCATTATTTGTGCCATGTCTATAGAGAGGTACCTGGCCATCAACCATGCCTATTTCTACAACCATTATGTAGACAAGAAGCTGGCAGGGCTCACACTCTTTGCCATCTACGCTTCCAATGTGCTGTTCTGCGCCCTCCCCAGCATGGGGCTCGGCAAATCTACCTTGCAGTACCCTTACACTTGGTGTTTCATAGACTGGCGAGCAAAGGAGGCCACCCATGCAGCATATTCCTACATGTATGCCGGCTTCAGCTCCTTCCTAATCATGGTCACCGTGATCTGCAACATCCTGGTGTGCGTGGCCCTCATTCGCATGCACCGCCAGTTCATGCGACGCACGTCGTTGGGGACAGACACCACCTCCAGTCGTTTATCTGACTTTCGCAGACGCCGGAGCTTCCGTCGAATGGCTGGAGCAGAGATCCAGATGGTTATTCTGCTCATTGCCACTTCCCTGGTGGTGGTCATCTGCTCCATTCCTCTGGTGGTGAGTAACGTTGTGCAACCCTTCTTCTTTTCCATCACTCGCGCCGCTGAGGCTTTTCTCCTCCTAGCCTGTCCTTGTAGGACAGGCTTCTCTTTAGCTGGTGCTACCAACTGTTTCAATAACTTAAAGGCTGTTAGCATACATGCATGGTGAGGGAAAGTCGTGTTGATTTATATTTACAAGAAAAGAAACATGCTTATCCCAAGTACTGGGCTCCTTCGATTGGTTAAAATACAGCACCACAAATTCTCAATAGTTTTTCCACTGTTCAGCTGGAATCCACACAGCAAAAATATTACTGAGACCTAAAGCCACTTTGAAGTTCATTGTCGTGAGTGAGGTTTGGGTCTGGCCTACATTATCTGGATGTTTATTGTGTTTTAAAAACGTGCACGCTGTTGCTGTTGCTGAAGGGTACAGCGGTCCTTGATGTGTGGAAGGAGGACAGAGGCACCAGCAATACACAGAGTGCTTCACACCCAAAACCTGAGCCAAGCTTCCCCTCCTGAGGGTTTCACCCACCGTCTCTGGAGTAGATCCCACACAGACATCCCTGCAGCAGCTCCCCACTGTGGGAGGAGTAAACTTGGTGGAACCACCCATTGGTGCAATGCTCAGTTAAATGACAGCTGGAGGAACCTGACCCACATAAACCTAAAGATCATACTGAAATGTCAAACATTACCACTAACCATTTGCTAATTTCTGAAATGGCTGATACAATTAGTGTCATTAAATTGAACATGCAGCATCCACTTATTTCTATTCCTCCACGTTATCTCCAAGGAAGACCAAAAAAAAGACACCCCCCCCCAAAAGAAAACCCGCCAGCTGGAGGCTCTGTTCTTGCTTGCCACCCACCATAATAAAGCTTGGCAAACTTCTCTCCTCCTCTGGCTCTGAGACATTAAACAAATAGCTGCCTTGGCTTATTTGCCACCTTCCAAAATACAGCGTAGGGAGCCAAACAGTGGTTGTCAGACAGAAGGTGCTTTTAGAAGGATTGTTTTAAGGGAGTTTATTGTCAGTAGTGTGATCCCTCTGTTGCAGAGGCGCTACAATGTGTGTGTAACACAGCTTGGCCAGCTGGGGATGCGAAAAATACCGTCTATACCACGGTGAGGGAGTTTAGGAAAGTACATGTGAACAGGACTCGAGAGGTCAGCGAGTCCGTCCCCCTGCTTCAGAGGAGCTGTAATCACAAGGGTCGGGCCAGTTTTGTGGCATTACTGACATAAACAGGAGCCAGCGAAGTGTGGCTGTGCCGGAGCATGGCCGTCTCCCGTCCTTCGGCGTTGCCACTTAGGGCTGCGCCGTGGCACGACCGAGCACGGTGCTGTGTGTTCGCTGCTTGGCATCTGAAAGAAGTGGCGAGGTGCTGTCTGGGCTGCGCACAGGGTGTCTCCGGGAGTTGCACGTGCGTGAGACGGAGGAACCGCGCACAACCTGCCCTGCAGCCCAGCTCCAGAACCTGCAGGGGTAAGCCGCCTTGCTGTACTGGGAGGCACCAGGTCACGGAGTGGCCAAATCCCCGACAGTACTGTGGGTTGGCAGTACTTAATTTCATTAATCCAGTATTGTAACAGCTACTTCACAAAAGAAAAATACTGCGTTTTCAAAAGAGATGCTGGTAAATGCAGAGAATGGGTTCTGGGAATTAAATGTAGTGTCATAATGTGATACAGGAGATCAGCTGATGGACTTCAGCAGTTTCAGAAAAAAGCCAAACCTTATCCCCTGGAGGAGCAGCTAGAGGAAGGCTGAGAAGTCTGAATGTAAAATGCAAAATGAAATTGTTCATAGCTATTTGGAGCTAGGCAGTCTTGTACAGAATATTAAAAAAAAAACCAAACAAAACCAAAACAAAACACAAAAAAAGGGAAAAATCAAGAGGGAGGCTTTACCAGGAAGGAAACTGGATTGTTGACAGTTAAAATTAATGAACATGGGTGGGGCAAAAGGTTTATTATTTAAACAGTAGCTAGTGAAAAACTTGTATATAGCAGACGGTATGTGAAGGTGCAGGTGATGAAGTCGTGTAGCTCTCTCAGACCTTGATTTCACTACTTTTAAAGGCACAGTGTTACCTTGGGAGTGTTCCCATAAGTTAGCTTTTCCCTGTTAATGCAGCACATCTTTTCTGTATCTAAAATGAGGTAAGAGACTGTCATTTCACTTAGATGGATGACTAAAAAAAAAAAGGAAGCTTTCTTTAAAAAAACAAACAAACAGACAAAACCAACCACCACATATATACACATCATCACAGTGTCCAGTGTCGTTAAATTTCTTCATTGTTAAGTAGCTTTTACAAGTAATTTGCCTCCCCCCCCCGCGGGAATAAGCTGTAGCCATATGTGCTGCTTTTGTGCCATGACGTACTGCAGCGTATGCTGCTGTATTAAGCCCTCCGGTTGCATATAGACTGAGGTTAAGAATTGAGATGTAAACTCAGAGAAGTGACACCTTTATGCTGTAAATCCGAGGAGGGGTCACTAGCAGGGGTAGGTAAATCCCTAAGACAGCCGTACATTTTCAGGGCGCGGGGGAGTCTGAGGGAGCTCTCACCGGGGGAGAGGCTCACCTCTAACAGGACAGCCTGGCAGTCCTCAAGAACAGGCGAGTGGTAAGGTGGTGGCGGTGGCGTGATTCAGATGCACAAAGCAGGCTTGGAGGGTGCTTTCTGACTGAAGTTTTCTGATGAGCTGACTTCCTACTGATGATTTCAGCTGAATAAACCATCAGTTAAGTCAAAGCAAAGCAGCTTCTGAAAGAGAGACGTAAACCTCTAACATTTTAGAATGAACACTTTCAGGACATAATGAAATAGCAGACAGAGGCAATCCAGCAGGCTACATTTATTAGGGTTTGTAAAAAAATTTTCAAGTCTTAAAATATTAAATAGCCCTGAAATAATAAGCAAAGGCTTGTCTTGATTTAGAAAGTGGTTAAAGAACAGCAAGCTGAGTCACAGAGAACAGCAGTTTTTAATAATGAGCTGCTCCAGCACTCAGTTTGCAAGTAGGGTTGTTTAGTGTCTTAATGATGTATTCATAAAATCAGCAAAATTTTACAGTGACAACAAGTGCTATTACAAAATTATGGGGTATTGTGCAAAACACTGAATGAACTTGACAGAACTGAAGGCTGATCAAATTTATCAAGGAAGGAAAAGTTGAACAAAAAAATTAGTGAAAGGAAACTTTTTATAAAACCTTACATGGTCTTAATGTGCAGAAATTGATGTGAAAGACATGAAGAATCTGACACTAGTTTAAAAATGAAATAAGGAAAATACATAAACTGTGTGCTGACTCTTGTCTGCACTCCACACTGCTTATCTCATCAGTTTAAATATTTAAAATACTGTGAGTTTTTAGAAAATAGAATTGGGTAGAGTTAAAAGTAGGGAAAAAGTTATACTAGGAGGGATTTTGTCAAGAATAGAGTAGAAATTATTATGTCCTTCAAAAAAAAAAAAAAAAAAGAAGCTCTTTCAAGAGTAAATAGGCACACACTACTCCAGGTCTGTAATTCACTCCAGCAGCCTGTCAGATACTCTTAAGATTTTTACGTACATGATCTTTTTCTGATCCTGACCACTAAACATTGTCATTAAATTATAGTGAAGTGGAAAATAAAATATAATGTTTCAGGATGTACATCTGGTTGATTGCATGAAATAATCAGGAGTTTCTAACTTAATGTTTAATTGATCTAAAAGTTTGTGTTGGTTTTTTTTGGCTTGGGGAGTTTCAACTTTTCTTTTTAAATATCAGGGACGGCCCACAGCCAACAGCAAGGTGGCAGACATGATTTTTGAGCAATGGAGTAGACACCAAGCAGACACCAAGCCCTTGAAGGGCAAAGGTTATTGGCTTGTAGAGCTGAAAAACTTGTTCCTGCTTACTACCGTATGGTTTTTAAATTTATCCTATCAGTATGTGGGGAGATGTTGAGGGCAGGTAGAAGCCATGAAGACAATTACCAGTGTGACTGTAACTATACAAGTCACTTTATAGTACTTCATAGGATTAGAAATCATGATTTGCATCTGTAGTTAATAAAAAGGAAAAGCAGCAAACAGCACGCAGGACTCTGATCCTGCAAGTACCTATCACTCAAGCATAAACTCAACATACCTTGGAGCTATGTGCTTCTTAAAACAATTGCAAACAAGCTGCTAGTACTTTTTAAGATATGTCGCCTCAATTTTACAGCTGCAAAGTTAATGTACAAAACTCCTTCTTTTGATATTCGAATTGTTCTAGTTTGCTTCTTTAATTAGGATTTCAAATTGCACAAATTCAAGCATCAGATTAGCTAATTTAGTAGTGGATTCCACTTGCTTATCACTTAGAAGATGCAAGGCAATATCCTTTATTGTGCAACCTCCTGCAGCAGAAGACTTGTAGCCAAAACAGGATACATCTCCTGCTGTTCTTGTAGATGATATATTAGTAAATGCTGTTTCACCAGTATCTAAAGAAATGATAAAACTGACATTCCAACACAGATTAATTTTACCTGATTGTGATTAAGATGTAATCCCAGCAATAGGTCTGAACTGATAAATGCACTTGACATTCTGTCAGGCTTCTAATAAAAAGCACGGGACCTTTCTGGGAAGCAGAAACAGTTTTGTACAGTCCAAAGTTTTCACTAAATGGATCTATTTTATGAATCTTCAACCTGCATGTGCCACACATCTGTCAGAAGGAAATAAAGGATACAGAGATAACATAAAGCAAGCTGTGCTGTGCAATTAGCAACCGTCCTTTTCAGCCACAGAGTCAGCACTTAAAGACATTTTTCTCTTTCCATAAAGTCTGCCAGGTAGACAGAGAAGGGTGAAATAGGTACCTCAATTTCACATGCTGCTTATCAAAAGAACAATCCCACCATTAAATCACTGATGTGTAACTGTAGCTCCAAGTTTAAAAAAAACCCCAAGAGGCAGGTCTCCAAAGTTGGACTGTGTACCACTTCTTCAGCTATCTTCAAAGTGTTCCCTCTGGTTCTGTGATCTGGATGAATTTATCAGCAAGTACCCCTCCCTGTCACACCTCTAATCTTCCCGGTAATGACTGCATTTACTCGTATGAGCTGCCAGAAGGGCCTCCGCTCCCACAACGCTGTCCTTTGCACTTGTGGCTCCCAGGGCACGCTCCTGTCCAGGGATCAACCGGTCAATACATGGACCAGCGTTTAGACACTTTCAGGGTGTATTGCCCTGCGCAGGGAAAAAGAAAAGGAGCATTTGGAAAGAAACGTCGTGTGGCACAGCTTAAATCGCCTGGGGGAAATTTCACTTTTTTTATATGTTTGGCCTTTGTATTTTTATACATTTGACCTCTTATCATTTCGGAGGGGGGAGAAGTCCTCACGCAAATGGGCAAGTGTGTATTTCAAAAACAGATTTCAGCTGATGCCGGACAACGTCGCGCCAACTTGTTTTTCGGCCTCCCAGGTTCAGGAATCCCGGCTGCTCAGCGCCGGCGTCGCAGATAGCAGCGTCGCTCGCACAAGCCGATCAACCGAACCACGAAGCTTCGCCCCACCGGCGAAGGAGGCCCGCGGTTGCCCCTCGCCGTTGGCAAGTCGCCTGCGGGGGGCAGCGGCTGCCCCGCGGGGCGGGGCCGCGGGGCGCGAGGCTGTGACGGTGGGGCACTCGCGCCACCTCGCGGTGCGGGCCGGGGAGCTGCCGCCGCCCCGGGACGACGGCTGCCTGCCGCGCGCGCGCCCGCCCCCCGGCAGGCGCCGAGTTCGGGCCGTCAGGGCGTTTTTAAGGAATCCTCCGTGAACACCAGCCAGACCGTGGGTCTTTGCAAGTTTCGGCCTCTGGAGGGGCCGGTCTTCCCTCAGGCAGCGACACATGGCATCACGTCGTGATGGATGTCGGGTCGGAGGCTGCTGCAAAATAAATAACGAAAAGGTTGAAAGCCAGCAAAGCTTAAGAAAAGAAAAAAACATGAAAATAAGTTCCATACGCATAGGAGTACTCTTTGAAGGACTTGAATTTCATGTTAACAGTGTTTCTGTGTTAACAGAAAAATAGGGTCGATAAATTAGTTGCCAAAAGGGCATCTGCAGCGTTAGAAATCACTAGGAAAGTAACTGGGGATAAAACTCGGATTATTATACTGCTGCATAAAGTCAAGATTTTCCCAAGTTTTTGAATTCCATGGGCAGGTTTTGTTACCCATAAGCCTAGATAAGAGTACTGAGAAAGGCCATACAGGCAATCATCGATTTGACAGGCAGTTTGAGAGTACTATATGCATAGGACTTCCAAAGAGGGACTCCGCATTGTTTCAGACATACCTCATTGATAGCTTTGGAGCACACTCAATCTCTGAATTCTGACAAGCTGAATGCCGCCACATTGCCCCGCTGCAGGAAAACTTCTCCAAACAGAATTGTGAAATTTTTCACCAGAGTTGGACAGCTTCTCATGCAGAACTTCTAATAAAAATGACTTAAAATAAAAACGACTGTTCTAGTTTGGCTTGTTTATTTAAATGCTTGTCTACCTCCTTGTCTGTTAACATCCTAGCTAGGCAAGACTTCATTTCAGGAGTCAAGGGTGAGATTTTAAAAACCTTGTAATTTTGCCACTAGGTTTTTACTGTATCAGATAAGGAGATAATTAAGGCATTTATTTTTACTTACCTTAAGGAATCTGAAGAAAACAGCATCTTCCATTATCAGTTCTTTTCAGTGGCTTTCCTATAATTGGACACTGCGTAGTTCTTGCTAAAATGGGAGAACAGGCATTTGAGACTGAGCAGCATAACAAACCTGTATGATGCCATCCTCCTTAGTGACACCAGAAAGATAACAACTGATACTAAAGAATCGGACTGTGCCTTACTCACAGTAGCATTTACAATAGTGGCTTCTAAACCAGGAGAGGGAGTAGGTTACCAGTTCTTTTCTTGGATTCAAAGGAAGAAGCTGAAGAAGATATTTCTGTGTAGAAGACAGGACCCTTTAGTCATAAATTTTGTGCGTGATAAAGTAAAATTGCTGAAATTAAATGCAGCAGCTTCAACATCTTAAATTTTTGACCACTTCATAGGTATTTTCATGCTTTTCTAAGTAGGACCAAAATGCTGGCCCATGTAGGAGAACAGAGCACTCCAGTCCACTAGTGCTGCAATCATCTCATCATCTTGATCTATTAAAAATCTCCTAGCTGGGGGACCTTTCCTTTTTTCCTTTCTCCCCGCCCCCCCCGGCTTTCTTTTTTCCAAACCATGCTGCAGCAAGCAAACAGCTGAGGGTATATAAACAATTCCAGTAAGGACAGGTGCCAGCAAAATGCATTTCTGAACTTGGGAGTCGACAGCTCTGGACTTGTTTCCAGAATCTAGTGTACTTGGATTATAATCTGTGTCTCAGCTTGTTTCTAAACAAAGTTATTAGCGGAACTGATTGTTCAGGTCTCCTCAGTGGAGTCAGATATCTCTTTGCAGGTAGCGTAAGAGTCAGGGTATACCGAGGAAGCAGGATACAGTTCTACATCTTTGCTCCTGGGTTCTCAGGAAAAAGGAATTTTTAAAAACATCACCCAAAAGTTGGAGGTTCAAGGATTAATTATGAGGGGAAGGAGAGAGAAAGGGCCATTCCTTTCCTACCTGTAACAAAGGCAGCAAATTTACAGCAGATTCAACTCTCTGATTTTTTTTGCTATTTCCAAATATAAACTTATGGCTGCCAATCTGAGATGCCTGGCTTTGCCAGCCTAGTCTGTTTTTGTAGCTCACAGTAGCAAATCTAGATCTCTGCTTGTAAATGTAAACTTTGATTTCCTGATGTAGTTGTATAATTGTGTCTTTCTCTTCCTCCATCTCGTTGGGTAGGTCCGCGTCTTTGTGAACCAGCTGTACCAGCCGGAGTCAGTGAGGGATGTGAGGCAAAACCCTGACCTGCAAGCCATCCGCATTGCCTCGGTGAACCCCATTTTGGACCCATGGGTCTACATCCTCCTCCGCAAGACTGTGCTCAGCAAAGCCATCGAGAAGATCAAATGCCTCTTCTGCCGCATTGGAGGGGCTCGGAGGCAGCACTCGGGGGGCAATTTCAACTGCGTGGATGGCCGCAGGACCTCCTCTGCCATGTCAAGCCAGTCACCCTCCTTCATCTCCCGTGAGCTGAGGGAGATCAGCAGCACGTCACAAACGCTGCTGTATCCTCCGGAGTTAAGCGAAAGCAGCGTCGGGGGCCGTGCGCTGCTTCCGGGCCCCAGTGCCAGCTTGGCTCAGTCCGACACCACGTCAATCAGGACGCTGCGTAGCTCGGAGACCTCGGAGTCTTCACAGGGGCAGGACTCCGAGAGCGTCTTCCTGGTGAATGAGATCAGGTCTGGTGGCGGGGCCAGTTCTGCGTCCAAGGGCAGCCCTCTCCAGGTCACCTTCCCTACAGAGACATTGAGTTTATCAGAGAAGTGTATATAGATAGCCGTGAAAGGCATCAACCCTGGGGATACTTCCTGGTACATTGGAAAAAAAACTGGTGCAATAGATAGGTGTTCTGCCTATTTGAGGGGAGAGGGGTTCAGCTGTGCTCCAAAGGGCTATTTTTCTCTTGCCACACGGTGGGTACGTTTCTTTTAGACTACTGAGGACCGTGTGGAACAGACGCTGCACTTGTGCCCTGCCATCAGAAATGGTACAAGGCAGGTCTAATGGGACTGGAAACATGAACTGCCTTGTCTTAATTTGGGGACACAGGGGAGCTACGGGGCCTCTGGAAATAGAAAGACCTGTCACTTTCTTTTTTCTTTTTCTTTCTTTCCCTTCCCAAATCTGGTAGAACTGTGTTTTCTCTCCCCATAGTTGCTCAGCTATCAAGAGTTTAAGCTTCTGGTACTAGAGCTGAATGTGAGGCAGCTGCTAGGAACTGGACACAGCTACTCTGAGAGCTGCCTGGGGCAGGATTTTAAAGTGTCTCATTAAAGCATGAAAATGTGAATTTTTACCATTGTATATATATCAGGATTGAAAATATTTAAAAGCCTATTCTTCTCTATGAGAAGGTTTTCTATTAATACAAGGTATACAGAACGATTGCCAGCCTTCTCTTTCCCCAGAATTTCCTGCTGATAAGACATTCTTGGTTTAGATTTGTTGTCCATGCTACATTCACAGCTGATGAGGCAATTCTCTAGCTGAGAATACATAAGCACTTTCTGAGTGAAATGGGAATATGTGCGCTAGTAAGAGAGAAAAAGAAAACACATCCTTTCAGTTAAGAGTATTTCTTTTTCAGTATATGTACATACTAAAAAGCCAGATTTTATTTATGTGCTGAGAATGTTTCTCTGTATAACACGTCTGCACCTCTCCGAGTACTTTGGCCCACATTCTGCACACACGTAGGCACACTCCTAACATCGCCCGTCAGAGTAGTCCCTCTGCTACCAGGGAGACTCCTTACATGTAAAGTTAAGGGACATATAGAAGTGCTTTCAGTATCAGGGCCTGAAACTTTCAACCCCTGGTTAATAGTCTTAATATTCACTTTAGTTAAAGCATCACTGATGTAATAAAGGTATTTTTTCATAACATTTATCATTTTACTTTAAATAGTAAATAGAATTTTATGACTGTGTAATCTGATACTCCATCAAATAAATGTACAAAACCATGGAAGCAGAATCTTCATTTAAAAGTATAGGTTATATAGAAACATATCCTGGTCTTGCACCCCTTGAAAATCATTTGTTCCTAGAGTTCTAATGGCAAACACATCACAAAAACCAGCTTTTAACCACTGACAAAAAGGAGTCTTGTGTTTTATGTTGTAAGAGTTAGATCTTGTTCCAGAAACACTGTTGATCAAAATAATTCTGTACAGATATTTGGAGGATGTTTTGTCAAATACTAAGCATGTTATGCTGCTTAAGGTGTTTTCATGTGAAATGCTTTATTGTAATCTTGAGCCTTATGTTGATATGTTTAAGCAATTGTACTGACTAAAGTAATTTTGGAGATCACAATTAAACAGAAATGTTCTGCTTGATCTCAGAAGTTTCTGTGAGTCTGCCGTTCGGTGCCAGCTCCTCACCTTAACATGCCTGCCATGTTGGAACGCTTTGCACTCATCTGCTGTCAAAACATACCTTGTTCTGTAAGTTGCACAGCATGATGACCATCAGCGAGAGGCAGCCATCTTCAAAAATGTCCCAAGGAGCACTAACATGGAGCCATGAAAATCCTTCATGCAAACAAACAAAAATAAAAAACTATGCTCAATTAAACCTCAGTCCTGCTCCATTATTTTCCTTTAGCAGGGGAGCAGTTGAGCTTATTTGCCTTCATACATGTAGAAAGTGAAGTTAAATCTCGACATAAATATCTGCAGCAGTAGCCACTTTTCCACCAGTTCAGCTGGAGAGCAGTATTACTCAAGTTCCTACTGCAGCTGCAGATCAAGATCTGCCTGAACTCTTTGCAATTAAACCACTTAACTATCGTCGGTTGCTTACTAGTGACCAACAGATAGAACACACTCATCGTACTTCCCAAGACAGGAAACAGGACCTGGCAGAGCCACCTGCAGACACACCACCCGTACCAACACTGCACCACACCTTTACAGCAGCGCACCAGTGTCATTGGTACTGTACGCCATGACAGAATTAAGTGTCTACAGTGTATAATAAGTACTTCAATAAGCAAGGGCTTATTAGTATTATTTTTATTGCTTTTTAATTTTATTATTATATTAGTATTGTTTTATTAGGACTATTTCTCATCATTACTGATGAGAATACATGTCTGGAAGAGCTTTAAGCAAGAACAGACCATCTTAAGTAGCTGATCTTCTAGCTTCCCTTAGCAGACCCACAGGATAAGCCTGAGGCGTTCCTCCTGCCCGCAGCATTGCTGGTGTGTCAGTAGTGGACTGGACTCAACAGCACACATCACCATCAATGCTAACTGCCTCAGTAATGAACTCAAGGATTCCCAGCCAGCCCGCAGATGACAAAGCCTCCCGAGCAGCGCTGGCACTGCCTGCCGCAACTCCATGGCAGCGCACAAAGACACACCGGGAGCACCTCTACCGCCCGGCTGCAGAGAGACGGGCGTTCAGAAGCTGTCTGGCTGCCGGGACTGGGCGAGCGTGCCTTTGTTTAGGGTGCCAGACCGTAACGTCTCCCTCCCCTGGCGACAGTCCCACTCCGCTCTGGCACCCTCCTCCTCTGTGCTGACCGCAAACACATTACTGAGTTATCTTCCCCAGCCTCCCTCAGCATAACAAGTCTCGTCAAATAAAGCTACAGCGTTGTAGAGATTAATTTGCCAGACAGAAGTTAAGAGGTTATTTTCCTGCCAGGTATCGAGGAGTTTCCAGACGTTCAAAAGGGCTTCCCACCTCACACAGAATAGCTCCCTTCTACTCCCAGCCCTCAGAGATCCGACCCATATACCCCAAAACCACCTGTCTTCCACATCTGTATCCACCTTCCCCAGTCCTCTGCGTTCACAGAAAATGCACTAATTTGCCATTCAAAAATTTCTCATACCAAAATCGTATTTCCCTGACTCCATCCTCCCAGTCCTGTGACTGGCACTCCCACTCCCTCCCTCCCAGCAGTCTGTCCTGCCCACAAGTCCCAGGCCACCGCTTCACAGAGCCCTTTCCATCCAAAGGCACCGCCAGACCGCCCACCCCCGTGCCAAGCCCTAGCCCGAACTCCATGTAAGTCAGTCCCCATCCTACGGCACAGCTCAGGGAATCTTCCAACCACAGGCACAACGACAGCCGGTATCTGTAAAAGACAGTGGTTTCTACGAAATTTTGTAGATTAATTTGAATCTCTGATCAGTAATGTAAGTTAGCACTGTGACTGGGACCAGGTTTAGGGTGTAGGATATACTGACAGAGGGCTTGGACTACAGGGGCGGGCTGTAGGATCCCGTTTTAAATCAAGCTTATACATTCCTGCTGTCTGCAACACTAGTGCTGCCTAACCCAAATTGGTGCTATAGGCACAATGTCAAAGCACTAACAAAATCAGTGTAATGTGCTGTCTTCAGATGGCACCAGTCATCATCCTAACCAAGCAGCTTGCTACAAAGTTTTCAGTTCCGCTCCTAGACACAACTGCAAATCTATTAAGGCAGATTTAGAGATACTAGGTACCACCAGACCTTTCCACTCCTAGGCCTTGTTCTAATCTGCCAGCTCTACTGGATCTGGAAACCAGCCAAGTCTAAATCATCTGCTTTCTGAACCCAAATAGTCAACTCACTCCCCACCTCTAATTTTTCTCCTTGATTATTTACCCTCTGCAACCCTAAGAGCTCCTGGAGTTGCAGCTCTTAGAAAAATCATTCTCAAAACCAGGCTAGCACATCTGGCAGGATCCAGAAATCATCCATGTTCAGAAACTTCTCCCACGTCTAAAGTAGCCCTCTCTGGAGATACCACAGGCCACGGCCTGCAATCCAGTCAAGAACATGATGTTAACATGATACCCACCTACAATAAACACATGGTGTTTACAACCTGCCAATAAACCAAGCCCAAATGCTTCTGCTTTCCTGTATACCAGTCCTCACTACGCTTATTGGTTTCTACAGCTATTATATGACCTCAAAATAAATTAAGAGAGCACCTGCCCTCAACATGAGTTTTTACCTCCCTCCACTTGGTTTTAGGATCTGGGGAGCACTTACCTTGTATGGCCAGGTAAGTTTCTAATGCTGCCTCTCTCATCTTGATCCCCAACACCAACAGATTCAAAGACAACTTTGAGGAACTAGAGTGGTACAGGAAACTGTTACATTTGCTTTTTCCCTCTCCCTTAACTACTTTTAAAATCCAATCTCTTACAGTATTATCAAATTAGAGTCATCATTGTGTTATCTGATCCATACTTTTTTTACCCTCTAGTATTGTCAGAAAGGTTTTATCCTCTCTCAGTATAATCTA
>NC_138577.1:18831228-19060064 GCF_964289735.1 Phaethon aethereus
ACAGCATCTTTCTCCCCTCCTTTGAAATAACTTTCCTTGTCACAAAATATCTACAAAAAAGTAAAGTTTTTACAAATGCATATCATTGAAACAGCAGATGTTACCGTGCCATTCTATGCTGAACTTCGACCTTTGAGATCCTTTTAACTGAAATTTATCAAATACTCTAAAAATCTGATTAAGACATTTGGCTTTTGTTCTCCTCTCTCACAGCACACTCAAAGTTTGATGAAGTTCAAATCACACTGGTTTTTGATCCTGAAATAAACTTAAGTACCATTGTTTAGAAGGGACTGACTGGAACTGACACACATTGTCCACCAAAGGGAAAATATGTTGCAAGTATTGTGTGGTCACAGTAAGTGATTACCACAAGTAAGTACATCTACAGGTTTTTAAATGTGATTTCACTGGGCAAACAATGCATCCCAGATAGAAACACTTCCTTACAAGAAAAGAAAAAAAAAAGTCAAAACAATTGCATGTCTAATATGAAAATACATAAATACTGGAAGGAAGTATTTTCGATGAGAAACTGAAGTTCATGAAATAGCACTGTTCAGGAGAGATAAAAACTGAGAGTACATTAAAGACACCACATCTTTTCTTCTGTTCTTTTCAGCTAGTGGAGGAGCTGGATATGATGCAAAAGAGTTTACTTAACAAGCCTTACGTAGTGAATAAAACCATTTATGAAATGCTTTTACAGTGCACATCGAGAAAAGCCTTGAATTTTCAACAGTAGCTGTCTGATAGTCAAGAACAGGCAGATGATAATGTGGGCTTAATATAGTACAGTTCTGGGAGGCGGCTGAAGGAGTGAAGTGACATAAACCTGACTTGTGACTCCACAATGTACTGCTTTACTGAAAACTGTTAGGAAGACTCTCCACCATCACAGACAATATTTGCAACCAATTTAGAAAAAAGAAATCAGTAGAAGGAACTGCATCTCTCTGTTCTGTGAACAACTCACACTAGACAGAAAATTACGTGAAGCATCTGATCTCAAAGAAAATGACAAATGAAAATTATATGTTTTTGTCACTGGACATTTAGCTTTCTGAGTGTTATCACCATTCTCTTTGAATCAAAGATATTTTGGAGCTACATAAAAACAAGGAAGGGAAAAACTAACTTAGCAAGTGGCAGAAAAGGCTAGTAGGAAAAGGCAAACTTGATACATCAATTGAAAAGTACACAGACAGACATGCACAAAATCATAGTATCACAATGCTTTCTCACCAAGAATATCTCAAAACATTGACAGCCCGATTTTCCAAGAAATATTTTGATCCTTTTTCTATATATATACATAATCTAGCAAAATATTTTTTATTTGTAAGTACTTGTAGGAATGTGTTCTTAGCAAAAAAAAAATACTGTGGATTACAGTAGATTAAAACAGTCTAATATAATCTGCTCATAAGGGCAAATGTGTCTACATAGGGCCTGAATATGTTTTAATCTGCTTAAAAATGAATCAAGGTGAACCAATGCTACCTTCACACAGAGAATCTGTGTAAAGGTTGGGACCACGATTCAGGAGTCACAGTGCTTTAAAAAACAGGTTATTCCCCTGGTAAGGTGATGCTTGGTACCACACAGGCAAATTCAAATATTTTTCTCCTTAGTCTAAAGATACAATTTTTATCATGTTTTATTTTCCCTTTCAGTAAAGTTGTTTTTAAGGCAGAGGTTCAGTGCAGGTTTTAAGCATTCTTCTTCACTTAGGTGGTATTGAAGGAAACACTTTTCTTGTCAGTTTTTCAATTCTTTTCCTAACCTGATGCTTTTGAGACTGTAAGGCACATCTAGTTAGTTTACAGTTCTTCAGGAAATTAACTTACTAAATATCTAAGCCCTCAAGAAGTTGGTCTGCCTTTTTGACAAATCACAGCCCTTCATCAAATACTATGTCCTACAAAAAACTGTGCATTATTTTATTAGGCAGTGACAGGAGGAAGCAAAGGAGTTTTGCAGCTGAAATCCTATTTTGTCTTTACAAAAAGAACTTGCTGTCAAAGCAAGTAGGCTGGATCTAGGTCAGATGCTTTTCTTTTTTGGAGAGCTCATCCAGAGTTTTTCTGATGACCTGATCTTAAATTCAGACACCCTAAAACTGCAGTCCTTACCAGAGTCTGCAAGACTTTCAAGGTAATAAATAATATAAAGAAAAAAATATTTTGCTACCTAAATGCCACCCACAAAATTATGTTTAGGCATTAAAAAAAAAAAAGAGTGACTCATAAAAAATTCATTTCCCTCTATCAGAGGCAGTTATCCTAAATCATAGAAGATTGTCTTGACTTTTGGGGTTCATACCCTGAGGGAAGGAAGGGGAACATGCTCCTCCTCTCTTTTAACACCCTTGAGGGACTTGACAGAGCACCCAAGTGACACTGTAGAATTCACCTAAGATGTGAGGAGCACATAGGTCCCAGTTCCAGCTCTAAAGAGAGGGACGCCCCTGTACAACCAGCAGCCCATGCCCACTTGGTCACTCTGGGACCTCTCAGGCAAAGTCACTCCAGCATGGGGCACAGCACCCAAGGCCAGCCAGCAAGGCCACCTTCGCAACCACGGCAGGATGGCAGATTCATGATGCTGTGACACCATGCCCATAATTCTGGCCTAATAGCAAAATTCACATGGACTCAAAAGGTGATTGGACTAACTACTGGAAGGAACACACAGTGATGGCTATTAAACACATGGATACCAGCTGTGGATCCAGCTGCAAATTTCTGAAAGCTTATAGGATATGCTAAAGGAAACATCTCCCCAGGCTTGCCGTGGTTTGTTTGTCCCTGGGCATCTGCTCCTTGCCACCCCTGGACATGGGACAGACAGAGTGCAGGCCAGACTTCACACAGCCACTCTGTTGGTCCTGCAGTCCCATCTAAATGAACTTTCAGCAGCTGAATCATTAGCTTTGGATGCAACCATGCATTCATTTTGTCTTTAGTTTATTCTTCTCTTTCCTCTGCCCAAAACCTCTTGTATTTTTCACTTGTAACTGAAGTGCACTAAAGCCATTGATGTATAATTCTAATTTCATGTTCTGTCTTTTGTATAGGCTGTTACATTGCTTTATTTTTACCTGATTAGTGATCATGTGGGATATAACCTATCTTACTATCACGTGTAGTTTTCAAACAGATTATTTGTTGCTGATTGGAGAAACAGCAGTTCAAAGATATTCATTCATTGTTCTAAACTCTCTCCACTAAGATTTTTATTATCTAAAGAAGAGGGAAAAACACACATTGAGTAAGTCAAATTTGGAAAGAGCTATGGCCAAGTCATAAATAGGCTTCATTGTTCTGTACTTTGTTTCCACAGATTGGTGAATACAGAAAAGGATTAAGTGATAAATTACCTACTTTTCATGGGTCTGACTTTTATTGAGTGAACTTGCTTTCTCACAGCTCCACAGTAAGTTTGAGATACTTGTTCCATCCACATAGCAATGGTAATGCCATTTAACTATACAGAAATGCTTGGAAAGCATATGGGGTACTTTCATAGTTGCAACATAAAATGTAAGAAAGTCTTTTGCCATATTTAAGAATTAAACTGCGCACTTTGATTACACGAAGATCCATAAAATTGTCCTGGAGAGCACCTATAATATCCACCCCCTGAGTAGTTTAAAGGTATTCAGGTTCCTCAGCCTAGATACAGAGGATGAAAATGCTCTGACTAAAATGGGTAGAGCTGAAGCACATGGCTCAGCTCAGAGGACAAACGCTGGTGAGAGGCCAGTCGTGGGAAGTTCTAGGAATGATGACTGAGGGAGAGAGGAACAGGAAGAACACCACAATCCTGAGCAATGAAGGATGAATGGGATAGTAACAGTGCATTTCATTTTGTATTGTTTACACATGGGTATCTACAATAAGGAGTGGCCCAATCTGCCCTGGATTTTGTTTGAGAGAATGGACAATAAGGGAGGGAGGCACAATGAAATTTCACATCAACTGACTTCAGGAACTTCACTTCAGTGGCTGAGTCAGTGAGTCTCCCTAGGCTCCCTATGCAGTCAGCAAAAATAAGACTCCTGCAGATGTTGACTCAGAGTAGAAGTTTAATGCAGGTGTTCTTTATCACCTCAAGGGGAGAGTTTCTCTCTCCATCAGCTGCAGCAGGATCCTTTTCAGCTAAAGCCACCTCCATTAGCTCTCTGAGCTACCCTGCTGAGCGGGCCTGTGTTTTAGTGGATGGACATGCGTCCCCATTTCTTCCTTGCTCCTACCCAGTGGAGAAAATAAAATTCCTAAGGACAGTCTCTTTTCTCAAGCTCTGATTTTATTTTATGATCCATGGTTTTGCTCTTGCAATTGAATCTGACACTCAGATTAGGATATGGGTTTGCCAAGGCAAAGGCTGAGAAATGTCAGTGGGGCTCTGTAAGAGGTGCTGGAGATTTGACTAGGTGAATCCAGTTCCAGCACAGTGGCTTTAATGTAAGCATACTACAGTGAGATGGTATCATAAACCACAGATAGGAGCAAGTGACAGACAAAAGAAGATACCTAATGAGAACAGAGGAATGCTCAGAATGCAAACTTCATAATTATTCAATTATATAGATAAAGTTATACAGCAGAGACCACACAATAAGAGTAAGAATTCTTGAATTCAGGGCACATACTTATAATAACCATTTTGAAGGTGTGGCATTTACTTTTCTTGAAAAAGGTTGAGAAGGATGTTAAATTGGAAATATCTTAAAGGACTCATATTCTAATGAATATAGTATACATTTACCAAAAAATCATGTTGTCTAACTAGATTGGAAAACTTTCCAAACTAGAAGCTTTATATTTACTGGGCGCAGGCTAAATAACAACATTGATCTTAAAAATCTAATATCTATTATATGTTTGGTATAATCAAAAGAATAGCCTTTTTTACTATTAGTTGGTCCATTGAAAAAAGTAATCAAACCATTGGCTTAAGAAAAATTCAGTTAAGTTTGTCTTGAAACCAGTACAATGTCAATATTTGATTATGTCAATAAATACAGCCACCCACAGCATTATGTATGGCACTAAGTATGAACAGTGATAAACAATATAAACAACAATCACTTATTTTTATTGGAATCATGTTTTGTATGACTCAAGCACATAGTCACAGTCAAGTTTGACCTGACTTACAAACAGAAACAGTTTCATAATTCTCAGCAAAAAGTTAAGAGACTGAAGTTCTCATTTCATTGAAATTAGCATGAAAACGGTCTTGAATCTAATCTAATTTCATAGAATCATAGAATAGTTTGGGTTGGAAGAGACCTATAAAGGTCATATACTCCAATCCCGCTGCAATCAGCAGGGACATCTTCAGCTAGATCAGGTTGCTCAGAGCCTCATCCAACATGACCTGGAATACTTTCAGGGGTGAGGCATCCATCACCTCTCTTCTGAACCTGATCTTCTCTTACAGTGGGAGGGACTTTTCTCCTCATGTCCCCATCTTGCAGTCCATCCCCTCGAGAGGCGTGGGACGAGACACTGCCAGTGAAGACTGAGGCAAAGTCTCAATGTTGAGTACCTCAGCCTTCTCCTCATCCGTTGTTACCAGTATTACCAATTCTAGTATTGTTGTTGTTACCAGTTCTGGTATTTTTAGTGTAAACTTTAGAAGGAAGACATAGCCATGTGATCTGAAAAAAAGGATGGCCACCAGGTCGAGGGAGTGGATTCTGCCTCTCTGCTCCACCCTGGTGAGACCCCGCCTGGAGTCCTTCACTCAGCTCTGGAGCCCTCAGCACAGGAAAGACATGGACCTGTTGGAGCAGTCCAGAGAGGGCCACAACAATGATCAGAGGGATGGAACACCTCTCCTCTGAGGACAGGCTGAGAGAATGGGGGTTGTTCAGTCCGCAGAAGAGAAGGCTTCGGGGACACCTTCTTGCAGCCTTCCAGTATTTAAAAGGGACTTAGAAGAAAGATGGGGCAGACATTTTAGCAGGGCCTGTTGCGATAGGATAAGGGGTAATGGTTTTAAACTAAAAGAGAGTAGATTCAGACCAGATATAAGGAAGAGACTTTTCACAATGAGGGTGGTGAAACACTGGGACAGGTTTCCCAGAGAGGTGGTAGATGCCCCACCCCGGGAAGCATTCCAGGTCAGGTTGAACGGGGCTCTGAGCAACCTGATTTAGCTGAAGATGTCCCTGTTGATTGCAGCGGGATTGGAGTATATGACCTTTATAGGTCCCTTCCAACCCAAACTATTCTATGATTCTATGATTCTACTTCTTGATAAAAAAAGAAAATGTATTGAAGTATTTTTTTAATCCAACCTTTAGAATTACATGTGTGAAAAGGAACAAACTCATTCTATGGGAGGAAGTTCATCAGAGGAAGTATATCAAAGGAGCTTTTATTCTTGAAAACAGTGAAATCCCAGATTTGTTCGCTATCTTTTAAAACATAATTGAGAGGTATTATTTATTAGAAACATAGGTTATATTATATTTGGGTGAGTTTTCATTGATACTGTACATATTTAGTTGTTCATTCAGATTATGCATTCAGTGCCACCATTGTAATTTCATATTTTAAATGGTATCTTTTCTGTCTTGAAGTCTGAATGACTTTAAAGGCAACACAGTAAAACCAAAAGCTTTGTCAAACCCTAGAAATCCTTAATTTTTTATTTATTTGTACACATTCCAACTTTATATTTCCTCAAATCATGTTGAGATGGATGAGTGTACTGGCTCATACCTTTTTTAAAAAACAGAGACTTCAGCTTCAGATGTTATACTTCTATTTAAACTGCCTCGTTCCTTCTTTCTCCTCCCCACCTTTTTTTTTGTGTGTGTGTTTTGCCACCACACTTGAACTAAGCTGGTTTAGAGTTAATATATTTGATTGATCCACAAAACATGTTCAGTTAGGAGCAGTGCAGATATACTGTTATTTCTGAGGGCATCTGGCATTTCCAGGATGCACTTCCTGCCAGCATTTATATGTTATTCTTTCCATAAACAGCTGCTTTGTAGAGATACTGACTGCAAAAACCTAAGAGAACCTCATCCTTGCAAATTCATAGAACTCAGCAATAAACTTATTTCTTTTAGAGTATTTCTTATACTGCTCCATTTAGTCACCAAAGAGTATGTAGCAGCAGGAAGGTCTTGTTCCAAGAGTAAAGATATGACAATAAGTGTTAGAGAATAACAAAAATGTAAAGGCACATTTTATACATTCTGTATTGCCTCTGCATTTAATATACAGAGATGAGGATAAGGGACAGGCAGCCTTTAGGTGAATGGTATGGTTTATGAGAGCTTACAGATCGACACCTGCAGAGGTTCAAAAGTTCCAGAGCCAAATCTGCCCTCACGTACTGGAAATGTATCTCACCCGCCCATTGCCTTTGAGTGTACCTTTCCAGCATGAGCTCTTGTGTCTTCTCTTCACACAAATCTGAGTTAAATTTATATTTTGCTCCCACCAAAGGTTTCTATCATGCACCATAAACTTCATTTCTGAACATCTGGAAAAAACCTATTCAAAATAAATAGAAAAATCCCTCAAATATTCTTCTGTCAAAATTGTTTTGGCAACATTTAATAGAGTTTAGATTTGGCACAACTTTTCTAGTTGTATATAAATTTAATAAATTTAATTTAATTTTAACTTAGAATTAAATTTTAAAAGGTAAAAGGTAAATTTAAAAGGCTTTTTAGTGTTGTAGATAAGTATACGGTTATTACATATTATTGCAAAGAGTGACAAATGATTGCTGATATGCCTTTATTTCTGACCACTACTCAATTACTCTCTGCAAAACTGAACAGAACTAGGAACAAAAATATTTTATGGAAATCCAGAGAAATTACATTATTTTCTTTTTTATTACAGATTAAGGCATTTTACATGGACTAAAATAATACATGGGATCGACTGGAAAAGGTACAAGTCATCTATGAAGAATATAGGAACTATTTTCTTGTCTCACTCAAATGCCAACTGGCGATTTTCAGAGAGATTGTTTCAAAGCATGTCTCTCATTGTATTAGCAGTAGTGCAAAATGTAGGTAAAAGTGTATTATTGAACTAGACCTGATAGTGTACATCTCTCTCTGCTCTGATCTTATTCATATAACACTGTCATGAGCCTTTTGTGATAAACCCCAGCCATTCCAAACAAAGAGAAAAAAAGATATTAATGTAAGGTCAATAATGTTTTTATTTGAAATTTAGGTAAAACTGCTTTTATTTGTACAGCTAGATTAAATAGACTAGTAAATGATTTATAGCAGTTTTTTAAAAATAAATACTCAGCAATTTTTTAATGCTAAGATTGCTATTCCTCCCACATGAGAAAAAAAACCCCGCTGCAAGTTATTAAAAGTGGGATATAGGCCAAAGAAAGTTTCACCACAGGGTTTTATTCTTCTTCTTATATTATCAATAGTATCTTTTAAGCAGTAAATGAAATTGACATAAAAATCCAGATAGCAGAAAGAAAACAGAATATATTTAAGAGACATTTAACGTTTAAAGTCATTGATACAAGAAAGTGCTCACTGCTTGTTCATACAAGTAATACATAGACATCTTTACATAGACTGTCTAGAAGATATTCTTCAAAGTTTAGTCATGAATGATAATCTTAAATAAGATGCTGCAGATTTCAGATAATGTAAAATTTGTGGAATATTACTGTATTTCTCCTATGGAAAATCCTTTCTATCATTTCTATTAAATTACATATTTTCTGAAAGTTTCATACCTCTATTTGAATTACTTCAGGTTGAGTCTGCTCAAACGAGTGTATGTGCAGAAGCAAAAAAGAGCAGGAAAGGGGAGGGAATGGAGCAATGTTAAAGAAAATCACCCTACTCTTTTAAAACAGGCAAAATATGTGCAAACTAAATCTGAATGACTTGTGTGTACCCCTGGCTCATATGTATAAAATGTTTGAGCAAAACCAGTTCAGACATTAAGTAAAATCATTAGATTTAAACAAATAAAAGCAAAT
Source organism: Phaethon aethereus (assembly GCF_964289735.1). NCBI lineage: Eukaryota > Metazoa > Chordata > Aves > Phaethontiformes > Phaethontidae > Phaethon > Phaethon aethereus. Next base: position 18,840,235 of record NC_138577.1, read on the forward strand.
AATGCCACATATTTCCTGTTTTCCCCATGCTTTGGTAACCAGAACAGCATGCAAATGAAGACTTCCAGTTCTACATGGAACCTTGTTTAGGTTTTAGCTTCATTTGAATTAAAGTCAAAATATGAAATATTAAAATTTCCATGGAAAGAAAATTTCAAAAATAACCAGATTTTAAAATGTTGTTATGATACCCTCTTGCCTCACTCTGGGAGTCTGGGAATCCAGATTACAGATCCTATAGACTACTGATGTAGGTCTGGTGGACACAGACTGATGGAAACAAAAATATCTCAAGTGTCTGGTGAAACAGAAACCGCGAAAGTGCCTTGGTTCACAATTACATGATCCAGAACAAAGTATCTTGCTTTGATTTTTTCTAATGTGAAAGGTAAGCATTCTAAGTCCACAGCTTCAGGTCATCAATTTTTATGCCTAATTGCATCTCAACAGAGACTTCTCTCCAGATGTACTTCAGATATTAGAATGATTCATGTGATGAATAGCCATGTGTAGAAGTTCAAATCTGATATGTCAAAATCCCTCAGTTAAAAGCAATAAAATCAGTGCTCTTGAGAAAACCTGATTGTGATATGGCTGATAATGACCCCTTGGCAATAATATGCAGCTTGTGCAAAGCCAATTATCTTTATACAGTCTTAAAGCATACAGATCAAGGGTTAGACTGTGCATATTAATATAGGTTTGCAACAGAAAAGAGAAAGATTTGCTGAACATCAAGTGTATATGAATGGTATTCATCTGGATGTATCTACATCTGGATTTATTCTGGGAAACCTGCTCTGGCATAAATATTCCAAGGGTTCAGTTTTGGGATATTGCAATCACAGGAGAAAAGGCCACCCATGGAGAGCTAATTCTGAGTAACTGTTCCACATTGATATCCCAGTTCAATCTGGAATACCACCACATGCAGAAAACCACTTACTGTTAAATTTATAGAGACAGAGCAAAGTAGACTGATCCAGCTCCCCCAGAACGAAGGGAACACTCACTTCTGCAACAGACAAGTTGGCCGTGAGGTGCTTATAACTGCTCCTGAACATTCACTCTAAGGCAAATGAGGGGATACATGGCTCTAAAATATGACAGGTCCAACTTATATTTCTGCTTTAGTTCACACTTTTATTGAAGAAATGGCTTAAGGCATGCTTTATGATGTCTATTATTTTTCCCTAGAATATCCATCAAACACATTAGACTTAACCATACTATGTGTAGTTTCTTGTATTCTTTCAAGTTTAAGGCTTACATAAAATATTTTGTAATTTACAGTTACCAGAAATCCGTTCAAGAATATACTGCAGTATAAGCATTCATGAATTGGGTTTATTCTTGAGAGGGAAACATGGAAATTACGTATTCATGATAAATGGGCAAAATTTGCCCTTGCTCCTTGCATCCACATTTTGATAATTTCCTACTAGCTCTTATGATAACGAACAAGAAGTGTGGAAATAAGTTCGTATCTATTAGGTACATTAATTTGCTTTTGCATGCTTCCTCTGTTTCAGTCTTCTTATCCCATATAAGGGAGACCAGCTTTCTGCCTGAAAGAAACAGAAGCATGCAAGGCAGCCAACTAATTACAGGAGTCATCCTCTTTAGCACCTATTATCACATCAGTAACAGTGTGACAATCAACACTTATAGACAGTATGTCCTGTTTTAGATCCTTTCTCTGTAGCACTGAGAACCAATATCTACTGAAATAACTATCACCATCAGCATTAAATAATTTTATCAATACTACAACACAGAGTTTGAAGTATTTTAGTGAAAGTAAGGTAGCAGGGCTTACATCAGTGGTGGAGTTCATAATGCTAATTTTCGAAGATGGTGGAGTTGTGGGATTACAACTGGAAACACCTTCCTCAAAGGACTGTTTTCACTTTTATCTCAGCTGTAATCCAAGTATTCATGGATAACATGAATACTTTTACTAACATTAAACTTTTAGGAAGTTTTAAACCTCCCTGTAAATGATTTTGCACCTTTATTTTTCGACTTTGAAGGTTCTACAGCTCAGTTATCTCATGGTATTAATACAAGGAGCTCAAAATGATAACCTGAGAACACATCAGTGGTAGTACATCATGAAGATGAATGCATTTGTCGTTGCTTTAGGTTAGGGAACCAGTGAGGTCTGACTTTCATAGAATCTAAACCAATTTCTGTTATATTTCATATTTTTAGAAAAAAGAAAAACACTGCTCTGCACCAATGTTTCATGGCTTGAAAGAGACAAATAATACAATCTCAACCAGAAAACATAAAAGAAACAGTAAGAAAACAGTATGGAACAAATTAATACAATCTTTAGGACAAGAAACAGCAGCCATGATGGATATAACTTTTAAAGCATACTGTATAGATGCTGCGTTTGGTCACAGGTACTTCCTTATTATTTGAAATCCATTTCCTGTTGGCAGAGGTCAATACACAGAAAAAAATATAAATAATGAAGTATTTTCAATAAATATGAGGCACAGGAAATCTAATAACGTTTTTTATGTAAGCACATCAGAAATCTACTGTCAAAAATACACAGTCCAAAAGTAAAGGAGACATCAGCAAAATTATATGGAATATTACAGCAAAGGGAACAAGGTAGGAAAGAAAAGTTATTATTACTTCCCTTCCTAGCCCTGCTATAATGGATGACCTGCTAAACTGTCAGAGAACAGAAAAAGCATAAGCCAAAACTTATTTGGTCTTCATAAAGCCTCAGCAATTGTTTTAAAAATGATAACTTGATTTGTTTTCCTCTTCATTGATCATAACACACTGAGTTAAATCAGCAGTGTCCTCATCTACCCACTTCTCTGGTCCTCACTAGCTTGGCATAAAACTTGGTATTGGAATTAACACGTCCCCAGTCTGCATTATACATACTTTGTCATTTAGCACTGCACATATAGAAAATTTTTCGCTGCAGTTTCTTACAATGTCAAATCACATGAACTAATATATTCTCCTGAGCAAATACATTTTTAGGCCTAACACTTGAATCCAAAACACTGAAACAGGTCATTACTTTATCATCTTGATGCAAGCAGAAATGGACTGACCTCAGTGACTAGGTCAGTGATGTGTGCAAGAGAGAACAATAACCTAATTCTGAACAGCTGCACACACCAGAAGGGATATTATTATTCACTGTAGATTCCAAAAATATGGGTACCTTAGTCCTAAGAATGTCAGTTACATATTGTTGTTATTGTTATTACCATATTTCCAAACTGTGTTGTAACTACAGCAATTACCTGAGTTGGGCAATTCTCCTTACTTTGATCACAGTCCATCTCTGATAGGTAATTTCAATCTTTTCTTTGTTCCTAGAAGCATTTGCTATAACTAAATAGATATACATAAATATAAACATATGAGTATAAAATACACTAGTGTAATAGCATACCTCATGAGATCCTCAGTGCCTCTAGTAATCATATGATTCCTATATGTTCCATATTTCCTAAGCACCCAATTTAAGATTGTGGGATTTGATTTACATAAGCATTTATTGCTCAGCACTGCAAATGAAGTCAGAGAAACCTAATGCTTAAAACATGGCTCTACAATATATTGCTACATAATAAAAAGGCACTCAAAAACATTTGTGAAGGTCTAAATGACGATTATCACATAATGATCAAATGCAGAAAAATCTCTTGAGAAAATTAGCTGCCCTAATGGCCAACTATAGGTAAGAAGGTGCTAAGCTGATGCATTATCAAAAAGGAGAAAGCCTAATGCTGAATAACACATCAAATGACTGTAACACCCGTGAGGAAATGATGTGAAAAAAAGGGGAGTTAATATAATGCAAAATCCCACTTTATCAAATCCAAAACCTAAAAATGCCCAAGAGTTGTAAACAATCCAACTGCAAGGGCAGCAGGCAAAGAAACCAGAGTACCTGGTTCTTGCTGAGCAAACATCAGCTGACTGCCATGAGAAATGCCAGCAAAGTAAGCCCTTTCCAAAAGCTTTACAATCCCTTGTTGCTTTTAAAAAACTCAACCTTCATGTTAAATTCTATACTTCTCTGCTATATTTTTATCTCACTAAGGGAACACTATATGTGAAATATCTGGAAATGTCAGGTAAGTACCTTGCTTAAAGGACCATATGTTTTCCTAACCATACAACCAGTTATTGCAAATATAGACAGGAAAATACAGGTTAGGGATTTTCAGATACTGTTACTTCCAAGGACCAACATGCCTTTGAGCCTTTACCATAGGTGATATGAAAAGCCAGAGCAAATTTCCAATACAACAAAAAGTAATCATTTGTTGCAACGGATGCTTCATTGCAGGCAGTCATGCTCAGATGGCCAGATGGCATCAGTGGCAAAAATGTCATCTCTCATCTCTACTTCTCTAGAAATTCTGTCCCATATTAGACCTGGATATATCTGCTCATCAGCTGGGACTTACACACTGTGCTTTTGTAACTCACTGCAGCTGAAACCAAATGCAAAATGCAGAATCTCGGTTTGCACAGACTGACTCTAGGAGAGGATGACTGTGCTTTTCTGTTCTTGTGTCTCTGGTTTCAGCTGCAAATTTTACTCCTAATTTTCTAAAGAACTGTGGGCTCAAACTCTGAGGTATGATAAAGATGTTTGTTCCATGAGTCATTATGGAAGTCTGAAGCAATGCAGATCAGAAAGCTGAGGATAAATCACACAATGAGCTGCAGATAATAGGCTTTCTAAGCCAAGGAGAAATTAGGCAGCATCATTACGAAAGTCTGTGAAACTTCTTCAGAAAAGACTTTTTTAGGAATGAAATCCACAATCACAGTGTTAAAAAAAAATAGGAACAGCATTGCAAAAGTAATTGACTGTTATTTTTTCTGTAATGGATTGGTTGGAACAGGATTTAAAGTGAGTGGAAAAAACCAGCTGCTGCTTACTTTTACATTGCATTTACTGGTTTTCTTATTTTTAAAGAGAAGTGCATTGATATTCTGGAAGAGCACAAGTCCTGCCTGTCAATAGTAACTTAGCATTAGTAAAGTCAGTGCAATCAAATGGCAGTAAAGATACAGAAGTGGGCAAGTGGGATCACATTTAGAAAAATTAAAGGAAGATGCCAGCTCTGGCTTTCATTGCATAGCAACAGGAAGGCCAAAGTTAGGAAATGGCCAAGAAGGCCAATCTGAGACTACAGATACAATACGGTTTTATTATTATTATTGTTGTTGTTGTTGTTGTTGTTATTATTGTTGTTGTTGAAGATAATATCCCAATGTGATCTGAACATTTTGTGTACTACTTAGACTGTAGGTTGGTGCAGTATTAAACAGTGCTGATCTTATTCCCTTTTACAGAGAAAGCTTTCTATTTCATTTCATAGTCTAATTCATGATGTGCTATGACATTTTTATCATCCTTTCAAAGACAAAAATCCAACAGATTTGTTTTGCTTTAACTGCATTCAGTCGCATTGTTCAGAGAGGCAGTAAGCAAAATGCAGCTTGGTTGCATTATCCTATTCCTCTGTGACATTAAATTTAACATCTTTTATTTTTCTTAACAGTATTTTTAATGTAAAACCATGAGCATGCTTGTGGACTTTGAATTCTTTCTTTCACGTACCAGCTCCTACAGGAGAAAGAGGTTTCAGGAGAAGGCTTTTAGAAGAAGCTCATGCACTCTGCAGCCTGAAACAAGGCTAATGTACAAGACAGAAGGGAACTATGGGCTGGAAGAGTATACTGGGTTGTGTCAACTGAGGAGACAGCATGTCATGTTCATGGCATCCCTACTTCCTTTAGCATCAGGCTATCTGCAAATGCTCTGGCTTGCAACTGACTTGTGTATTGGAAAACGAACTTTTTCTGGATAAGCACACATTGGCTTCAATTTAGTGTAATCCAAGGTTTCTTTTCACTTGCTAGCATGGTTTTCATCCAGATCTTTAAGAAGCTGGTAGAAAATGTACCCTTTCTAAACGTGAATGGAAGACGTTACAAAGCAGAACCCAGAATGCAGCAGAATGCAAAGATGTTTCAGTCAGCATCGTGGTGACCTACTTTTATTGTAACAATCCCATTTTTGAAGATATGTCACTATGTTTTTTTTAGGAAAGCTGCACAATGGGGTGTCAGCAAACATGCTGCTTATTATTAAAGATGTTGCTTGATGACTGCAAATACTTGTCTGTATGACAGACAATCTTAGTCAATGACTAAGACAGCAACAGTAATGTGCAGTATCATGTTCCTGAAGGAACAAATACTGTTATGTTTGTACAATAGAAATACATGGGACTGAGCAAGATGTCCATCTACAGTAAAGGTGCTGTTTTGTGGATTCTGAAATTGTAAAAACTGGAGAGACACGTGTTTTCATATGGCCAAGGAAAGAGTTGCTCAGGGCTTTTTATTTTTGGTATACGCACATTTCAAAAACTTTTTCAGTGTATCTCCTATGAAAGTATTCTATGTATTACCTCATTATCTGACTTGATAAAAACTACTTAATTTTTCACAACCACTGCTCTTTAAGGCACATGTCAAGCAAGCAGGACATCATTATCCTTCCTTATAAATAAGGCACAGCCACATTCCATCCTTGAACAGTCTGCTCACACACACAAAAGTATCATAGAAGCAAATCTATTTCTCTTATTTTACTTAGAAAAAACTCATGCCAATGGTTAAGTTGGGATCAACATGGCAAAGGGATCATGAGATGACCCAGAAGTTATTTACAAAATAAACTGAGGACAACACTAGTTGAAACAAACACCAATAATTTACCTTCAGGAGCATTCTGAAACTACAGTCTAAATTGAAAACACTGATGAACTGTTTCCAAATTTCTTTTGATAGCTTTTTTGAGGGAATGAGGGTTAATAAATAAAAATGACCTTAAAAATGAAAGTATTTTCTGGTTCATTTACTGACAATGAGCCAATATCTTTTTATCAGTGATAAGGGCTACAAAGCAAACTTCATTTTGTTAGCAAGCCAGCCAAAAAAACCCCAAACTAACCTTGAATAAATTGCAGGGCACTACATTACTAGGCATGTATTTTTACACTTAAGTCTGAAGCTAACTGATTAGAAAAATAATGTTTAGAAAGCACAATGAAAAATGAACAATACTTACAACCATACCGTTTAGGGACACCCAGCAATCTGGTGGGAAATCCTGGAGTAATGGTACTAAAAACTGCAGACAACCATCCCAGTGGCATAGCAGCAGCATCATTCCAATCAGATTAAAGATTCTCACCACAGCACTGGCCAGATCATACGTCATGTGGAAAATCTGTGGGCAAAAAGTACAGGTGATGTATGTGATGCAAGATCAGAAATGAAAAACATTTACTTCTCATCGGGCAGGTTCAAGGAAAAGAAGTATTCTGAACTTCTAAAAAAGCTGAGATTTCTCGGCAAGGACCATTAACTTGGGCACATGAATTTCAGCAGAGAGCTGTGCTGATGCACCTGGCTCTTGGCGGCACACCAGTGTTACATAAGTTGCTGAAAAATGTATATTTTCGATAAGAAGTCACCGACTAAAGTGGTTGTGAAACCATTACTTGTCTGTGAACTTTGTTTCTAAATGCTCGTAAAGTTGTGGGATATAAAAATTCAACTACCTGTTCAGAAAAGATTCACCTTTGCATTTCTTACCTTCTTAAAAGCACCAAAATCTGAGTGAAGAAACTATACAAGTAATTTTACATATTTTTGGACTTCTGTTTCTATACTATTAATCCATTTTCATATACCAGTTCACCAAGCAAAATGACAAAAAGGTAGTTCATCACTCTTATCATTAACAGTTTTCCTAAAATACTGAGAATCCCGTGGCTACTACATCTGTAGTAGCTAAGTTTATATCAAACTAATATAACAATTTGGGTTTCAATATATTCCTCCATTCTTAGACAAAAAATGTTTGCATCTGAGAAGTCTCTTACTGCAAATCACACAAATACTCTTCAAAACAATATAGACACCTTCAGGTTTGTCATGGGCAAATTTGTTGGACAGAATTTTTATGAACAGTAGCAGTCAGCTGCCAAATACTATGGAGAAAAACACTGTATTTATCACTTTTCTGCTATATTGGTTTCAAAGCACTTCCAAACTACAAATACAGGCATATTCTCTACTTGTTACACAATTCAGTCAACTCAAGATAGTGTTTCATTCTAATACACATAATTATCACTACACAAGAGTTCCATTTAGAAGATCAAGAATGTCCAGTTGGTATTGCATAAAATTTTAAGCAGAAAACATTACTTAACTGTACAGATAAACATAGAAATCAGAGCTTTTAGTGCTGAAAACATCAGATTGTTAGAGGTATACAGGTATATTGGCACATGACATTTTGCATTCGTAAATAAAATAATTCACCTATGAAAGCACCCACTGTAAGTGAGTGCAAGTGCAAATGTAGAGAGTGTGTTATGGTGTCTTTCAACATCATTTTCTGTTAGTGGGAGTTTGTCCTTGTTTGAAAATGATGGTGTATGTTTTCAGTCACAAAATGCAAAACCTGCATATTAGAAACATACTTCAGGCATTAACTCCATGTGCAAAACATTTTTTTCAATCTAGGGCACTTTAAGAGAACATATTTCAACTTCCAGTTTGATAGACATTGGAAACACATATTTGTAACATTATTCAAAAGATCATGTCTTATCCAAATATGATTTGGCTTCTGTAAAATTGAGACAACACTGATATTGAGGAGATACTGTAAATGGAAATAAACATAAATTTGTCACCATTACACCTTTATCTTGTTAAGAAATGTATTTATGTTACAGCTATTTCAATAGCTACATTTTCAGTAGCATTACATGAACCGAGAGAGTAGATGTGTGAACTGAAATAATTCTATTTTAAAGAACTGGAAAAAATAGAGATCCAAATGTTTTGGAACACTAACACTCATTCACGTTACACTTTATCCACATGGTTATTATGTTACAACAACAAAGTGCAGATGAATTCCTAATTGCGTGAAAGATTGCAGAAGTTTTGTCAGAGAAAGCTGCATTTGCCCTAGAATATTTGTTCGAAAAAGTGCAGAAGATCAAACAGAAACAATACATGTTTTACACAGAGATCATAACTTACCCAGGAATTTTCCATTGCTCCAGAAAAGCTAGTTATGACATCTCTACACTTTGGTTGAGCAAAAATCAAAGTTCCCACCCACATTGTTTTCATACTGCCTCAAACTTTCCATTAGACTCTACTGTGAGAGACCAGATTCTCAGGATACTTCACTGTATTGGATACTTACTGTTTTTTTAAAAAATGGGTCACAAATATATCAATCAATCAGAGACAAACTGAGCACAAACATCTTCATTTCTATACTTACAAAGTTAACTTTTCTGAAAATACACACGTAGTTGTATGTGATAAACAGGAGAATAGCTGGTTGTCCAAAACTCTCCAGAGTCCAAAAAGCAGCACTTGCATATACCCAAGGCTCCTGAATCCTTGTCCTGCCTCTGCAACTGTGGGCTTATGCACGATGACAGATTGTGCATGTACCTTGTGATCATGGCTGCATAAAAATTATAATTCCGTGGCTCTTTCACTTGCATGGAGCCCATTTATGAGCATCAATTCAGATTACAGAGATGGTCTGCAAAGCTCTAACTTGAAAAAGAATTTCCAAGATTTTACTGTATTTTGTGCTGGTACATTTTCATTTCAAATCTGAAAATTATGTAATTTGGTAACATGCACTAAAAAAAAAAAAAAAGAAGAAAAAGTAGGTGGATAGATTTTCCAAGGTATTTATTTCAGCACTTCTAAGACCGTGCCTAGCACTCTACAGATGTATTGCTCTCTCAATGTGCGATGACTCAGTAAGCCTTCCCAAACCAGCCAGTACAACCAGGACACAGAAAGACAGATTACAAGGGGAAACTAAAATTCAAACCAAAGAGCTGGAGCAGTGAGTTCAGCCTAAAGGGCCTTGCTGAACCAAAGAGGTCCGCCATTGGCTTTGGGCTCTGCAAGGACGATACTATTTTGTCACAGTGGTACGACTGTGTAACTATTGTTTTTCTTCAAAGCCTCTTCATTAGTAGTGTGTCTTTGCAGAAATGGTCACGTACTGCAAGAACGATACCATGCTGAAAATTTTATGTGAAACTGAACCCAGCAAAGGAAATGATTGCAACAGTCAGTATATGGCACTGCAACCTTCCATCATTTCTGAAACCTTTCACTCCAGAAATAGCTCCCGTGCAGCTTAGCATTCAGCGTCAGTATTATTAAAAATGCATGAACATATTCCGGATATTATCTGGATTGCTTAACATGGTACCATTGTATCAGCATTTCAACCACACCTTACTATACTTTTATTGCTCACCTTTTGATTATATAGTCTAATATTTGTGTAGCCTATTCTAATAACTGTGGTAAGATTGTATTAAAGAAAATAACTTCATAAGAAAAATCTTAAGCAAATGTTGAAAAAAACTTTTAAACATCTTTGCATATTCTCTCTCCAGTAAATAAAAGCTGAGGTTTTTTCTCCTAAAAGGAACTTACCATGTAAATGTGTGCTTGGTTGGAAAAATATATTTAAATACCCAAAGTGTACACTGTAAGTGAAAAATATATCTGTTCACAGTACTGTATTGACACATGTACATTTGGAAGGCGGGGGGCAGGTTGTTTTTTAAAACTAATAGTCAAACTACCCTGTGGACAGAAGTCATACATTGCATGCTTAAAATTTTATGTTCATCCATTCAGGGACCAATTGCATCAATGCATTGAAACAGGAGCAGTAAGAGAAGCCATATTTTTTTGGCATTTCCTTTTTGTAATCACAAAGAACAGCTCCTGTATTAATGAACTAAACCTTATTAAAGGAGATGGGTGAAGTATAATTTGTTAAGAGAGGAACTGGAGGACAGAAAGCTAATGCCACTCATTTCAGCAGATGGTGGCTTGCCCATCAGCTGGTCCTCCAGTGGGATAGAAAGAAATATAGGAAGACCACAAATCAATTTACCTTGACTTTGCAGTACAAATGTGGGTGTCTTATCACGATAATATTCATAACAAAAGTAATTAAAAATAATTCAAACACTTGCACACAACTAAAGTTAGGCTCCTAAAACTGTTACTCAGGTTGTTAAATATAAATAGCCTGGTTATCCACAAATGCCATACAAATAAGCAGGAATTGCAGCTGTTAAACACACTTGAAAACCTGACCACTTTATTTAAACTTCTAATTTCATACCTAAACATTCAGCTTAAACAGCCAGAGTTGCAAATATTGGATAACACATTTCAAAAAATTACTAGAGTGACATGAGATTACTGCAACTGAGAAAAAATGATAAAATTCCCTTCAGAACTAACTCTTTCCACATTTTTATTTCACATAATAGTAATAGGAAAGATTTAACAAATATCTTTCCTTATGGTTTACTACTCAGTTTCATTTCAATTACGTATGATAATTTTTATTATTATCATGTTTTTTTGATGGAGGTATTGCCACAATACTGTCATTTTTCATACTTTACACATACTTCAAAATCATGATTAATAATAAATTTAGTTTATGAACTCACTTCTGAGAAATCATAATTTCTTCCTTTATTATCTTCATAACCTTTTTTCAATACACTGGAAACCTTAAATTTTTGCCTAAAGAGCTGACAATGCCTCTAACTATGGCTGAAATGTAAACACGGATTAACAGTTTCTAATATTCTAGTAAAATATTGCTCACAGAGAATAAGAAATTGCTGAGGAAGTCGGAGTTCTCATGTTTTATCTCCATTTTTACTCACACTTTATTAATGACTCTTTTTATTCCCATGTGTGAAGCAGGAAGCAGATTATTCCTTCCTGACATTTATAATGGAGCATATACTTTAAGTTGGTCCTGCTAACTCTGATTTCTGAGCCTGAGACAGAAAAACTGTCCTAGTCTTACCAACTCACTTGCTTAATAGTATTTGAGGGCTGTCATATTAAGTTAATAGTGCACAAATAGTTTAGCTAAATGAACGCAAAATCTGTTGAACTGCTGCCATCAAATGCGTAGGTTACCTCTTCTGCCTTCTGGTAAAGTGGCGTGTAATATTTGTTCAGTTGTGATTTTTAGTTTAGTGTGATTTTAGGTTCACTTTCTATAAAAAATGATTTCTATAAATCATCAGAATTTAATTCTGGTTTTAAAAAAAGAGATAGAAAGTAACTCTTAGGACTTCCTAGAAAATGTATTGAAATCTCACATCACTCAGCTCATTCAGACACCTCTTCTCTTCCGTCTCTCAGAATTACTAAAGGTGCTCAGTATCACAAAGACATCTTGGGTTTAATCTTCAAATTATGATTTGCATTATGCCTCGGGCAATATGAAATGACACTTGTACTGAGTGAGCTGTGTGGAGTCTGGAATATTAAATAGCTACGGTGGGGAGACAGAAAGAGCTGCACATGTGGACAGAGGCTCTGGAAAGCATGCTGAAGGCTGTACCAAGGGCAACACTACAACTTCAGGCTAGACTGCAGGGCAAAATAACAGTTATAAAAATGATAAAGGGGTTTTGGTTCAATCTCTGGGCCAGTCCAGAATTATTAGGTTTATCCCTCAGAGAACCAACTAGACAGAGCTTATAAACTGTAGGATCCAAATTTTCCTACCCAAGCTAAATGTTCCCTTTCAGATAGTGGTTGTGACAAAAGTCCTTAGGAAATAAAATAATATAGAAGGGGGAAGAGAGAACAATGCTTCCTTTTGAGCATCTGTCTCTCTATCTACTTTATAACAATGCAAGGCAATCGTGGCTTTTTCTTTAGCCATTTCATATCCTATAAATTCATTTCAAAAGACATTGTTCGTAAATATCACTTGGGATACTGTGGGTCTGATCCAACTCCTACCAAAGCCAGTTTCTTTGGGACTTGCACGTTACTACACTCTACGCTGGAAATACATCTGCACAAGTAGATGTAAATGTGCATTGATGGAAATGCCAGGCCATGCCCTCAGGGTAAACATTTTACACTCAACTGACTCCTGATGTGTGTGCTTAATTTTATCATAAATAATTCATCATAGATAATTCAGTCGCGGGGAAAGGTATATAGCACTATTTAATCTAGTTGTATTTGTGACCTTAAGCTGATGACCAACTCTTCTGCTTTGGTTGGCCCCGAAGGGAAACAAACAGTGATTTAATAAACAGAACAAACTATTTTTAATCAAACATATCTGGAAAAAAAAGAGCTAAGAATGGCCTATTTTTTGTGACCTTTAAAAATTGTTATTTTCTAGATGGAGTCAATCTGACATTAGGTTTTATAATAGCAGTCCCATTTATTCCAATTCAAGGCATGTACAAATGGAAGCCAGCTTCTGTGGAGCAAAAAGAACAGCACAGCAACATATCAATGTGGCAGCACTCTATGTCCAGGTTAAACCTGAAAGCATTAATAAAACTACTTTGCTGAAGGAAGATTTAGGCAAGCCTTGGAAAGGTCACATATAACCAGGAAGCAAAATTTATTTACTACATATAAATTCTGCAATATATATTTTCTACTGCAAATTGCCCAATTCCATACCATATTACCTCTCACACAAAGGGCATGACTTCACTGCCAAAATGTGTGTTTTTATTAACATGCATTGTGATTAATGTGTGTGACCTGCCTGGACATCTAAATAGAGAGGAGCAGTCACCTTAGTTCTACAATGAAGAAAACAAGCCAAGAATGACAAATCTCGGGATCCTGAAACAAAAAATACAGTGCTCATTTTCACTATGTTTTTGCAGAGGTGGAGAGTCATTCATCACTTATATTGACGGCAGAAAGTACCTTATTAGACTAAGTTTTTGTCTTCGTTAACTGATTCAAAGTAAAAACAAGCAAACAAAAATCAGTTCACAGCTTTCAGAAAGACACAAACATGCAATGCTTAATAGCCTGCCTCTGTGACCAAATTTAGCTCAAGCTCTTCTCCTTAGTCATAGTACTAAACTGAGAGTGACCGTTGGCAAAAAATACTTGAACTGTTCATGAGCACAGAGATTGATAGTTTTGTCAGCTTGAAGTATAGATCCATGTCAGCATTATTTGAAGCATTAGCATCACCTGACCTTGAACTCAAGCTTCTTGATGGGCCAAGTATCTCAAATGACAGAACTCAAGCTGGAGACCTGTGCGGGTGGAGTTGAGCTAGAAGGAACATTTCATTTATTATCCTTTATAATTATTTATAAAGAAGGCAGCTTGAAGGTACAGACAGTCTCCAAATGGCCAGAAATATTATTTATTATTTTTCTTACTAGCTCAGTGAGAGGAACTGTTTCTCATATTAATGTGCACATGTACTCTGGTGGCAACAAGAGAAAAGAAATAAGTTATTCACCATCACTCATCTGCCCACAGAAAGGCCAAGGTGGGGACTCCCACAGCACTGAAAAGGGCAGCAGAGTGAACAATGTGAATCCTAAAAAATATCACTGCCTACATTTCAATTAAAAGGGCATAAAGTCAGATATCTGGCTGCATTTTTAGGAATTAGTATCAGCTTCTGAAGCCTAGGTTCCCCAGTTTTAATATATTTCCACAAGCACTTTTCATCCTTAATGAATGTGAAATAAAACAATAAATACTAGACATATATTTACAGGGAAATCTACGATAAAATGTGTCAAAAACGCTGAGACAAGTTAGGGAGAACGTGGGGAAAGTCTTCACAAAAAGTCTGACAAAATTGTTTTACGATGCTATTGATCACTCAAGTCTCACAAACTGTGAACCCTTTTGATTTCCATTTTTAAAGCATAACTTCGGAGATAATCACACTCTATCCCCAGCATGCTAGGTCTTTTCCTCTGAGTATTTAAAAGAGAAGAACTGAGCAGTGCCCTGGCTGCACCTGCCATCAAAACCAGCGGGACACAATCTGGGCTCCCAGACTCCCAGATTCAACAGCGAAATTCAATTAAAAGATAATAAACACAAACCGGATATACTGCAGGAAGTATCTGTAAATACAAATGAAGTAATGGCACATCCCAGAAGAATATATTTTTACAATCAACATTGTACAAATGGAACACATGTAATCAGCCTCTTTCAACCTCGGTATTGCCTAAACTAAATTCTTTTTTTTTCAAAGTAGTTTTGTTTAAACTTCTGAAATCCATGAATATGAAATGAAATCAGATACTTTCTGGTAGTAGGAGGAGCACCAGAAGACTGGATGTACACAGAAGCTTGAAAGTTTGCATTTTTACAAAAATTGTATCTGAAACTATATAATTCTCTCAGTGTTTTTTTCTTTTCACTAGATCTGTATGTCATGACAGGCTACATATACTTGAAGGAGCTTCTCTTGCCTCAGCCAGAACCAGGCTTGGGAAGAGAATGAAAATGTGTGAATAAAAGGAAAAGAAAATTTTCTCCAACATCACCCTCAACTCCCAAAATAATTAGTTTGAGATTAAGGGGATGGTTCATTAACATTATTAAATCACCAGGTTTTTTTACATGATGCCTACCCCAAAGTCACACTGCTGCATATCTGAGCTTCAAACTAATTGTCCTAATTACAATAGAGCAGCATAATGATCTAATAGCGAACAATTGAAATAATGAAGAATATTTCTTATGGGGAATTTAAGTTAGTGCCTTACTGAAGCTGCTGAGGTTAATCTTCCAAACATGGAAATAATGGACAAGGAATTGAAAATGAAAGTCGTTATGTTAAATTTCCTGTGGAACAAAAGTGCTGAGACCAAACTGATTCACAATGCTTTCTTTTAATAGCATGTGATAACTTCATTTTAAAAAGCTCCAAAATGTTGTTTTATCAGCATAAGTTTTACATTTTAATGTTTATATTTTTGCATTGTTAAGATTAAATATAAGTTGTGAACAAAATATGTAAAATTCCATACTGTATTAGAATCTAAATTTTGCTTTTAGGAGTAATCTAAAAGAAGAGTTTATAGACCAATCCCTAGGAAAAACCACGACTGTCAGTACAAGTCAAGGCAGAAGGTTAGTGCACAATACTGTGTGAAAGTCAGAACACTTCATCAGCTGGATGCTTAAAGCCCAAAACACCGAAAATCCATTTATTCCTTTGAAAATCTTGGTAATAGCAAATACGATGAAGTCACTTATATATCATAATCACACACACACCTAAAAATCAAAGAAATAACATCTAAAAGTATATGTGGGAATAAATTATTGTGCTAATTATATATCAATGATTTGAGGTCTAAGTCAATGTTTGACAATATTGATAAATTATTTTTTAAATTATATGGGAATTTAACTGCATTATAGATTTTTTTTTTCTGGGAAGTGCAAATGAAGTTAAAATCTTACCGTCACTCAAAATCACACAGAGGACCTCTTTTGGGGTTTTGAATGTTAAATATCTAAAAAGAACTGATGCCTGGGCAGGTAGAAAGAACACACCAGAATCATAGTCTCAAAATTTGCCTCAAAAATTACAGAAATTAAGAATTCAATTGCCTGATAAAAACTTCATGTAGTCAGAAAAATATTACCAGCTTAAAGAAGTGCCTTTGGAGATTTGCATACAATACCCTGTCTTGTAAAATATTATGTTTACTTGGTTTAGTACACAAAACTACCTTGAGCAGAAATTTCATATGCTAAAACATTCTGGTTTTATAACTGTGTACAATATTTGGTAAATACATAGCTGTCATTACTATGAAAAGTGAGTGTATGCGTGCGCGCCCACAAATGTAATTTGCACGCAGTCCTGAATACTCAAAAGTCTCCTCAGAGCTCTTAAGATAGTCTATGAAAAAGTGAGAGATTATTGAAAGAAAGACAAAAAAGACATACAAGTAATATCAGAAAAGAGGCTCCACTGAAAATTAACAGCACCATGCCATGCGATTTCTTTTTACTCTGAAGTAACATTCCCACACCCCTAGCCCTATTTTTTTGCTTCCTTTTGTGTCATTCTCGCAGTTTTTCTAGACCGCTGGTAAGAGAAGGGCAGGATGCGCAGTGAGCTCCCGGCCAGCCCAGCGCGACACCCGTCCTCTCGCCTTGCGCTCTCCCGCATGTCAATTTTGCCAGCGCTTTCCACAGCGCTCGACCGGCGGGCAGGGGGGTGCTGCTCCGGCACGTCCCCCGCCCCGGCCCCCCGCGCAGCCGGCTGCCCCCGGACCGGCCTCGCCCGCCGCCCCTGCGGGGCCACGGCGCGCCGCCCCGCCTGGGAAGGCTGCCCCCAGCTTAGCCACCGGACTGCCAGCTGTGTTCCTGCTGAGGGTGCAGTGCGACGGCGCAGCCCTTCCGGAAACAGAAAGACCGCTGGAACCATATTACGCAATTTTTAAAAAAGAAAATAGTATCCTTACTTTCTCGTTGTGGATTATAAGCAATTACAGTTTGGTGATGGAGATTTTGACTCGCGTGTATTTTTAAAGGCAGGCTCTTCTGTTACTAACGTGTGGAGGAAAATTATATACTTGCAGTAAGTAGACCAGAGTTTCCCTCCGGTTTCTGTGCTTTCTTTTATTCTTGTTCCACAGAGCATCCCTCAGTACATTTTCAGTCCATTCATTACAAATGTTCTAATTTTTCTATACCCTGTCCCTGTGCCATATCCTCTTTTGTTTTTCATTTTTTCATATACTCCCACATGAGGAGGAGTGGACATGAACATTACATCCAAAAAACATCAGAAAATGTTCTTCAATTTAGAGCAAGTAACTCTGTCCATCCTTTTTCAAGGTGATTGCATCCAATGGCTGCCATTAAAAGGTTAGTATTTCAATACATATGGGCAATGTTGCCAACTCCAAGCCAATATAATTGTTATTTAGGTAGCCCCATAAAACTTGAGATTAATTTGGGTTGTTTATATTTGTATGCCAACCAAACTTCCCTCAGAAACTGTTGGGAGGGTAAAAATAGCTATAAAAAAAGAAAACTGTAATAAATCTGAGATGTTTACAAAATCACACAACTCCCAGAACTGGGACGTAGAGGGAAAAGCAATACTGTAAGGCCTACAATAAAATGGGAAGAGTTTGCAATGATATTTCAATCATCCTATTCTAACTAACTTAGTCCTAAATTACAGAAATTCTTTGTTTCCAGAAGGCTAAATCCTTGAAATTTTTATCCTGCGTGCTCTCAGCGCTGCAGTTTGCGTCTTTGGGACAGTGCTGTGGCGGAGAATGAACAAAAAGAAGATTATTTACGCAATTGCAGAGTGACAGTGAAATGGAGAGGTACCTTTATCGTTGAGTTTGGCAGCAACAGCCTCGCACTAGCTGCTTCGAGTGTTTCCAAAGGCCCAGTTTGCACAGGGCAGAGCTAAGAGCCCAGGAAGAGCATGATGAAAAATGCCGAGGTGGCAGGAGGGGGGAGGCAACTGTAGCCAGTACGTGCGAAAAACCAACCCAGCAGGTGTGGGAACGGCCTCAGTAAGGCCGCACGCTCCTCAGATCGTGCCACCAGCAGCACGGAGCGATGGCGACTTGCTCGCCGTCAACAAGGGTGGGGAAGTGCACCCCTGAGCGACACAGGAGCTGAGTGCTGGGAGGAGCACCGGCCCACTGCCACTAGGCCTGCAGGGTGTCCCTTCCCCACCCACCTCTTCTGACGCCGTCTAATGTGCTAAAAACACCAGGATGTTAATTTTTTGTCATTTTTTTCCAGTTGACTAGGTTTGCCCTTGTGCCGTGATCGGGCACATAAGCTGAGCCCTTTACGGTGGGAGTCGGGGTGTCTTCAAGCATTTGTGTGGGGATGGTGGCAGGCCCTCTTATTTACCAGGCCCTCTCATTTCTAATGAGGCGGTGAAAATAACGTATGAGGAGCTCCCAAGCAGCCTCATCCTACAAGCCAGACACCGTTTTATCCCCGAACGCTTTTCCAGCTGCACAACTGCTGTGGGCCTGTGGGGCAGGGGTGTGTGTGGGGGTGGGTGGGATTGTGTGTGTGCATCACTCGGGGAAGGGAAAAGGGCAGGAGAGAAGGAAGGAGCAGCCGTGGTTTAACACAGCTGTGAAAACTACTTGCCTACCCAGTCCTTACCCTGCAGAGACAGGCCATACAAGCAATGAAGAGGCTGCAGGGAGTGTTCTGAAAGACTGCTGAATGTGGACTAGCACTTAATTCTTTACCAGGCAGCACTCCCTGAAGTTCAGTTTTGAAATTGCTCTGGGCGATTTATCACCTGTCCAAATGACCCTGCCACTTGGCTAGTCCATCTGCCTGGAACTTGCTCTAATATTCCCAGCCCCAGAACCAGCAATAAACAACTGCAATTTTTTATAAATCAACCTGCCAAATATAGTTTTCTCTTCCCTGTCTGATGCCCAGAACAAATAATAATCATTCCTGGGTCACCCACATGTTTTCTAGACATTGAAACATCATAATTTTCACTGCTAAATAGACGGGGGAAAAAAACAATCCACAGTCACGATCATTCTGGGAAATCCTTTATGGTCTGAGCAGCTACCATCTGACTTCTATTTCTGGAATAAACACATTAAAAATAAATAAAGAGGCTGTCTTACTTTTTTAACATGCCTCATGTTAAACATTCAGACTGTGCTCTGC
Organism: Phaethon aethereus; assembly: GCF_964289735.1. NCBI lineage: Eukaryota > Metazoa > Chordata > Aves > Phaethontiformes > Phaethontidae > Phaethon > Phaethon aethereus. The sequence continues at coordinate 18,859,876 of NC_138577.1, forward strand.
ACAAACCTCCACTTTTTCTGCTCACTTGCGCATCTTTACAATACTAACTGCAGAATGGCTTGTTATTGAGAAGCAGGAGACGTGGACACCACGGCTTGTCCCTGGCTCCCTACCAGCTGTCTGGACGAAGAGCAGCTGCACAGCTGGACTGAGGACACCTCTGGGGTTGCTACAGCTTTGCTTGTGCACCCAATACAAGGAGGTCATGTATCTCACAGATATAATGCTCATCCCCTTTACTCCCCTGAGATCATGGAGTGAGATTGGTCTATCATGGGGAGAAACAGTGATAAATATTATTTATATAAAAAAGCCTATATTTTTTTTTTTTCCAAGAACTGAGTTCATCCAATCATGGTAACGGTAAAGTGAACATTAGCTCTGAAACTCAAAAGAAAACAACTAACGAAGTACATCATTACTTTCAAAAGATGGAAAAGGTTTTGTCATCACAGACTAAATCCTCTTTAAATCACAGTCGGGTCTCTCCAACACCTTCCTTTCAAAATTTTCAGTTTCCTCTCAATTGATTTGTCTTTCAGTGATTATTGATTCTTCTTTTCTGAAGGATCACAATTATAAAACAATTATCTGCTCCGTCAGTATTTCCCTGTCAGCTACAAGCACAATGTTATTTCATTAGTGTACTGTTAGACCTTTTCATTCAAGTACAAACTGTTAAAATGGGAAAACAGTGTACAGTTTGTTTTCTGATGCTGGATATAATGCACTAACATATATGTGATAGCATCTGTATATGTATGTGTGTATATATGCCTACATAAAATCTATACAGATGACATATGACAGTGATGTATGCAGAAGTAACACTGGGCTTTTGATACATGCCTGAAGTTCTTAAGCAATCAAAACCCCATCTTCCACCTTAGCCACACTCTCCTCAACAGTGTTTCACTACCAAATGTTTCTGTGTGTAAACACAGCACCAACCGATGCCACGCTCAACACACAGCTCTTTTCCACCTGCCCCATTCCTTCTTCACTTTCAAAAAGCTCTTTATTTAAGAATATACAGAGCTTGTTCAGAGGATATATGCACCTTCAGGTATCCTAGGGCAATCCTTGTCTCCCAGAAGCCAGTAGGAGTTTGTTGCCTTCAGTGGATCCAGCATTTCACTTAAATTTCCCTGTTCTCTTGTGGATGAATTAAATTAAAAGGCAGTTAGTGTGTCCCAACCATAAGAGGAGAACAGATTTGGCAGGCATGAATTCAACAGACAGCCAAGAGGGAGAGATGACTGTGTGGTAAGATAGTAGAAACTTAGGAACTGTGGTTCATATGGATTTTAGTTAATTTCAAGTATTATTCCTTGTTTTATCAGATGTCTTATAATTTGTATTTATGCCTGAAATAGCAAAAGGATCCATTAATATTTCCTCATCTATCTTCTCAATCAAAATAAATCTAAGTTCAAGTTTTATTTGTGTGTCTCTACTCCTGGCACTGAGAACAAGTGCATCTCTGCTATCAACAAGTAGTAACATCATACCAGTCTGTATTACATGTTCTTGCGTTTACTTTACCTGTAGCAATAAAACTGGCCATGCTGGTGAACATGCTTTTTTCTGAAAAGTAAGCTAGAGACAAATTAGTAGATTTTGCATCTTTTGCAGCTTATGTAGGATTCACATGGAGACTGGATCTTATCTAACCAGCTGAAGACTACAGTCATGTGGGTATTTACTACTATTGTATCTTCACCTGATGACCTAAGAGAAAATACACTGATACTGTTTTATATGTGCTGTGGACTTAAACACTATTTAGCAGGAAACTGAGAGGAAAGGGACATCACTGCCTGTTAAATATGTGTGCAGAAATACAGAGTCTGTATTGGTTGGTGACTACAGCCCAAGTCACCAACCACTGAAAACCAGCACAGAGAACATGCACGACCCCATTACAAAGTTTCCTTGCTATTCCTATTATGACTTATTTTACACCAACTTTAAAAAAGGTACAAAAACTGCCCTGCTAAGCAGCTTGCAACATCAGCTAGACCTGGTTAATTAAGGGTTCAGAAAAAATACTATGCAGCTTAATGCATAAAATGAACACCCTGGATGTCTGAACATTTTGTTCTCCAACAAATAGACCATTTCATTTCAATCCACTAGGCTTTTGGGTGCCTTTTAAATTTTTTTCCCCCAATCACTTCAGCTGTCAGACTTATTGTTCCATTACTGCATTTGGTGTGACAAAGGTCCCATATACATTATTTTAAAACACTGCATTAGTTGTAAAAGTGCCTTGTGACTAATACTTACCATTTTAGGAGTCAGTTAAAGCTTTGTGGTGCTTTTCAGCTTTGGTTACTTTAGTTCTTCCACACCAGATGCCACAGAAATTATTATCTCTAAGCCAACAAGACTGAAGCCACCTTCCCCAGTGCTACTTGAGCAATGGCCCAGGTGTCACCACTATGAATCACTGCTATCAGCAATAGCTAAAATGCTTTAGCTTTTGAAGCTGATAAATACAGTTGACATTTGTGATCACAGTGAAAAGCCTACATGTAAATATATATAGACCTATACCTGAATATATAATTTCCCAACTGGGGCACAGCAATAATGGTGATTCATATGGAGGACACCTCTGTATAAAAAGCCAAGAGAAAGAACCAGAGAAGATTTCTCTCACCTGTTTCTCCTCTCATACCGCACACGCAGACCAACCCTAAGCCTCCTGCCTTTCTCACTAAATGAGCCAGCTGGGCAACCTCAATGGCAAAATCCTTCAGTGTTGCTAGAGCAGGAAACGTGCATGATGGAAGCTGCGCTCTGGAAGAGTCTCGCTGTTCCACTGAATTTAAAAGGCACCTGGGAAGACTTACATCCCAGTCTTGGCACCTAAATGCCCTTGCAGAGCTTTTTCTAGGTTATCTTACTGCAGTAGTTGGGTTTATTGCTCTCCGCTCTCCAAGGGCCAGCAAGATCTTTGTACCCCGCGGTAAGAAACTTGAAAGAGAGCTGCACCAACCTGCAAGGGCATTTCTCCCTGGTTGCGGGGGATGGAGGTAGGAAATAACAGATGTAGCTCCTTTGCTCCCTTGACAGACTCTTTTGACACCTAGACCCTATACCACATGGATGTGAGTAAGGAGCCAGCCTGGGTACTCATGCAGCGATGCCCCGGTGCCGCACTGCCTCGTGACTGCACTGCATGCAAAGCTGACAGCAGCTCGTTCGGGTCGTCTGTCTCCACGCAAACCCACAGGGCTGTCTAGCCCAGATTTTGTATTTTAGGATAGTTCCTCGTTAAAAATAGTCAACAGATGAAAAAGAAGAACATAGTGATTAACATACTGCAACCCTAACTGGTCACCAGAAAGGACTAATCCACACATGATGTGCTAATTTCCATTTTAAAAGCTTAAATATGGATGTAAAGAAATACATAAACAAATAAAAACAAAATTGGAATAATTTATTCTAGATTAACAGTTTAACAGTTTGCTAATTTCCTATTGATTTTAATATAGTATGACTAACCTATCTCCCTTTAAAAAAACAACATTTCTTCAAATCCTACTGAATGTCTTAACTCATCAGTATCTTGAGACACATGGCTGTCACCTGATGTAGAAAAAACACTATTTCTTTATAATGTTTTCAATTCATTATATCTGAATTTTTTTGTAAGAGGCTGTATTCTTACCACATCAGTCAACTAATCAGACCCAGTCCATTCCTGTTTGTCCCTTCTCTCATTGTTGCCATGGTTTTACCAGGGAAGTTTTAAAACATGTTACAATCTAAATAAAAAACACAGACATATTTTAGTGAAATGTTTATAATTTTTAAAAGAAAGATCTGTATTCAAGTCCTTGTGCATATTTTTCACAACAAAATTCTAAATAAACTCCAGTATAATATCAGGCAGTCCTCACACAGGAATGGTTTTATTCCATGAGTTATAAAAAACCTTGTTTACCACCTTTATTAGAGAAAATATGGAATCTATTACATATTTGACATTTTAGAGATCATCATGTGTATTAAGCTGTTATGATTTTGCTTTTATTTACATAGAAAGTATCTGATTACTTTTGAACAAAAAAAGCACGTAGTGCCACCTAGGGGTATTCATAAACTTATGAATTTGTATTTTTGACACCTCAAATATTATGATTTAGGCTCATTTTTCATAACTGCATTCCTAGGAAAAAAAATATGTATTAAAGGAGGTTTAAGCAAGTTACTTTGCCAGCCTGACAGTAGGGCATATGCTAATTCTAGAATCACCATGAAATTAAAATTTTTTTCTGTTTCAGCCAGTAACTCTAAAATAACTGGGTCTCACAGAAAATTACAAAATAAATAATCTGTATATCAGAAGGAGCTAAATAATCAGACAGAAACACCCTTCTTCTTCTGCCTCAAAACTCCCACCTTACCAGAACAGTGGAAGACTCAGAATCATATTAATTGGCTGTATCAGATGTGTGAAACTCCATTTCACACGTTTGACTTTGCATTTAATTTCCTCCAGTCCAACAAAAGATGGGCTAGGTGGGAGGATTCCTCGCATCAGTGTGAAGCCAAAGGGGGAGTCAGCGACACCATCTACCTATCCACTTCTGTTTTTATTTATTGGGTTGTTTTGTTTTCTTTTGTTTTGTTTTCTCCTTTGCTCATTAGTTTTTGTCAATGAGGGATATACTGGCATTATTCTGGAAAGGCTGTGGATAGAAAAGTGGATTAATCTACTATAGACTACTTTCAGACACAGTTAATTGATCAAAAGTGCACTGCTACCAAAAGAGACTTCAATGTACCATATTGATTACAGATAAGGCTGGTTTTATTTTTCAGGCAGATTTTGTATAGAAAATACTACAGCAAATATAATACAGGCAGAGGACAAGTCCTTGCTATTGTTTTACACAGCAAACTCCGACTGACCAAACTGACCATACTCATGAAAACATTTTAATCAGTCTGCCTTAGCAATGGAAATGCCTCACCACCTCCTGCGAATATGGTATGGACCCACCTCACAACAGTTCCCCAGCACTTCACCAAGCCAGAACTTTATACATTAATTTGTTCATTAAAAAAATACTCATTTGCAGGTGATGCGGCATGAGCTTTTTCTGCCTAACCCAGCAAAGCACTTAGCAAGTACCTTATTTTAAGCACGTGAGCAGTTGCCTTGATTCAGTGTGAAATAAACGCAGCAACCAAAGAGGGGTCTGTCCATCATTTTACGTTTGTATAGAAAGGTTGGCATCACTGGACAGTGTGCAGTTACTGGTCTCTCTGGACCCTGCCTCTTTTGTCAGACACCAAACAGGGCAGTGCCACTCTCAGTCCAAGCTGCCACTGCCTCTGTGAAACACCCTGCTATCAGTTTCACAAGTACCACAGGAGCAAGAAAGGCTAGTTTTAATATTCTGAATTAATTTATCATTGACTTTCAGTCTACCTGATCTTTCAGTCATATTGGGTCATAGTGTCGTAGTAATCCTAAAAAAAAACCTAAGTGCAGAAGTGGCAGAGTCTATTCAGCACAAACTACAAGAAAACTAGACAAGTCATTTAACCAACGATCTATGTTCCACATAGCAGGGTTTTTTTCACAGCGTCCTCTTCTCTATCAAGCACACACACTCATCTCCACGCCCGAGTAATTCAAAGATATTACCAAACATCTGTGAGGTTTGAAGAATCTATGAGATCTTATGTATTATTTAGAAAGGATTGTTCAGAAACACTGTATTATAATGGTTTTTCCAACTTTGTTCAATATTTCCCTTAGAAATCTGCAGGAACTAGAAACATAAGCACAACAGAGAGGATTTAATCTTACTTTAAAGTAGTAATGTCAATGCGAATGTGGACTGTAAAATCTTCATATTCTACTATTAAGCATTCAGATAATACAACATTAATGCAAAAAAGTCTATTAATCATGATAGTGCTAAGAAAAAAATAAAAAAGGCTAGTAAACTCGTAGTTCTTGGCAATATTGGATTTTTCACAGACTATATGGAGATCAGTCCTGAAAAATACTGGGTGGGTTCCCTGGTCCCAGTCCAGGAAAGCACTTAGCAAGTACCTTATTTTAAGTGTATTAGCAGCTGTCTTGACTCAACAGGAAAAAACCCAAAACCAACCAAACAGGGGTCTATGCATCATTTTAACTTTGTATACTTAGGTTGGCATCATTTGAAAGTTATCTTGTCACCTGGCAATACGTAGATTCATTCTGGTTTTAGCTCACTCTGTTACATTCTAGTGGAGGACTCTTTACATCATGTACCAGACTGGAGAGCATCTTCAATTACATTATTTCTATTCTTTGAAGTTCGTACTTCTACACCTAGATCCTGCAAATCCCATCACACCCTTATGGGAGGGTCCTCACATACAATTCACCAAACTAACAGCATTTCCATAGCTGCATTTCATTCCAATCTAATTGGATTTTCTAGTGGAATGGTTTAATCATCTATTTGGAAATAACCCCTCCCTGCTGTGTTCAGTTAGGCTAATTTTCCCCTGCATGGAAAGAGAACAGTTATGGACAATTAAAATTACTCTAAGTGATAAAGGGAAAACTACATTTGAAATTATGTTCAGTAACTAAGAGTTTGTTGAGCTGACCTCTCTGAGTTACAGAAAGGCCTAAAACTACAAAACAAATTAGTACCTCTCCTTGATACACTACTTATTGACTTTCTTGTTCTTACAAAAAAAAGTGTTTAGAGGTTGTTGGTTTTTTCCCCATATTAATTACTGCCTTCTTTTATCCAAAGTGAAATTTTTGAGTCAGGGACAATCTAGGCCAGTCTATCTCCACCACATTCCCAACCGGTTGTATTTTTCAGTCTGCCCAGAAAAAGTTACACAATGGTCCCAGTTAAATCCCATGTTCTGTGGTAGATCTGCCTACTACACTGTGGGGTCCTTCTCTGTACAGGTAATGTAGCACACTGAGTAACAGTTTCCGAAGTGGTGCTTTTAGCTACCTCCCCTTCCATTTCGATTATTATTTGAGACATTTATATGCATTTATGTGCTTAGTTCTTCAACACCTGTACTCTGAGACCACATGGCACTGAAAACACCAGAAATTCAAATTGGAATTTCTCCTGCTGAAAAAAAAAAACCCAAAAAACCCCACCCTTATTATAAGCTTTGTGGACTTTCTTATATATGACCTCTTACCTCTCTCGAGGGGATCCACACTCAGACCAAACTGAGAACCAAGAGAAGGCAATGCAAAAGTTGGCATGTGAATCTTGCAAATCAGCATGGACTAAACAACAAATGCCTGTAAATAACAACTGTGGAGAGCCTAGTAAAAACATCAGTACAGTAGGACAGGGTGCGGTAAAACATGTAAGGAGTCAAGATAAGCCCCTCCGAAGAAGATTTTGAGGGACCGGTGGTAGTGTGCAGGGGCATTTAGCAACATCGCTACACTTTCTGATTGGGAAAGGGAGTATCAGAGGACAGAACTGAACAGAGGTTTTCTTAATTCTTCCTGCAAAGCACATGAAGAGTTAGTGAGTGAGTTGTCCTGCCCAAGCGCCAGCCAACATCCCAGATCTAGATTCGCTGCTCTGGAGGTACCTACTAATCTGCTGAGACATAAGGGCTGAGCAAGCAAAGATACTTGATGTTTGATATGTGACTAAAGGCCTATTTTGCTATTTTGTGAAGCCAGCCTTAACAATTTTAGAATTATCTGTCCAAAATAACAGCTCTAGCACCAAGTTTCAGACAAACATTGCTTTTCTACATCTCACGTAGAGATCCAGGCTGTCCCTGGCCAGCCACAATGCAGAGTAAGGACTTGTACACTCTTGGCAAGCTCCTTTCACACATCCCAAGGTGCCAGGAGCCAGATCCCCTCTTCCCACCACCAGTTCACACAGCCCCAGAGGGAGAGGAGACAGGACTGCACACCAGCACTGCTCTGTCAGGCTCATCCAAAATACGTGTGTCCTGGTTTTGGCTGGGATATAGTTAATTTTCTTCCTAGTAGCTGGTATAGTGCTGCATTTTGGATTTAGTATGAGAATATTGTTGATAACACACTGATGTTTTAGTTGTTGCTAAGCAGTGTTTATACTCAGTCAAGGACTTTTCAGCTCCCCATGCTCTGCCGGCAGGGAGGTGCACAAGAAGCAGGAAGGGGCACAGCCAAGGACAGCTGACCCAAACTGGCCACAGGGATATTCCATACCGTGTAACGTCATGCTCAGTGTATAAACTGGGGTGAGTTGGCTGACGGGTGGTAACTATAGCTCAGGAGCTCGCTGATCATCGGTCAGCGGGTAGTGAGCAACTGTATTGTGCATCACTTATTTTGTAGATGTTATTGTTATTGCTATTGTTATTTTCTCTTCCCCTGCTGTCCTAGTAAACTGTCTTTGTCTCAACCCACAAGTTTTACCCTTTTTTTTCCAATTCTCCTCCCCATCCCAATGGCAGGGGAGGAGGAATAAGCGAGTGGCTGTGGGGTGCTTAGTTGCCAACTGGGGTTAAACTACAACAACGCAGTGAACTGCAATTCTCAGTTTCATTTTCAAACCCAGGGGAAATGCTTTGGCATCAGTTATACTTCAAACAAAGTATCTAACACAGCTTTGACGCTGGAATTTGAACTTGTAGGTCACCTGGGCATTTTAATGGAACGGTCTCGTACACACTTAGGTGAACACGCAGAGATGAACCTATGAAGACTCTGGCAGGATTTCAGATGAAAATACAAAACAGTTAAATTCACATATTGATACCTGATATTAGATGATCAAGGATGGTACTGAATGCCTCTCCTATTCGGGTCTAAGAAAATTAACAAAGTACAAATAAGTGGGAAAGGAAAAATAATCGACTTCTTTTGGTTCTTAGCTCATTACTGCTACAGTTAAATTAGTCTGTCAAAGCTTATGAAATGTTCCTCACAGATTCATACTGCCTGTGTCCAAAAAATATTCAAAAATGTAACCCATACATTTCTCTCTCATGCCTTGCCTGGATGACTGCAATGCTTTCTCAGCAGGTCTACTAGTAAAGCTGATTAGTAGACTCCAAGCAATTCAAAATCCATCTGCAAGACACAGAGCTAAAAAGAAAAGGATATTTCTTAACTGTAACCCCAGCATAAATCTTACAACAGACTTTGAGTTTGCACTTGGAAACATATGATTTTGCACAGAACACAGATTCTAAATTACCTTACTAAGTTGCTCATCACATACTTCATTCACTCCTCACTTTCCCTTTGGTAATAAGGAAAACAAGATAACAGCGGTCTGTTTCACTGAAACAGGATGCTATTATAACGTGTATTATCATAGAACCCCACTGCAATACATTAATCAGAATAAGCTCCTAATCCAGAAGGTTTACCCTTTGTAGGACAAATAGTATCTTTAGATACTAGAGACAAATATAGGACTCCTCTTATCATGCAAGGAAATACGCAACAGCAAGAGAATCCTGCAAATAATCACAGACAAGTCATGCAGGAAGTATTGCTGTTCACTGTTGTCCTGCAGGAAAACAAACCAAGAGCAGGAGAGAAGAAGAGCGGATTGGGGGAGGCAGCAAAGACCTACATGAAATGTCAGGTAACTTGTGCTTACAATGTATGCTCCAGCTATAGGGTGCAGCTATACCAGCACACACCGTGAAACACAGCAGAGTTTACAACGGAGGGTATGTGTGCGTGCCTGTGTCTTCCCACATGACGTACCACGACTGCGAGACACGAAAAAATGTTTCTGAGGCAGGGATATGCACAAAATGATCTTTGGACCTATTTCTTACCTTTCATAACTATATGAATGCTATAATGATGCTATAAAATGCCCTAGTGGCTAATGGATTTTAAGCAAATTCACATGCATCTGACACAGCAGAACAAACTGATTTGAGATGGGATTGGGATAAGACATTCCTATACACCTGCTGGGAGTGTTTAGACTCTCTTACATTTTCTACATCAGAAGTTGTATTTACAGGGTAAAGTCCATTTTAGGATAAGAGAACATGCATTCCAATCCACAAGACTCACTGTAAGGAAAATGGAATTTAGATTTTTAAAAAATTTTGCCAATGCTTATAAGGCATTCAAGATCACATACACCATTACTCTCTCACTTGAACAATCACTGTCTGTTATTTCATGTTCTGCCTCCCTCTGAATCCCCTCCAAAGGTTGAAAATGACACTTTTTATGATGCCTCATTATTCTGAGCTCACAATCATATCATGTTAAGGTACCAGAATGGTTACATTGCTATCACCTTTCTGTGCATGAGAGATAATTTTGCACTAAAATTTGACTGTAATTTGTTCATGCTTGACGTTAAGGTATTAACTAATGGAGTCCAGTTTCTCAGGAACAACCATGTGAATAATGTTGCAACCATTCATTTTAAGTATGACGTACTAAAATCCAGTTTTTAAATATATTTACATTATTATTAATTGAGTATTCCAAGGGGATTTTTTCCCTGTGGCTATTTGGCATTTTTCAGTCCAGTTACGCAACCTCCTGCTTCCTCCTTTCAGTCATCAGAGAAGAGGATAAGAAGATTTCTCTTGACACCCCATTCATTACCATCCTTGGGAATGCTGCAGAAGAGACGATGAAAACGAGGATACATACAGGCACATTTCATTTGGATTTGTGTATTTGCAGAAGACTTAACTGTGAGGGTAAAGCAAGAGAAAAGAAGCAGCATCCTCACAGTTTAGTGACCACCAGGGTAAAGGAAGAGGGTAGAGAAATCCATTTCACTCTTGCAATTTCCCAGTGTCTTCCCAAGAGACCAACAGAGAAAGCAGGTAAAGATTCTCCTACTGCTGCTGGGAATTCCAAATAATTTTTTTAGAAAGCAGTGTCAGTTTTATGAAAGAATAAATCTTTCACTATTGCTAACCAGCTACTTATTTCTTTTAGTTACATGCATAATTTTCATAATTGGCTTGAGAGACATGCGTGCAAGTGTGTGCGTGGGAGTCCAAGTGCCCACAACTGGAGTGGGAGCGGCGGTGTGTCCATGGTGCCAGCAACAGGAGAGCCAGTGTGTGCACACAGCACACGGCTGGGTGTGTCAGTGTGTAACAGCTAGCAAACGCCAAGATGGAACAGCTGGTGAGCAGGATAAGAGCCTGGGCAGCCAAACATCCATAGGGCCACAAGCCTGGTCTGGAGACTGGAGAGACTGGAGGGTCTGCGAGTTGGCTCCTGGAGGTGCCAGGGGTCCAGACCAGCTGGTGGAGAGACTATGGCGTCTGGGTTTCGGCGAGTCCATATGTCTGGACCAGCTGCTGGGCAAACGTGTGCATGTATCTGTGTAACCGGGAGATGGAGATCCCGGGTCAGCTACTGCATAGATCGCGTTTCTGAGCCAGGTGGTTACAGGGAGCCACTGTGCACACACGCGTGCGCGCAGGCCAGCGGGCACGTCTGCGCGTGCCCCTGGGTGCGTGCAGGGCTGCGGGCCCCAGGGTTCGTATGGCCGGGTGTCAGCAAGCGGGGAGACCGAGCACCCAGGGGCAGCTGCGAGGCACAGCGACTGTCTGAGCCCAGCTGCTGGTGGGACCCACATCCTATACATCCGTATTTATACACAAGTATGTTTTGCAAGAGATGGGAATGGGCTGCTTGTCTTTGTGTCCGTACTATGTTTTCTGCCCGAGTTATCTGTGTGGCTGGCTATATGTATATGTGTATGTGCATGTGATGTGTATGTGTATTTATATGTATTGTGTGCATGTGTAACCTACTGAGAACACATGTTCAGGCTTGCTACTGTCTGGACCTGGGTACATGTTGCTACAACAGCATTTACTTTTTTGGGCTACCAGATACAGCAATTCTAACAAACATCACTGACACAAATACAGATTCTCAAAAGAGTATTATGCACTACTCCAATTGAATTAATGATCTTAGTATGTCTGCTGCTGTAGCTGTGCTACAATATATAATGATAGAAGAAATACAAGGCTTGCAGACTTAGCTGATACAGCTGGGAGGGTGCACAAGCTTATGGACGTGCAGTTCTGCCATTATGCATTTTTGTGATTCTTAAATGAACAATATTATCCATGCAGAGAATCTGTTTCTCCAGGTAATACATACCATAAATGTGTAAAGCTGTCGATGTGACATAGAAACTAATTGCACTTGGAGGCCAGTATTACAGCTGAAGACAACAGCAGCAACAGAGAGGCTTAAGGGAGGCTAAGCACAGAGAACAGATTTTCTGTGGGAAAGCCAAAGGAATCAACTGTCTGTGTGGTCTGGAAGGATTTTATGGAATAAAAATAAGTCCTCATTAACAATCTCTAAATCTAAATATGGTTACATGTCCTAAGATTAATCTACACTGCCAAGGTCTCTCAACTGTGCAGATACGTCCCTTTCTCTCAGTTAACCGCACAATAAAGGATTTGGGATGCCAGTATTTTAACTTTGCTTTTACGTGTCTAACATCCCAAGGTGTATTGCAGCAGATAAGTGAGAATACATTACAGGTGCAAAAGTGCCGATGTCTTTATCCCGATTCCATTTATTGTTGTGCCGGTAGATCTCCCGCTTGACCTTAGCGAGCAAAAGATAATTCCATACAGATAAGTAAAATCACCAACTAAAGGATCTTATTATGGAAGCAGTGCGGTTGACAGTTCTTGAATCAACTGCATTTCTAAGCTCCACTGGCCTCCCCCAGGGCACTTGCTTCATTTCGCGGGCTGCCCGCTGTCACCTCCCGAGGGGCAGCGGCCCCAGACCACTCCCTCCGGAGCGAGGCTTAGGCACCCACATCCCGCCCACCGCCCGCTGAGATCTCCTTAACGGATCGGTACGGAGATCAGCGCTTCTCATCACAGAAATGACAAGGTCACTTACTGCTCTGGACGAGCAAAGGAGCATTTGCTCAGAACAAGAAGATTTGGGGAGGAGGAGGGGGTAATCTCTCTCAAAACAGGAAAGAGTTTTACAGCTACTCGGTTTACCGGGTAATAACCCATCATCTTCCAGAAACAACCCTCAGGTATTGGGAACACCAGAGTTTTCAGAGCTGTTGAGGTCTTTGAATACAGTCCAGGTAGGTTGTGTGAAATGTGCTGCCTAATCGTTTCATTATTCATAATTTACATTAATTATCCCTCTTGGCTTTACTTTCTCTGGAAAGTATTCCCTATTTTACCCATTAAAACAAGTAACCCACTAAAAATACCTAAAATAGTGTCTGAATATTCCCAAGCTCCAAAGTATATTGAAGGACAACAAACCATGTCTTTACTTCTTCTAAACTAGAGAATTTCCATTTACTTCACTGAAGTTCATAACTTTATACCAGTCAAAGAAGGGATGCAATGGTTAAAATGCATTTACATTACTGAACATGATGCAACCGCTGACAAAAGTAAAACATTTGTCACCTTAAACTAAGGTGAATGTCATTGTTGTCTTCTAGACCCTACTTCAAAGGGCTACTTAAATTGAGAGAAGGTTTTGCTTCAAATCTGAGTGCACTTCAGACACTTCAATTAAATGATCCAACATCACTGTTACAAGTAAGCCCATACTAACCTGACCTACAGGTAGGCTCAGCTTTAAATAGGTAGTACTGATTCTGCCCAGAGAAAGTTTCCGATTCAGTCTCAAAATTTGCCTCCTGATATAAAGAGGGGAAAAAATTACTTCTGCCTTTGAAAGGAACATTCTCCATCCTTGCCCAAAACTTCATCCAGTGTAACATTTTTTCTCAAAAGATCAGCTTGTACAATTGGGTGATAATATAATAATCAAATTTCACTTTAGCTTGCTTTCTTAAGGGTAAAAAAAAGGAGTATTTTTTTCTGTGAATCTCTCACTGCCCCTTTGCCATCACACTTTTAAATGAAATCCAACAGAAGGGAACAAAAGGGCAGGGTTTAGTATATCCCTTTCCTACAACTTTCAGGAAAACAGCTAGCTGGAAAAAGAAGAGAGTTCATTTTTCATTTCCCATCTCTCCTTCTCATCCAAAAGGAAGGCCACAAAGTCATCTCAAATATTATTAGATACTAGCAAATCCATAAAGGAGAAGTCTTCACCCCAAAAGAGGTTCCGATATTACACCTTATCAAATGTAGGAGGATCCACATGGAACAAAGCCACAGGAAAACAGGTTAATAAATACCACCATTTCACAAACTACAACCTGAAAAATGCAAGTCACTCACTCTCATGATTGCCCTGAAAAGCTCAGAAATGTAGAAACTGGGGGCTCATAAATGTGACATAAACCCCAAAAGGTTTCTTTTTGTATTCTTATGATTGTGACATGAAAAACAATTTTTTCTAATGCTTCAGCTTGTATTCAATTTCTTGAATCAGTTGTGTGCAGTTTCACACAGTTGTGTAACTGCGAGTAAAATCTGTCCTGAAGGCTCTAAATGCTTTCCTCAGGAGGATGCTAACGGCATGGCTGAAATGAGTTCCTCAGAATGCTGTGAGCTTTACAAAAGCTTCTAACCATATTATCTGGCACAGCTTTTATTGTGATAACGGATCATAATTCTTTTCTGTTTTGCAGCATATTGAGTGAAAAAACACTATACATTCTGTAAAAATCAGTGGAAATTTGAAATATATTTTAAGAAAAATTGCTTTCATGATATTGTAGGAAGTAGAAGAGTCAGTGAGTGAATGTTTGTCCATAAATGCATTTCAGCGTCTATTTTTCTGTTGGAAATGAGAAGGAAAAAGTAGATCTGTACAGAGGGATTTTCTGCCATCAGTGTTTTTGTATCTGTATCTTCCATCTGAACCTTATTTTGTTACAAATGTAATTACCAGACAGTGATGCACAGGAGTAGCCATTTGATTTCCTTTGCCTTCTCAATACAAAGCAGAGGACATAGAGGAGAGGAAATTTTACTCCAGTGGAAACTTGCTTTTAGTGACATTAAAAAAATCTTTTGTAGTCACAGGGTACTAACTACACAGAAATATTCCTGGGTGCTCTGGCACGTATCTTTTCTTTACAATTGTTTCTTCATTACCCTCCTTACCCTTTCATGCAGCAAGGACCCAGATATAAAAAGGAGGAAGATGGCGTATGATCTTAAAGCCAGGCTTTTCAAAATTGGGTGCCATATTTAGGCACCTATATATAAATGGCCTGGTTTTCAAAAGAACTGAGCACTCATCAGTTCCCATTGATTTCAATAGGACCTAGAATTGATCCCACCTCTGCAAATCAGGCCGTTTCTATTTAGGCGTAAGCATGTGAAGATACCAGCACCACTTAAAGCATCTGTGCGTAAAAGCAATAGCCAAAAGTTCTATCACAGAATTTTTAGATAAAGATTGCAATCTGTAAATAAACTCACAGCAGCCCAAGAGTTTAAACAGAGACACCTGAGCGGCGACACTTCCTACCGCCCAAAGGGGGCCAGTGAGAATTTTGCTGCCAAGAGCAACTTCTCTTCAGCGCTCTTCAAAATACAGAGCTCTTCTATTTGTAAATAAAGTGGATCTGAATAATCTCACATATTCATTTTCCTTCCTAACTAAAATAACCCAGTTCTCAGTTTCCATTTCACTAGCTGCCTGCTGTGACACTGAAAATTATGTTAGTTATGTAACAACATACTCTTTGTAGCTGCAGAATAAGAGAATAGTGACAGGGGCTGGGACAGCAAAGTCCCCGTGATGTTTCAGCTCTAGCTGTTCAATGACAGCAGGTTGCAAATGCACTTTGCTGAGCTGGAAGGAATTTGCTCCTTTATTGGGCAGAACTAGAGAGTTTCAAGGAAAAAAAGGTATAAATTGCATGAACAAGAGGCATGAAATTCATTTTTAAACATCATAATTGTGGGGAATTAAGAGACCACACACAAATAAATTTTATGTGCAATTTCAGAGACAGAAAAACAGTCAGAGCATCATGTAATTCCACAGAAAATGTCAGATTTTCTTTAGAAACCATAAAAATTACATACTGTGGTGCACATCGTCCTCTTTAAAGTTTGTTTCTTTAAAGGTACTCTTTTAATGACCTTAATAAAAGCACAGGGACAAAGATCGCCACAGTAGAATTGGCTCAAGCCAGTGAATTCACACAATGCTGAGCTGTGTTACGCAAATACTGACGCTTACATCTGGAAGCAACACAGGTTTGTGTGATGCTGCACCCAATCTCATACATCCCGGTAAGGCTTATCTGTTGGGGTACGTGACAAAATATGCACATCGAATCATAGAACCATCGAATAGTTTGGGTTGGAAGGCACCTTCAAAAGTCATCTAGTCCAACCCCCCTGCAGTGAGCAGGGACATCTTCAACTAGAGCAGGTTGCTCAGAGCCCCGTCCAACCTGACCTGGGTTGTTTCCAGGGATGGGGCATCTACCACCTCTCTGGGCAACCTGTGCCAGTGTTTCACCACCTTCATAATAGAAAAATTCTTCCTTATATCTAGTCTGAATCTACCCTCTTCCAGTTTAAAACCATCACCCCTTGTCCTATCGCAACAGGCCCTGCTATAAAGTTTTTCCCTGGTTTGCACAACCTCAAAGAGAACACAAGTTTGCACAGCCTCCACAGAGCACAGACAGGCAAGGGCAGGGCTGGGGGGAGGGTGGGGAAGCCCAGATAGCACCTTGCCAGGCTGCTCCCAGGGCTGCCCCGCGAGAGCCTCGGCCGCCGTGTCCAGGCGTGAAACCCATCAAGCTGAGTCAGCACTACCCCAGCTCCTGACTGAGGGGGCGGCTGCCAGGAGGCACGGGGCATGTGATGGGGGGCCGCGGAGCCGCCAGCTCAACACCTCTGTGTCACTCTCCTTAGCAAGTCCGATTCCAAAATCACTCTTGCGCAATTTGATAGCCTTGCAATCAGGATAAGAGAGAGGGGTATGAAAACAGCCGCCAGTGATGAGGTCACAGCAAGAACTTTCACATGTCCGTTTGCAAATACGAAGTCTCTCGGCACAGGAATTAGCAACCACTCCCTCTGGCTCCTGAAGGACTGCTCGGAAGCCACGGCACCTGCCTTTGCTCTTCAGGGACTTTGATGGGCATCCTTCACCGCTCCCGCCCCCTCACTCAGGGACCTGCTTGTACCAAACCCCGTCCTTTCTCCCTGCCCATCAAACAGGAACGTTATGGTGCCTTCTCTTTTTGACAGTTATGTATTTATCTGTTGATACAAGGTCTTTGTAACATTTGCTTTCCTCATCACAAGCTCACTGAATCTTAATGCCTTTGCAATAAACAAGCCTTGTAAACGGAGAAAAAGGAGAAGGTTCAGAAGTGAGGCTGTTTTGCTTCAAGCGGGCAGCTAGCATGGACACTTGCTCCTCCATGGAGGCGTTTTGGGATGAATGTCACTCAGGTGACAGTGACAGAGGAGCAGCGGCAGAAAAAAATTTGTCTTGTGACCCTGTAACTCTAATTTGGAGGTTCATATTAAGAACTCAGAAAAGTATTAAACCTCAAAAACACATTGAGGGAGTGGTTAAACACTGGATGCCACTGCAATGTGAATGAATGGGGGAGAAAACCGGGCAAATCAGTCTGCTCCTGTTCACTGAGCCCACGCCATAACGGGCAGTTCCAAAAAGGGGAAGGGAGCTTCTACAACCTGAGGTCCTACTGCTCTTTAAAACGCTGTAATTTCTTATTCCGCCTAAGTTAAAGTGTGCCAGGGATACTTCCTTCAGTTACAGGGAATGAAGTTGCACTGAGACACAGAACATGCTGTACATAAGCACAAAAAGCTGAAGTGTAAAAAATTTAAACAGCAAGAGTGTTGTGGAAGCTGTAGCCTGGTTCCACTTTGAGGCTAGACTGAAATACAAACTGCTGAGACAGCTTGCTGGCTTGCACTGAAGCAGAACTAAGTGTCCATGAACATAGAGGAATTTTTCCAGAAGAGTACAAAGCATATATAACCTTGCGTTGTGTCAGGAAAAAAGTGCATTTCAGTAGCTCCAGACAAAACAGCGAATCCATTCAGATTAACAGTTACTGGGGGGGACTCGAGTTTTTTTTCCTTTTGGTGCACAATGTAGAGCTTGTGTAAATTTTGTTCATCATTTTTCCCTACCGTTAGTTCCAAATATTCTCTTGTTAGACCTAGTTGACAGCACTTTCACACACTCCCAGAAAAGGGCTGTGACACCACGTTTCTATACTGAGGCTCCCTTACGCTTCTGACTTGCACAAATTACTGCCTTTGTGATTGCTCTACTTGTAAATAATTTCTGTGTTGTTGTGTGTATACACTAAGAAACTCATGATCACATGATTCTAAATTCCCAAGTCTAAGGAGGCAAAAGACAGTAATAAAATTAGAGACTGATCCTGGAGTCCTGAAAGAAATGTGGTTCACAAATAATGGGATAACACAAAAATTACAGGTGGCGGGCCCCTCACTACAAGAAGGACGTTGAGTTGCTAAAGCGTGTCCAGAGAAGGGCAACAAAGCTGGTGAGGGGTCTGGAGCACAAGCCTTATGAGGAGCGGCTGAGGGAACTGGGGTTGTTGAGTCTGGAGAAGAGGAGGCTGAGAGGAGACCTTATCACTCTCTACAACTACCCGAAAGGGGCTTGTGGTGAGGTGGGTGTTGGTCTCTTCCCCCAAGTAACCAGTGATAGGACGAGAGGAAATGGCCTCAAGTTGTACCAGGAGAGGCTTAGACTGGGTATTAGGGGTATTAGGAAAAATTTCTTTGCTGAGAGAGTTGTCAAGCATTGGAACAGGCTGCCCAGGGAGGTGGTGGAGTCACTATCACTCCAGTATTAAAAAAAATAAAAAACCTGTAGTATTAAAAAAAAACGTGTAGACGTGGCACTTCAGGATATGGTTTAGTGGGCATGGTGGTGTTGGGTTGATGGTTGGACTTGATGATCTTAAAGGTCTTTTCCAACCTTAATGATTCTGTGATTCCCTGAACTATCTACAAATGAGGCTGATAGCAAGAAAATACCCGTCTATCATACCAAACCTGATTTCTTTAGATCTTCTTAGCAGTTCCCAGCTATCCAAGTTGACATTTTTATTCAATGTCTTCCCTTTTTTCCCTATTATTTATATACTTATCATTAATTTACATGTATCACTGATTTCATATCTCCTTTTGACTTGGACATTTTCTGATCAGGGTCAGAAAAAAATATGTCAGAAAGAGCTATTATAGGTGCTTTTACTCCTGAACATAATGGCTTTATTTAAGTAAAAATTGGAGGAAAGAAATACCTAATGCAAAGGCATACTATTAATCAAAGACTTCCCAATAGCTCAATGGATTCTTCCCATCCTTTCCTGCCCTGTGCTGTATGCTCTAAGTGGAGGACTTTTTACAGTACATAGATGTTCCTGCTGCTTTCTTCAAGACAACTGATAGGCATTGCCATAAAATTAACTGGGGAAACGATTGGGTTAAAAAAATTATAAAAAGCCTGTTTTGATTTTGAGCTTAGATCTTCTCCCTGATCTGCTTTACAGAGTGACCTGGCAAGCACCCATACTGGTGCAACCAGAGGGGCGAATTCAGATAGAAGAGGTCAAGATAGGCACTTCAAACTAGTTTTTCTAACAAAGCACATTCTCTGAACTACACCATCAGCTACATCTTTTGAGAAAGGGTCCTTCCATAATGCAGAAGTATAGCCTGTGCTCTTTGTCTCCAGGTCTGTTACGTTCCTTACTGCTGGATTAAAATGACCGATCAGTTCTCTTTCAAGATCAAGTTTTATAAGCAAAAGTTTTATGTTTTCATTCAAGTTGTTGATAAATATATGAAGGAGCATTGGTCAATGAGCAGATTCCTCTAATAACCTGCTAATTTTCTCAATTACATTGGTTTTCTTTTTCTTAGTTTTCAGTGTGTATTCAATATGTTTAGCCCTGTTAGCCTTGTTTTTTTCAGTCTTTCTTATCAGTTCCCAGCTACCTGACCTGACATTTTATTTAATACCTTCCTATTTTCCTTTCATTTACATACTTATTAGAAATATACAGGTATCACTGATTTCATATCTCCTTTTGACCTAGATGGTTTCTGGACAATTCAGGTCTGAATAAATGTGGATCAATGGCTTTCTGGGCATTCATAAGGATGTCCTTGAACAGTTTTTTGTTTTCTGTAAGGCTTAGCCTGACTTAAATGCATAGACCTGCTCAGTATAGTGACAGAGTGTTTTGGAAGACTAGTCTCATAGAGGCCTAAATTCTGATCATCTCATTTGCATATGGAAAATACAGCCAAATGATAATCACTGCAATCTGCACAGTGACAGTTCTTCAGCTTCCATAATTCGTGTTCAGAACAATATCCAACAGTAGGTTTGACTTTGTTTTTCACACAGGACTTTCTGGTCTGAGACAGTTATTCTGACTTCTAAGAAACTCTGAGAAGGTGTTCTTGGGTTGTGGTTTAATCAGAGCATCACTGATGTGGGATGGTACCTCTGGGTATCACCTAGTTCAACCCCTTGCTCAAAGCAGGATGACCTACAGCAGGTTCCTCAGGGCTGTATCTAGTCAGATTTTCAATATCTTTAAGGATGAAGAGGCCATTGCCTCTCTGGGCAACCTGATCTATTGCTTACAGATTAACAACACTGACTAATTACAGATTAATTTTTATTAATTAATTAATTTTCTAGTCACCTACTGAATCTGGGATTATTAGGTTACTGCGTTATGAATCTCTGTAGCATCCACTTGTGCATGGAGCCTTCCTTTTTTATTGCCAAGACTGAGATAGAAGACACTTATTTTCTGATAGATTTTAGTTTGGTATTTTGATTAGAATAATATAAAGTAGCTCTTCATGAACAAAAATCCTATTAAAAAATTTCTAGTATTTTAGTGGTTTGGACCCTAAGAGGATGTGGAATTTCAGTCTAGCCAACATCAACCCATGTGAGGTAGATTGGATCAATCCAAGCGAAACTTTGTACCCTCAACCATCCAGAACAGGTAGTAATGAAATATGTCTTTTCTACAAGGTTTCAAAAATTACTGTGTTTCTTTCTATTAGAACAAGCAACTGAAACCTCCTTCCTGAAAAGTGTATAACTAGGCCTCCTAACTCTTCTTTGTTAAAAGAATATTAGTGTTTATTTGTACTCTCAAAATGAGGAAACATTAAGCCTGATTGCTAAAGGACACTCCTTTTGCTCTGATGGCATAATTCTCTTGCCATAATGTACATTACCGACAATTATATTTTCTTTTGGTACCATTCAGTAATTCAAAGATGATTAGGAAAGTTGGCCACTACAGATTTAAGCTGTAACAAAAGTCTCTTCAAGCTTACTCTGAAAAGCTTGCTACAGCTGTTTGTCTTTCAGATTTCAAATGGAAAACAAATCATAAAGCAGCCAATATTTAATGCGGAGACTTGCTAAATTTGTCTTTTCCCAAATTTGACACTATTCAAGGGATAGCATATAAAACGATAAAGCAGGTGACGTTGCTAGAAGGGAGACTGCAAGGAAGAAAAAGGGATTACTAAATCAAATAAGAAGACATTCATTATGAGTTTAATTCCCCTTTCTTTGACATTTCTTCCTCAATTTAATTAGTCTCTCCTGAGGCTCACAGTCTTTGAGGTCTTCCTATGCAAAAAAAAACTTGCTTGGCAAAGAAAATATATCCAAAACTCTCCCAACTCCGCCTCAGTGAGACTGGATTCTATAAATAAACCCCATGAAATCTGTCACGTTCTCAGCCTGCAAAGTCGAATTATCAGTCCTGACATCTCCATCTCCAGCTGTGGCACAATTCCCCTCTTCTCTCTGAGACCTGCTACTTTACCGTGCAGACAACAGAAAAGCTGCAGCTGTGGATGGATGTAATGTTTCCTATGAGACACTTAAAGGAATACTATCAACTTAGATTTAACAGATGTAACTGATTGTGCAAGAGTATCCCAGTCTTTAGAAATCCTAGATTTTCAGCACAATAGGCTTTGTTTTAACAGGGGGATAGAATTTTTTTTTTTTATTCAAAGTTTAAATTTCATTATATTATATATGCTAACATGCTACTTCATCAGTTTATTGCTTTCAGTAGCTGGTGATCCTTTTCCAAACAAGAGAATACTAGTGAAGTTTATTGAGGCGTGATTCTGCAGACCTTCTTCCTGAGGAACATTTTCATTGCAAGAAATCACAAAGTCATTGTCAAGCTAATGGTTCCTGCCCTTTTAAACTTCATATCCTAACAGCATACCCTGGAAGTGTCTCATTTTTAATGTCCCAGTTTCTATAGAGATTAGGAAAACCTTGAAAAATACTCATCTCAGAGGCTCAAAATCTAAATGTAACCATTTTTTCTCAAGGAAAATATAATGAACCCTGAGACACATAACTCCTGAATTTTGAACTCCTGGAAATACTGCCGTATGTTGAGCCACACAGTCATACTGGCTTCCAGGAAATACTTTCATGGGGTATAGAAGGATTTACAAACTCAGCATCCCCCGCAATGATAGGTGTTTAAGACAGAAAGAGTGCAATACAGACCAGTTAATACTGCCCCAATAGTTCTCAGTTTTAGGCAAGATAACCAGCTGTAAAATTTTGTTGCTTCTTCTAAAAACAGGATGCTGCTTTACTAACATTAATGTATCCAGCTGTCCTGTCTGCTTTAGGACCTGTTTATCTGCAATACTTTTTTCAACGCTTTATTACTTCTGTTTACCAGTTTATAAATGTAGATATTCTCCCGTGCTGCACACTTTCAAATATGGTGTTGCTTTCTGTTTTCTCACTTTCCCCCCATGAACAATGTGTAACAGTGTTAAGCAGAAGCAAAAATGAACAAATAAGGACCTCTAAATGGAATTTTATTTTCTCTTTATGTCTACCTTAAAGAAATGAAAGACGAGTACTCAATTTTCTATTTCATATCTGCAAAAGCACAGACTATTATATCTGACATCAAACCAGTAATGAGTCTGCATCAGTAGATGATCTTTCTACTTCTCCATATGGCTATGTCCTGAGCATTAGAAAGCTTCAAATTATTTTGTACCAAGCACTCCATTGAACAATGTTTGTTAGTTTTGTAAGCAGGCCAAAAAATCAGCTAACTCTGCCTTAGTCCAGTCTTTCCAAAGTGCACAAAATACTCGCAATTACAGTTACACAGCCCTCTTAATATATTTGTCTTCCATGGATGCTAAAGCTGTACGCATTACAGCAGTTTACCAAGAAGACAGCCTATCACTTCAGGCATTTTCCCTAGAAGTCCATTATATCATGACCCAGTTATCTATTCCTCTCTGCATCTTCTCTTAAATTGTTCACAGAACTTTCCTTTTTGCTTGGACCCTCAGTCATCAAGTTCCTTCGTCTCTCTGCAGGAGAAGTCCACTAGCTCAGGTAAGAGTAATGAACTGGACCTTACGTTTCATACCACAGCTATACACCTAGATACCACTCAGAACATTACCATAAAGAGGGGTCTCCAAATCACAGCCCCTGCTGGACTATTTGGATTCGTGCCAGATTTAAAAACAGGGATGCTGCCCACATCAACTTCCTTCTCCAGCCTCAAGGCAGAAGACATTTAGTGGTAGGGGAGGAAATCTGTGTTCCCATCAAGTACTCTGACTACCCCACATGCACCATAATCATTCAGGAAAGGAACATAGGTTCAAGGTGCCTTTTTTCACTGCTATTATTCTACCCAACCAGAAGCAGAAGTAGAAACCATCCATCTTGCCACATGCCTCGGCTCAAAACTCTGATGTGCAATCTTTGCATTTCAAGACCAGAACTTAATGCTAACAGCTCTCCATAGCATTGTTCTTATTGATTTGCATTTTAGCAGTCTACAACTGTCAGCAGAAAGAACAAAGCACAGATATAGAAATACATTTACTTCCTTGGCATCACCATTAAAGTAGCTGAGCTGGTCCCAAGTATTTGTAAACAAACATATTTATCTTTATACACAAGCTATATAAAGCATAGTTCAATTAATTTACCATTTCAGAGTCCTAACTAATTTTAGGAAGAATTTCTTTTTCATCAGTATCTACTGACAAATTCCTCAGTATTTCCATATACTGACAAATGCAAGCACTTTGAGAATATATTCAGCCAAATTGTTACCAATGTGTACAGTAAAAACAGTTGTTTCAAATACGTAACTGCACATTGAAGAAACAGTGACTTGCTTTCTAAACTGACCTTGACTTACTGTCTGGTTTTCTGTGAACAAAGTGGAGAAAAGAAGATGTTTACATAATTGTCCTGGCATTACACACAGAGAAGTAACTGTCCTGTTCTATAGCGTAAAAAAAGAAACTTCAGACTTCTCAAGTAGTCAGATCCTCTTGCAGTGAGCAGATGCTTTGGACTGAAATTAAAGTTTAAAACTTTCATCTTCCTTTAATCTTCCATGGGTTTATTATCTGTGTCACTCACTTTCTCCAAGAGACTTTGGGCTGACCTAGAATCCCAAGTCTATAAAAGCTTTACTATAATGTATAGATCAGCACGCAGCTTAGCCAGACATAAAACCACAATTTTGGCCCATGTCAGCAAAAAGGTTTGGGGCTTTTTTCAGTTTTACAAACTGTGTCTCTTCGGTTCTTCACTATCGTACAGACATTGGGCTAAAATGATAATGTTTGCTTCTTTTTAGCTCTTATCTTCTTCTTTGTGCTTTATTGCTTCCTACAGAAGTTGGCTACAGTATCTCACATCAGCAGGGAGCAGCACGGTCATGTCATGTACCCTTTCAATCTAGTTAACAGACAGTTGTCTGAATTTTTATCTTTTTTAGTAGTGTTTTCAGAAATGTTTAAGATGCTGCTCAGTGTGCAGAAATATTTATATTAGTCTCTATCCTCTATTTCTAGATTTTAATTTGAGGACTGCAAAGTCAGATTGTCCTAGACAGTGTTCCTTGCTATTTGTCAACCAGTGGCATATTCCTTGGACTGGCATGGCTACGTGCTACTGTTGTGATGACAAAAATCATCAACAACCACAGAAAAAGTTGTCTTTGATATGCAAGTTCATGAGCTCAGAAACACAAGTTATTAACATAGCCCAGATCCCTGAGACACGATCTTCTTTGCCCTTACCACACCCTTCTTCTTTTTAATAACTATTATGTATATTCAGTTTTGGCACAGATTTCTTTCACTTTTCAACTTCTGTCAGTTGTCAGTGATTGTCAGTGACAATCTCATTTGGCTAACTTCTCTGTCCTATACCAGTACTAGGTTTGTTTCAAATTATCCAAATTATCTTGTGGAGTGGTTGAGAGGTCCTTGCATGTTTCAGACTTCTTATAGAAGCAGCTATACTGACAGTTGTTTTTATTATGTTTTTGGAGATGAAAATAGTGTGGTTCATCCTGGAGTAAAGAAGTGGTCAGGAAGTTCTTGGTCTGGAATTACTTGTATTTGGAAAACACAAAAAAGTTTAGACCCATGAGAAATTTGTTTGCCTGAAGCAGGATGAAGACAGCATACAAGAAATCAGAATTCAGTAGTCAGGGATCTATACATTAAACAATATGCAAGTTAAAAAAAAAAAACAAAAACAAATAACCACACAAAAAACCCACACATTCTCAGCTGAAAGATATCTATTGTGATATCTCCCCAGCACAGCTACAGCATTTTCTATATTGAATCTATATTGGAATGCATGCCAACAATAATTGAAACGTTGCATAATTCTGTGGTGAAACAGTTTTTGTCATCAAAATGTTGAGTAATTTTATTCTCACCAAAATACTCCAGTAACAAAACCGGTACACTAGTAATTCATTACTCCTAAAAATCCTCTTTAAAGGTTATTAATTCCACATCAATTAAGTTTTTGGAAATGGTTCTCAGTTACCTTCCTCTAAATCATCAAACCAGTATCTTATCACCACATGTCTATTGCACTCAGAACAAATTCTAGGTATGACAACTTGAATGCTAACTTAAGCATTGATTTAAATTGGTCAGCTGGGTCAAAAAAATCTGTCCGAACTCCTATTGTTCCAAAACTTCATATTTTTAGGGAATCTAAAATAAGGATTTGAACATGACTGACAAGGATGAATCCATCTTCTTTCTTCAGGGCGTGCCTAATTGCTAATTCTTGCATAATTTATCTTTGAATAAGCAAACCATGAAAGAATGAGAATAACAAGAAAATCCATGACACCATGACATTGCTCTTCCAATGCAGAGCAGGAGAAAGTGCTGGTTTCGCTTTCCCTCTTCTGATATGAATCGCAAGATGCCTCCTTCACTTTCCTGCTTTCTAGAGAAGAAAGCTAGTGACTGTAGATGATTCATGCAGGAATAAAATGGGCAGATATGGGGGATGGTGATGGTGTTTCTCATTTGGAAAACATGGTAGCTACTTCAGCATCTTTTGTATGTTGATTTCTTCTTATCTCTGAGCTTCTGAGGAATTTAAACTATAAACTTTCCTTTGTCTTGGTTTGGTTAAGCAAGTTTTTAATCTGTAAATTTATGTTGTAAAATGGTGCTTGTTTGACTTGCATTTTCAATCTTGAATTATATTCTGACCTTACTGAAATCATTAGCAAAGTCACTAGCAACATCTGTGAAGCTGTGGTTTTATTCTTTATATTTAGTTGTTAGTGCTAAATTAATAAGTTTGTTTGCATATTAAGCTCCACTAGGAAATCCACTGGGAAACATATGTTTCATTTGTGGAATGGTTTAGGACAATTTCACATCTTCACCACTAAGCTGCTGCTCTATTTTCTCTATTATAAAATAAAAAGGTTGGACCTGAAAGAAGCTAAACGCATACTTAATCTGTACATGTCTCAGCCCAACAGGATCAGGGCCTGAAATCTGTCAGTCCTAACTATGCAACATATATCCCTGTCAAAATTTCTTTTTATTAATTAATTTTGATAGCTATCACAAAATAAATCCAAACAAATACTTGGAATTAGGAAGGAGAAGTGTGAATATAATTTTTGTGAAAATTCCTTAACAGAATTGCTAGACTGTAGTCTTTGACATCAAACTATCATTTTATCCAAGTACTGACTGTTCAAGATGCTTCAATAAATACTGCTTAAAATGAAAATGCATATACTAGTTGCAAAATGTTTTTCAATTAATCCTTAGTTATAAAAATCTTCATACAGTTGCATGCTTAGCAACTGGATTTATGTTGACATTGTGTAAAGGAATGTAAGAAGTAATTAACACTGGGTCATTTTATAGCTTTGCGGGCTCGAGGAGGGACTGAATACCGGCCCAGGAGAAAAGAAGTTGCATTGTGGCTTCACCAAAGTCATTAGCAGAATACTCACTGATTCCAGCAGGACCGGAATTTCACCTTAGGAATACAAATTTAAAACTGAGGTGAGAAGTGTAACAAGGGCATTCAAGTGAGGAGGAAAATGGCAGTATTCTTCAGGTTAAGACTGTAACTATTCCACATTAAAAAAAAAAAAAAAGCCAAGTGATTCACAGTGCTTGAACTTTATGTAATTATATCCTGTCAATACAGAGTAAAAAATGTTCAAGATTTCATTAATCCCAGTATGAAACATTTATAAAGTAGTGATTTTTAAACAGAATGAGTTTCAAATAAACAGTTGTTACTAGAAAATATTATTTGTTATTTATGTGCTTGTGTACCCAGATATCCATAACCACTGGACAAAACAGCCCAAATCTAAAATAATAACTGCAATTTACACAAAGACTAATCAGTGTTTCTAATTAAAAGAAAACATAGCAATTTCTAATCAAATTATATGATATGCTTTGTGTGTGTCATAAAACGAGAGTCTGTAAGAATGAATCAAAATTGTTTCCTCTTTTTTAGATCTCATAAAATCAGTATATTCACAAAGAATAAAGAAAATGAATGTGCATTCTCAAAATCCTGGAAAGTACTAATGATACAAAAGCCAGCCTGCGTTTAAAATAAGACAAATGGGACATACTATTTAATCTGGGGCAAGCAACACAAGAGAAGAGATAAAGGATGATCTGGTGTTAAACAAACATGGGACAGGTGGCAGGTTCACTTAAAGCTCCTATTAGACTGTCTTGGAAAACAAAGGACAATGGAGAAAGTTGTATGGATTTCTGGGGACTAGAAGACTTTTAAAACTACCTTTATAGCTACTTTTGGGTTTTCTCCTATGTAAAAGAAACTGTTAAATACCTTCTACAATATGTCCCTGAGTCATTTTTCTGTCAGTGTGCTACATCCGCACGCCCCGACATTGATCAAAGAGCAGTCCAACTTGTCCCTTGGAGTCATTACTGAAAACACAAGGGAAGGAAATAGCATAGCAAAAGGCAGCTGAATATTAGATGGTAGAGCTCCCAGTGCAGATGGAATTACCTTATCAAGTAAGATATAATGCATAGTATAAAAACTTCCTCCATTTAGAGATGATTCTATTATAAAAGTAGCTTATATAGTATTAGACTGTCTGTCCTAGCTGTGGAGTCAAATTTTCAAAAATATTTGAGGGTCAGCCTACATGCAAGCTAGGGATGGGTTGCATTTTCATCCATCAGGATTCTCATTCAAAGCTAAATTTTATTAAAGCTTAAATTGGTTTAATTTCCACTTCAAGCTGCCTTATATTTTCTTTTATCTCAAGTTATGTTTCTAGAAATTCTCAGATACTATCACTGCTGGAATGTTGTTCATTTCCACTAGCACTCTTGAATGATCTTTGATTTATGCTAGCCTGCTTGCTAAAATATCCACAGTTATGTCTTCCAGATTTGCGTCTTTGGCATTGGAGGAGTCTTGAATTATAAAGCAGTCACAATAAACCTTCCCATCATACTAAAAAAAAAAACCCAATGTATTTTTGTTTTAAGAATATTGAAGAACTGTAGAATTTCCTCAAAGAGCTGAAAGATGCAGGGAGTTTTGTATCCTTTCACCTTCAAACTGCTCCTCTTATTCTTCAGGTACAGCTGTGTCTTAATACAATCGTGTAATACTTTGTACAATGTACACGTACAATACCATAACTATTCAAGTATTTTAATCTTTGCAATTTTCAACAAGCTTTCTGTTACAACAGAGACACCAGTGGGGCTTTGTGATTTCTGTTCTGGGCTCACAAAGTCATCACTTCTGTCTGCTCCTGCTTTCACTCTCTCAGATGCAGTGATTGACACTTTAATAGTAAATGCAATAGTAGTCATTTTCATGTTTACTCTTTAGTGGAAGGCAGTACATCAAAATGAATACATTAACTTACTCTAACAAGTCTAGAGGAGTTACAGACTATTGCAATTTTATCTCAATTCTATTACTTAAAATTAAATAAGCAGTATAGATAAAAAACAGTAATATCTTAGCCTAGAATACTTTCTTCTCATTTGGAAATTACTTTGCATAAGGTGGGGAGAAGGGGGAAAAATTATTCTCATTTGTTAAGACATTTGTTTCTAAACACAAAATGCTTTCCATTTTAATCAGGATGTTGTAATCCAGCTAGAAAACCTGGTCAAGAAGGAAACAAAACTCTCAATCACGCAAGTAAATAGGTGAAACCCTCCTAATATAAGCTCTTCTGTGCCATGCATGTGCATATGCATACTCTGCCAAATTACCTGAAAAACGACATTACATTAAAAAATAGCTCTTTTCTCACTATTGAAACTAAAATTACATGAAAACAAATAATTTTTCCAATACATTTAAGAATTGGAACTGATGAGGTCAAATCTATCGGATCACCTAGCATGTAAAGATTTGACAAATCAAAGAAGGATTGTTGCTTTTTTTAATGGACTGCTACAAAACAGTAATCAGCCCTCAAGCTGAGGGGGGAAAAGATTCCCAATACTTAATGACATTTTGTAGTTGCAGAACTTCTAAGATTTTTTTATGGCACCCTTGACAGCTGAAAAAAAGTGAAGTCATAACTACAGGATGTTTCTATTCAAAAGAAGTCTCTAATAGTGGAAAAAGTAGCATTCAAACTATTAAGAAAACAGGCATTGGCATATGGCTGAAATGCATTTCAGAGCAAAGCTGTGCTTCCTGACCAAAGAAACTGAAGTTGCATGCTGTTTTATACGATGGACGTGTGTTGTGCCAGCCAGAGGGAACTGCACGGGAGAGAAGAGCTGGGGAAAAGGCTTTCCAGGCTGCTGGGGAGAAGCTGGCTCTGTGCAGAGACAAAGGTGGTGGTTCAGAAGCCTGAAAAGCAGAAAAACATCTATCTTGCAACAAACCAACTTGAGAAGGATTAATACCAATGATGAATTATTATTTTGAGAGGATCCTGTAAATACTTGTGCCAAAAAACCGCTAAGAGTGACGAACAAAAGACAAATAAGGGAGAAAGATTACAGAGGACAGCCTGGCAAGGATGCAACTAACAAATTAGTTTGCTTTTATAACAAATAATATTTTAAGTTAGCTCTAGTTTCACGTATTGCAGCATCTGTATCGGATCAGGAAGGATCAGCTACTCTTTCAATCTCATCTTATTTATTTATGATGCATTTTCAAAAGAGGATGCTTTTTAAAGCTTTTTATAAGAAAAGCTTAAATTAATACTGTATATCGGAAAGAACTAAGTAATTACCAATGAACTTGAGGTATTTTGTGGCAATATGGGGACAGAACCTTGTGAAAGGTATTATCCTGACCTGAGACACCTATACTTTACATTAGCACAAAGGTTAGATCTTGTGCAAATACTGAAGCAGAGATAAAAAGGCACTCTAACAGTTACTCGACTGTTTTCTAATTATTACCTAACAGTTTTGCCTATCTCTAGTTCAGAACCATTTTGCTTATCTCTTTTACCCTTCATTTCAAATAGCCTTCATACACTGCATCTAGAGGTTATTATGTACTTAAATATCCTAAATGCACACCTTTTTAGATGACCTAACCAAAGAATAAGCAATCAAAGGATGAATTTTGCAGCACCTCTGAGGATTTCAATAGCACAATACATTGCTGTTACTCATGGTTGGAAAACAGTGTACAATCAGTAAGAAAATGCTTTGCGATTCTGGATCAGATCCAACTGCAAGAGTAATACTCGTAAGAGGATAGAAAAGAAATTTCATGGCATTTTGACATATGCTCACTCCTGACATAAGCATTCATACAATGAAAACTTAATTAACCTGAATTACCTTATTTAAAAGAAAAACAGTGGTGGAAAGGACTGATATTTGAGAAAAACAAGACCAACCCCAACCAACCCCAGCTATGTACATGAAGACACAGCTCCTAAATACTTTGGTATTGAGAATGATACAAAAATCCAGAAGCAGTCTCAGATAACGTAATAATTTTTTCATAAATAAAACTTACAGTTTCCCTATACTATCCAGCAGAGAATGACAGGCACAGAAATTGCGATGGTCATTATTTTCAGATTTGAATTCCAAAAACTAAACACCTAACAAAAAATAAATTAAATTTGAGCATTAGGCAGAATTAATAGCCCTCCATAGCTCATGCCCAAGTCATTGATAGGCCAGGAGAATACTGTTTTGAGAAGTGATAGTCATTAACATGAACGACTTCAGATCTTAAGTTACATCTTTTTGATTCCAGGTGAGATCTCCAACCACTAGGCTGTTGCTCAAAAGTACTGGCACCACAGTCCCCTCTGGCCTCGGTTTAAAAGAACATAGTGAGTCTTATTCTTATTTTGAAGGAAACAACTTCCATCCTTAACTCTAGGAGAATACAAAAAGCCTTTCACTACATTGATTAGGAAATTTCAAGCCAATATTTCAGTGTTAAAGTACAATATTAATGAAAATATAATTTATTTCAACTTTTTATATTCACAATACAAGTACTTATGTTTTACAGTACTCAAGATTTTGAACATGAATTATCTGTTAATTGTAACTGAATAAAAATAGAGCTTGCTCTCTAATTTACATCTTTTCCTTCAGAATATGCCATCCAATCCACTAAACTTACTCATTTCCTCTCTCTCCTCTGTGGTTTCAGATAGCAAGGAGGGATCATTCCATACCACAATCATTCTAATTTCTCAAACTTGTTTGTTCTATATCTGATCTAGACAGAAAATGTTAACGTAAAAAGGAAGCAGCAGGAGCTCTACTGTTAGACTAGCCAACAATTTTCTGCTCTTTTTAACCTTCAGTCAATGATAGTTTCCTTCTGAGTCCATTAAAATCAACTCTTCAGCTGTTCTTAACTTCAATGTGCATTGCAGTTAGGAGACATTTTACACACAATTTTACTTGAAATGAAAATTTAGAGCTCATAAGTTCATAAGAAAAATAAGTAAAATGTTAAATATTTCTTGTATGTGTGCTATTTTCTCTTCTTTGTGGAATAAATTATCTTGAATATTTCATATTAAGATAAACTATCTCGAATATTTTGAGAGTTCATAGAATCTTGAATATTTTGAGAGTTCATAGAATCATAGAATAGTTTTGGCTGGAAGGGATCTTCAAAGGCATCTAGTCCAACCCTCCTGCAATCAGCAGGGACATCTTCGAGTTGATCCTTGCTCGAAGCCCTGTCCAACCTGATCTCCAATATTTCCAGGGATGGGGCATCTACCACCTCTCTGGGCAACGTGTGCCAATGTTTCAACACCTTCATCGTCAAAAATTTCTTCGTAGATCTAGCCTAAATCTACCCTCTTTTAGTTTAAAACCATTACCCCTTCTCTTATCACAACAGGCTCTGCTAAAAGGTCTGTCCCCATTTGTCTTAGAAGCCCCCTTAAAGTACTGAAATGCCACAATAAGGTCTCCCTGGAGCCTTCTCTTCTCCAGGCTGAACAACCCCAACTCTCTCAGCCTTAGGTATGGTAAGCTTTACCTTAGTTCAAGTAAAGAACATAGCTTAGTAAAGTTAATCAGCAATAAGTCTGAATGCAAACCTTTAATTAATTACATTTTTTAAAATGTACCAATATATGTATTACTATTTTAAGATAAACTTTTGAGATTCAAATGGTGATTTCCACATGTTACTAAGACGTATAAGTATTACTAAGGCTATGAAACTATGCTTTGGCATCTTAATGGCAATACGATAATACAGCCTAGTGCTTCAGGCATTTGTTCACCACATGGTAGCTCTCCTTCCCTTAAGTGATATTTTACACAGATGAAAAGTTGAAGAAAATACAGTTTGTGATGTGTATAAAAAGTGAAATACAAGTTACAAGAGTAACGCAGGGCAAAAAGTGCCCCTAATTCATTGACTCATCCTTCAAGCCGAATAAGCAAGAAAAACTGGAAGAACACATAGATCCGTCACTGTTATGCACTGTATGAAAGCCAAACTGGGAACATTCCTGAAAATTCAAGGCACATTTTGAGTTCATACAAGCAAATTCCTAAGCTCTATCAGCCGGCTCTTTATGGATGTCCAATACCACTCAAATGCAGGGGGAAATAATGGGGAGGAAGGTATCCTGAACTAGAAATCTATGAAGCAACTACTCATGGGGAGCAAGGAAAACAGTTATGGATTGCCTTGCTACTTCCTCCACTATTTCTTTCCTAGAAGAGTGGATGAGGAAAGAGGAATTTCATAGTCCTGAAAAGCCCTGCTAAAGTCAGATTTTTTTATTTAATACTTTTTTTTCCTCTGGTTCTCAACCAATCACACAATTTCTGTACCTAAGTGAAGCTAAGCACCCCTGTTAACAGCTTGGATTTTAGAAGTGCTATATCATGTATGTCATGTAAAAAACATGAAAAATACAGCTGAACATTAACAGAGAAAAAGCATTAGACTTAATGTCTCTGAAACAACTAATGCTTTTTTGTCCCAAAAATATTATTGGGTGAAGAATGACAATGGAATAACACTCAAAAATAATTTTTTAAAATCATATTATTCATATTAATCAATTATTGAAATAATATCATCTTGTTTGTAGATAAATTCCCATTATTATATTCTGCAATATACTAGACCTGGATTAGTACCTCATAGTTGCTGTCGTAACAAAGCTTAAATTCTATCTTGTTTAGCATTGAGTTAAAGTGGTTGAAAAGAGTCTTAGAGAAAAAACCCTGTATGGAATTTAATAACAGTTTTAACAGCTCTATACCTTGCCATAGAAAACTTAAATTCAGCAGATCTTTATTCCCCTAAAGCCCTGTGTCACCATAGCTAAGAAATGCTGAGCCACAGGCTGATCAAACGATGGAATCAGGGTCCCTTTCTCTTATATATATACAGTAACTTGTGATAGAATGGACGTGGAGTGGGTGGGTGGGCACTTAGATGCACTCAGTGAATGCAAGGTAATTCCGAACTTGGAATTGGTATTGGTATCAGACTTGGGTAAGGTAATGCAGTGGAGAAATACAGACAAACTGCCAACAAGGGTGACAACTGCACATCTAATTGAGCAGCAGAAATGAAGAGCAAAGATGCAATATTAAATTACTTTAGAAAAGCATGAGCTCAAAATATACCAAATGAACACAATAAAGAGCAAAGATACAAACAGATGGCTTTCTCTTTTTCTGCAGCAAATCTTTATAAAGAACTTGCCCCTTTAAATATCACTATATGTGGCAGATGAAATTCAATACTACCATATTGCTTAATGGTAGTAAGATACAAATGGGTAATACAGCGCAGTCTAATCAGTTCTGGTTTTAATCAAAAGCAATGCTGTGGCATCACCACGGTAACAAAGTCCTACTTGTATAAAAAGCTGAGCTCAAGGGAGTACTGAATGTTCTGCATGCCAATGCTAATTGCTGTTGTGGAAATTTCTTACTGGTACCACTTTACAATGGGTATCTTTTGCCACCACTTAAAATGAAACATAATGAAGGTATGCAAACACTGGAAATGTGCAAAAGTGACATATCATATACCATATACTCTTTTATTTGCTACACATTTTGGTCTCAGGTAACTAGTTATTTATAGTTGTTTATCCTTTATTGCAACATGAATC
Source organism: Phaethon aethereus (assembly GCF_964289735.1). Taxonomy (NCBI): domain Eukaryota; kingdom Metazoa; phylum Chordata; class Aves; order Phaethontiformes; family Phaethontidae; genus Phaethon; species Phaethon aethereus. The sequence continues at coordinate 18,894,813 of NC_138577.1, forward strand.
TGATACATACAATTTTTTTACCATAGCAGGGAAAAAAATCTTCTCTTTAATGCACACTAGTGCTTATTAATAACTTTCATCTAAGTTTCATGCTTGCTTTCTGACACATGATATTAACATCTTCGAATAGAAGCCTGAAATCTGGAAAAAGAAAATGTACTCAGATGTTAAATACCTTTCCTCTGCTAATGGCTATTTGTTGATTTCATGTATTTTGAGGGTTTTTTTGGTAACTCGTTGAAATGACACTAACTATGCCACAATTGTCATTTCTCTCATGGGACACTACTCCGTAACATAACAGAATTAAACTTTGTAAGCTATATCAGACTACTAAGCTCAACCTTTCTACAAAGAAATAAAAGGGAAGAACCTGCAAAAAAAAAATTTATCATTCACTGGACATGAACTGGTACACGAACTCAGATCTGGTACAACCCTCTCAGAAATATGAAGTCTGAAGAAAGAGAAAGAAAATTAGTTAAACACTGTTAAAATGATTAATTCTTGAACAGGAGGTATAGCATGGGCTAGTAAAGATTGGTCTGGCCAGAAACAATGACCAAGAACATGACATCTAATGAAAAATGTTGAGATTTAAAAAAATATTTTTATTTTATATTGAAAGAAAAATTATACCTTGTGAAAAAAAAAAAACCAACAAACATTGTAAAGAAAATACAACCAGACAGAGTAGGTGAGGTGGGAATATTGGAATTGGAACGGCCCAATTATCAGGTTACTCAAGTGGTACATGAATTGTTGGTGTTGAGCTGAAGCTTGCAAACCAAAACAACAGTTTTCATCATCTTTCCTTTACAGTTCTATTTAAAGATACTTTGCTTTTAATATACTATTCTTCATTGTCTCTTCATTGTTTCTGCATATTGAGGAAATGTTTAATTATCCTAGCATTATGTTTCTTGTACCTGTTATGTGATGACAAAGACACAACTGAGTGCATGCAGCTCAAGAGGCATACACGCAAGTAGATGCTGTGATGGATACCACTTCAAGCTGTATCTGTCTTCAACACTGACTTCAGAAAATTTTTTAAACAATTTCTCTTTAAAAGTACAACCAACTGTAATGGATACCAACAAAAGGTAAGGCATGCAGAAAAATATTTCTGAGTAGCCACTTCTGAGCATGATAATGCTTTTTATAATTTTAAGTTAACTTGGGAAGAAGAGGCCAATCTAAAGCTGTACAGGAGACATTCAAGATACACTGCACTCAGCATAAAAATGAAATGAGATCAATACAGTCTTTAGAAGAGAATGCAAAAGGAATGGGAACATAAAGGAGTTTATAACTGGTTAAAAGCTGAAGACCAAGTCCAGCATATTTTTGAAGGAGTGGGGAGAGGAGGCTTATGATGTGTGGGCAGTGTTCTGACATAAATAGACATTTTAAAGAATCCAAAAGAATAAGAGAGAAAGGCCTCTGGTATCTAAAACTGAAATCTACTCAAAACCACACAACTATATACACAGTTGTGGCAACCAACGCAGCATAAAAAATGATGCTTATCTTACATGACAAGATGCAAAAAAGGGAACAAATAATATTCCTTAGTAAATCTGCAAGCAGGGACAAGAAGTCCGAACTACATCATTTGCCATAATGTTGTCTGTTGCATTAGTGAAGATAAATTGCTATCAGTCTGAAAGAACAAAACAGTTTTTAATTTTAAATTGGACAAAGATGCATAAACAAGTATTTTGCCAGGACAAATTTAACTGGATATTAAGACAGCAAATAGGTGAAACTGTGGGAATGTACTAATGGCATAAAAATTAAAACCAAACTAGAAAAATGGAATTCATGAAATCACATCAGTTGGAAAGTACCTCCTGAGGTCATCTGGTCCAACTCCTTGCTCAAAGAAAGGTCACCTTCCATCAGCTTTCTCAGGCCCACAGCCAGTGAAGTTCTGAATACCTCCAGGTATGGACATGTCACAAGTTCCCTGGGCCCCTGTTCCAGTGTTTCACCAGTCTCATGGTAAAAAACCAGACATATCTCAATACATAATCCAAGTTTGTTATTTCAATTTGTGTCCACTAAATCTCCTCTTATTTGGCACCTCTGAGAAAGGTCTAGCTTCATCTTTCCAAAGACCACCTAAAGTTATGCAGTCTTAGTAACAAGGTCCTGCAAAGCCTTAAATAAGACCTGGTCCCTCAGCTCCTTCTTGTAGCTCTTGTGCTTCAGCCCCTCAAGCATCTTGACGGCCATCGTCTGCTCTTGCTCCAGGTACTGGGGAGCCCAAAATTGGACCCAACCCCCTAGATTCATAGAATCAGAGAATAGTTTGAGTTGGAAGGAACATATAAAGGCCATCTAGTCCAACCTCCCTGCAATCAGCAGGGACATCTTCAACTAGACCGGGTTGCTCAGAGTCCTGTCCAACCTGGCCTCCTATGTTTCCAGGGATGGGGCATCTACCACCTCTCTGGGAAACCTGTGCCAGTGTTTCAACACCCTCACCGACAAAAATGTCTTCCTTACGTCTAGCCTAAATCTACCCTTTTTTAGTTTAAAACCATTACCCCTTGTCCTATCACAACATGCCCTGATAAAATGTCTGTCCCCATCTTTCTTCTAAGCCCCCTTTAACTATTGGAAGGCTGCAAGAAGGTCTCCCTGGAGCCTTACCTTCTCTTCTCCAGGCAGAACAACCCCAACTCTCTCAGCCTGTCCTCACAGCAGAGGTGTTCCATCCCTCTGATCATTTTGGTGGCCCTCTTCTGGACGCGTTCCAACAAGTCCATGTCTTTCCTGTGCTGAGGGCTCCAGAGCTGGACACAGGACTCCAGGTGAGGTCTCACCAGAGCACATAGAGGGGCAGAATCCTCTCCCTCAACCTGCTGGCTACATTTCTTTTGATGCAGCCCAGGAAGTGGTTGGCCTTCTGGGCTGTGAGCGCACACTGCTGGCTTATGTCCAGCTTTTCATCCACCAGGACCCCCAGGTCCTTCTGGGCAGGGCTGTTCTCAATCCTTTCATCCCCCAGTCTGTACTGATACAGGGGGCTGCCCTGACCCAGGTGCAGGACCCTGCACTTGGACTTGTTGAACTTCATGAGGTTCACACAGACCTACTACTCGAGCTTGTCCAGCTCCCACTGGATGGCATCCAGTTCCTCAGGCGTGTCAAACTGCACCACTCAGCTTGGTGTCATCTGCAAACTTGCTGAGGGTGCACTCGATCCCACTATGTCACTGATGAAGCTATTATAGAGTACTGGTCCCACTATGGACCCCTGAAGGACACCACTTGTCACTGATCTCCATCTGGATATTGAGCCATTGACCACTACCCTCTGGATGTGACCATCCAACCAATACCTCATCCATCAAACAGTCCACCCATCAAATTCATATTTCTCCAGCTTAGAAAGAAGTATGTTGTGGAGGACCATGTCAAAGGAAGTCCACACAGATGATAGATTCACTCACACAGATATCAAACATGGGAGAAGGATTACTTCCCTCCATTTCTTAGTTGTGCCCCTGGTCCTACAGCACAGGGTGCTGCTAGTTTTCACTGCTGCCAGCCCCAGGGTGGTTCCTGCGTAGCTCGCTGTCTGTCATGGCCATTTCTGCAGAGCTGCTGCCCTGGCAGGCAGAGCACAGCATGGACATTCCCTAGCAATATCAGGGAAAAATTAGATATCATTGCATTAACCTGTGTCTTCTAACATGGCAAGAATAAACAGCTGGGGGTGAAGTATATCTTGCAATGCATAAAGACTCTGTCAACAGAGGAGCACTACATTTCAGAATTAAAGAGATTCAGCAGTTGAAAGATCAGAACTGTATCAACATTGGCATCTAAAAATATTAGAGGTGAAACTCTATCTTGTGAACAGAGCCAACTGTAAAGGAAAGTATTTTTGGAGAGAAGTGAAGCAGAGACGAATAAATGGGGACAGCAAATATTTACTCCTATGAGCTCATGAAGCAAGTGCCAAGAGTAAAAGAAAGCAAACATTTGTGCTCAATTAACCCCTTTTACAGAGAGCACTCTTCTTGAGCCTATGACTGCCAGCTGAGGTCCTCAGCAGTGGGCTGGGAGAAGAATGTGGCCAGGAAGAGACTCAGCAAAATGACTGAGGGTCTATTGTTTTCAGGTTTGTTTACTGCAATGAACACACTGAGGGAGTACATCCTTTATTCCTGGCATCCTTTACTTTTACATTTGTAAAACACTTGCGTGTTAACTATTCAGAATGTACCAGCTGTTATGAGACACAGCAGGCAAACAACCCTTTAGAGCTGTGTGTCTCCAAGATCATGTTCACAGGCAATCTGCCAGCCAGCCAGAGAGGAATGGTTTGCCATACGTTTACAGTGACATCTTGAACTGTAATGGGTACAAAATTCACCTTAATTCTACGTTTGAACCAGAAGTAGAAAAGCATCGCTCTTGCCCATAGTCAAGAAACACTTGTCCTCCCCTTACCCAGATAAAAAGTTCTGGAAATAGGTTTCGAAACAAAGGATGGAAAAATTACTTCCAAGTATACCTGAAGTGATGTTTATTTTTTGCATTTATTTTCTCCATGGTAATGTTGACAGAACAGAGTGTATTACATGTTAGGTCAAAAGCCTTAAACATTTTCCTGTCAAGCCTCAGCCGAATACCATTGCCAAAAACAATCAGCTGTAATCACCATCTGAAATTTGCTTTAAGTCTAACTGCGACATCCTTAACACATTGCTGAGAAACGTATGTGCTCATACTTAGGATCTTCCCCATGCTTGTTATTACTGTATTTGTGAGTCATGTGGCCAAAACTGAAATAATTTCAATTCTTGCATTTGAAGGTGTCATTCATTTGACAGATTCAGATTAAGGATGATTAAAATGTTAATTCATCAATTTGAATATATTTGCACATGCAAAATAAAATATGAACAAAGTCTCTAGACATATGATTTGGGATGGAATACTTACCATATTTTATTTACCAACTGCTTTTGAGTCTTTATTTTCCACTTAATTCTGGGCTAAGGAAAGAGAGTGTTTGTGTATACTCTGGGTAACTTTCAGGTTCATGATAGCACATTTTATCATGTGTTTCCAAGACCAAAAATATCTCCACTAAGTATTACCAATTTTAGCAATCAATATTGATGAATTTCAAAAAGCACCTAGCTATCTTGCTGTTCTGGCAGCTCAAAAAAGGTCATTCTGGCTTATCAATAGTCCACGAAATTTTATTTCAGCTCTATGAAATCTAGAGCAGCTCCTCAAGCTTAAATTAACATCATGGTATTATTCTACCTTAAGAATATTCTATCTTAAAAATTTATTCTATCTTAATTGCAAGCAAGAATTATTCTATCTTAAAAAAATTACAAAACAACCCTCCAAAACTGAATTAATAAGCATGAATTTAATATATTATTTTTTATTTTTTAAAATATCCTACCAGTTGTCATATGCAACCTCACATTGAGCTCTTTTTTCACGTTTCACTGGAGAGTTATTTCCCAGTCCGCTAGTTTTTACAGGCACAGTTTTAATAGAAAAGTGGCACTCCCACCCAGATACGCAGTGGTGTGGTCACATTAGGAAGTTTCAAGTTGAGTTTTCATCAGAAGTTCACTTAGCCTTGGTGGAGATGTATATTAATGAGACACTAAGGCTGGAAAATCTCTGTAGCTGCTGAGCAACTTTCTAAGGAACTGGAGAGTGTGCTGAGAGAGAATACTCTGTTGAACTGGTACCTCTCCAGTAAAATATAGCCTGCTTGAAAAAAGAGGAAAATGCTTTAGTTTAGTTATTTAAATACTTGTTACAGTGTCACATTCCAAATAAAATATGCTCATGTACAGAATAATATTTATTCTTTTGATGGGCATCAAGAACAACATTCCTTCAAATCAATCAGTTTGGAGAAACATGACACTGAGACAATTATAAAAGCAGCAAGAGAGTTTTAAGCGTTTTCAGTCTTAGAAAAAGGGGAAATGAATGAAGGAATAGAGTTAAGGGGTAGAGGAAAGAAAGTCATTTTAAATACTTTGCAATTGTATGTCAAAATACTAAAACAAGACTTCAGCTAGTTCATCAGCTTGATGATGTCAAAAAAATTTTGACCAGGAAGACATTTGAAAATGTCAACCACTTCATGTCAAGCTACTCTTGAGTCAAAAAAGCTGTAAAGAGCTATATTATTATATTAAATAAAAAAACAGAAATGTGAAACATGAAATATCACATCTTAAACAACTGCACAATGTTCTCCTTTTGCTAAGAGGTCTAAGACTGAATTCTGATGCTCAGTTATTCGCAGCTTCTTACTTTGTAATGGAGCTAATAAAAAGTAAGGAGGGAAAAAATGTTCCTAGTGTAAAAAGACTGACTCAGCTCCCTTGATTTTGAGTTCAATTCACTTGCCTCCAAATGAAATCAGTCCAATATTCTTAAAAGAAATGTTAATGAGATCATTAGTCTTTATCCAGCAGATGTTTATAATTCGTCAGTGACTATTTTTTAGAACAGTATGTTTAATTTTCAGAAGCTCCCTCTTTCCAGGGAGGTCAATTACTCTAATGTGTTTATCTAGTTCTCTAACAGTAATACCCTATGTCACATGGCAATATCACTTTAAAAATAGAGCAGATTAAACAAATCGCTTTACTTGTACTGTAAAAATATTGGTTGTGGTTTAAAATGAACCTTCGTAAGTATGCCTTTAATGGCTTGTCTTCTAAAACACAAGGCAAGTGTAACTACAGTATTATGTTCCTCACAAACCCTGAGGCAATGTTGAAAGATAAACGATGACTTTAAGTGCTATTGGTTAAATCTAAATGGGCACTGAACAGATAAGATCAAAATTAAGACACTGAAGATCAGCTTATGCAAAGCAATACGTACTTGCTAAATTCTACTGCAGATTATTTCTGCAGTTTTCATGTTTAACATCTTTAAACAGGAACAAAGCATACCAGTATGAAAAACAAGATGACAATTTACAGCTTTGCGCTGGTTTTGTCTGGGATAGAACTAATTTTCTTCACAGTAGCTGGTATGGGGCTGTATTTTGGATTTGTGCTGACAACAGTTATGATAACACAGGGACGTTTTAGCTATTGCTGAGCAGGGCTGACACAGAGTCCAGGCCATTTCTGCTTCTCACACCACCCCACCAGTGAGAAGGCGGGGGGTGCACAAGAAGCTGGGAGGGGACACAGCTGGAACAGCTGACCCCAACTGACCAGAGGGATGTTCCATACCATATGATGTCATGCTCAGCATATAAAGCTGGAAGAAGAAGGAGGAAGAAGAGGACATTCAAAGTGATGGCGTTTGTCTTCCCAAGTAACCCTTACGTGTGACGGAGCCCTGCATCCCTGGAGATGACTGAACACCTGCCTGCCCATGGGGAGAAGTGAATTAATTTCTTGTTTTGCTTTGCTTATGCGTGGCTTTTGCTTTAGCTCTTAAACCGTCTTTATCTCAACCCACAAGTTTTCTCACTTTTACCCTTCCGATTCTCTCCCCCATCCCTCACTGTGAGGAGGGGGCACAGTGAGCAAGGGGCTGTGTGGTGCTTAGTTGCCAGCTGGGGTTAAACCATGACACCCATGCTTTTAATACTCAGGTCTGTTCTGCAAAATGCTACATGGTCTTATTTTAACAGAACACAAGTTTTTGCAGGATCAAGCCCAAACTTAGCATCTAAGTAACCCAATACTTAGCATGCATGCTCAGCTTTTGCTTCAGTGTCTTGAAATTGGATGGAACTAATGCATGTGCTTAATTTTAAGCATAGTCCATGGGTCAGGAAGGGGCTGCCCACCACACCAACACCTTCTTGTGAGAAATGCTTGGTTCTCAGTGGAGAGGGACTACCAGCTCTGCTGGGACTGTGCTGATCCCCATATTCATGAACAGCCATGAAAAGGGGTAAGAACGTTTGCTGATAATAGTCAGGGTAATAAGGGCAAGGACTAGTTGAGAACAACTGCAGAAAGACATGATAAAAATGAGCAATTAAATGACAGAAGAATTTCTATTTAAATGTAAAGGGACACATAAGGTTAAAAAAATACCCTTAACTTCATATGCCAGATGATGAGCACTGAGCTAACTGTTATATCAGGAGGAAGACCTTGGGTGATGATAGTCCCATGAAAAGAATAGATTAATGCTCAGCTCTAGTCAAAAAAATAAATATACATTGGAAGTTATTGAGAAAGAAATAGAGACCAAAATAAAGATCACTGTTCTGTGGAATAACATGTGGCTTTCTTGCATCTTAAATAGATATTTTTGCCTAAATTGGAGACAGAGTACTCAGTACTCAGCAAGAGTTGCTTTCTAACCTCTGCTATCCACTATTGTAATCAGAAGAGTCAGACTTGCTAAACAAAATACTGGATTGCTGTTAGCAACACAGGAAAAAATTAACAATGAGATTCTCAATGAGAAATTGCTTTGAAACAGAGTATCTTTACCTTAAAAACTCAGTGATTATACTTCTCATATTTTCCATTTCAAATAGAAACTTCATTAGTTTTCTTTCAGAAATCACTCAATTAACGGAAATGTTCTTAAGGAAAGCAGATAGAAGCTATGCTTAAAAAAAAAAGACAACAAGTAGATAAACAGTACTGACTTTGACAAGGGACAAACAGCAAAATCTCAACTATTTTCCTATCATAATTTTAATTACGTAGAAAGCTGAACATGTCCCGGAAGTAGACATCTACATTTCATCAGATGAATTTTATCCCATGTGTCCATACAACTTTGATCTTGGCTTGAGTGTCTACGTGCTAAGAGGAACAGAAAATAAATAGTAACAACTATTAACCTTGGAGGTTACAGTGATATCTCAGTAAGTGAGCTATAAGAATGCAGATAAAGTTATTAATAGTAGTTATTAATTATATTACGGTGGTCCCTGCAAAGCCCAGCTGAACACCAGTACACAACTGTACTGGCATTTTAAAGACAGAAAAAGAAAACAGCCCCTGCTCCAGAGAATTCAACATCCGAAATTTAGATAATGCAGAACAAATGGCCAAAACAGACTTGCTGACTTGAAGGTGAGCCAGAATGGTCAGTCAGCAAGTTTAGCAGAGTGAGTGGAGACTCAGGTTTCTACTTGCATAGACAACTTAAAAAGAAAATAAAAACTGTCAGGGAAATGCAGTCAAAACAGAATAAAGATGGGAATTATCCTGTTCCTGAAAACCTGGGTGCCCTCTGGTAGTGCCAGCAGTCTTTGGTACAGAGATTGGCTTTATTTTCCCCCAACTGCCTCATGACATCCTTGCAATAACATCCTCAGCACCACTGTCTGCGTGCTTTTGGAGTATGGTGCTGCAGCAGAAGCACGGATTATGATAGCATCCCTCTAAGTACCCTTCTCAAAGAATGCCTTGGGAAGGAGGCATCAGAGTAGGAATATTGGAAACAGGTGTTTTTTTTGTTCACAATTTCAGAAACTGAAGTGCTTCTGAAAAGGTTATTGAAGTGACCACATTAATGTGGTGTCACAGGGATTAAAAAGACAAGTACAAATGATTGGCTAGAGGAATGCCTATAAGCAGATGAATACTGACAAATAATTTCAGGGAATATTAATGTTGCTTTTCCGTTAAATCCATTTCACTTCTATTCATAGCAATTTCTTTGCATTGTAGGAATAACTTGCCAAAGCAGGGAATTTTAAATTCATGCTAGAAACTACTAGAAAACAGAATTGTTATTTGTAGCTGGGAATACTTGTACCAGAAATATGACTGATTTTTTTTCTGGCCAGGGAACACAAAAGCCCGTGACCCGTTTGTTCAGTCAAAATCAGCTGAAATTTGAAGGCCAGCTTCACTTTCCATTCCAGTAGATGAATAACTGCTTTCAGAGAAAACTCAGCAAACAGTTTCTACTCAAGAAATTTGGAAAAATGCCATGTAAATAGTGAAGAGGGAAAATTAGTTTTGATTGCTTCAGATTAATCTAGAGGAAAAAGCGACTAATCTCTGTGTCAGAGTTGTTAAGCGAGCAGACATGCTTCCACTGTAACTAGACTGTTCTTCAAACAGCAGCAGGTCCCATCTCATCTAATAGTTGTCTATCTCAGTAACTCCAAATTTGCACTGTAGTGTAACTTAGCACAGTCAGGCATGAAATAAGGAAACTAGCATTTCTGGAATAATTTCTAAATGAAGATATTAGCATTTCTAGAATCAGCCACATTACTTGAGGAAGCAATAAAGAACCCATCATTTAGTCCAGGTGAAGAGAGAGTTTCTAATAAAATGTATCTGAGATGATAACAGACTGCCATTAACAACACAATGTTAGGGATGAAAAGTAACTTATAGCTCTGTAACTTGGAAATATACGCTGCTGCTAATAAAGCACTGTGAATGCTCTAAGTGCGGCTGGAAGAGGAGTTTTGGCTTGTCTCAGGCAGAAGAAAGCAGATGGACACCAGACAAAGCTCCCTCTACATCTCACACAGCTTTTTCCCATGATTCGTACATGTGTATTTCTCGTCCTTTTAATGGTAAACTCAGCATTGTTTAGAAAATTACCTATGGCTACTTTCAAACTCATAAAAACATGTTTCCTTTCTTAGAATACGATAGTGTACATTTTAGAGTCCACATATTTGTTGTTCAAAAATTTTGCAAGTAGTAAGTGCAAAATGAACACCAACAGTATAAGTTCACATGTAATTTGAAATATCAATTAATAAAAGCAAACTCAGTGCATACACTCCAAAAAGTGAGAGAATTCAGCAAAATTCTGAGATAAAATGTATGTATTTATACATTCTAAATGGAGGTCATACTATTTGAATAGTTACAAAAAAACCCAGCAGCTTAATTTTCTAAATTCTAATGTGCCATAGATTAGATATGTGTTAGACAGACTAATCTAAAAAAACTCTTTTGCCTACAGGGTGCTACCTACTTTTCCCTTTTCCTCTCTCTTCTAAGAAAACCACAGTAGTTTCTGGCTTGATAATAAGTGAACAGTCACAGTCACATTCCTTATGTTTCTTTTGTTGTTAGTCTAGAAAAACAGAAGTCTACATTTTTGTGACACACTAATAGAGCAGAATATTGATGGAAAAAAATAACTCTGACACAGAGTAAATTACTGGGGCTGCTCCTGCAAAGTTGTTGCTGGAACCTGACCTTGTGTTTCTTATTCCTTATTAAAAATGTGCATACAATTAGTACATAATTTCTCTATTTCCACTGACAAGCCTTATCACGCTATTCCATAGACACTACAAGTAAAATTATCAAGAAGCATGTATTTCAGCTGTTGGTACACTGGGGTATGTTTTCTGTTAATGGTTCTGTACTGCTTTATAATTATGCCTGGTTTATTTAGTTTTGCCTGTAATTAGTAATTTTTAATAGACCTGATACATTTATTCTAGCTTCTAATACTGTATATAAATAGAAATATCATAAGCATATTAGGGGAAAAGTTTGGATGTATTGAAAAACTCCTTTATGGTGAACTAAATAGGCCAACAAGATACCCTCCATTTGCCTCTCTAGCAGCTAACAACCTTGGGCAGACTCCTCCTGCTGCAGCTGAAATAATGTGACTTTCAACATCAAATAAACTATTTCAGGTAGCACTATAGTGCAATTAACGAACAAATACAGAACGCCATTTGATGCAAGATTTCTTAAAAACTTGTCAATGGATTGTATAAGATGTGAATGTCTTTGTCCTACTTAGCTGGGACAAGGGCATAGATTGCATTATCCGTTATCATAAAAAACCTGAAACAAGTCTTTGTTGCCTGCTCTTGCAATTTAACTGCACTGCTTGTGATATTAGCTTTTTTTATCTTGCAGACTTGTGATACTGTATTTAAATCCATTATTAGACTAGAATATCATCATTTGGGGGCTTAGACTTTGTTTAGGCAATACTAAAACTAGATAATACGATTCTCTCCAATGCCTCTTAATGAGCTAATGTAACTTTTTCATTACTTCCGTGAAAATACTGATAAGTATGCTCAGTTTATTTGTATCCATTTCACCTCCTCCTCCACAAAATCAAAACACATGGATTTTATTCCACTTATTGGAAAACTGATGAACGATGAAGTTCAAGTAACAGATGTGACAAAATTTGGCCTTTTATGTTAAATGTCTAACAATACCAAATTACTTACTGTGGAGAAATCAGGACAGTGTATTTTCCCCAAAGCTTTCATATTGCAATCTTCGTGAACAGCTTCCATTTTATTAATTAGGAAATATCAGTGTTTAGTTACTGTGTTTCAGGATTAGTTTAGCAGCTTAATAGAGAAGTGAATGAAGCTCAATGTTAAATGAGTACTGAACTACTAAAAAAAGATCTTACAACCAGTGACTGGTCCATTTTACAAAAACTCTTTACAGACCCTGTCAAAAAGGCTTACCCTCTCTCACTGACTCGTATCAGTTGCAAGCCAAAGATCATATGCTTCCACTGCGTCCCACAACCCACAGCCTCATGGCAAAGAAAGATGGCACAAACTGGAGCTTGTGCAAAATGTGGGTGAAAGACAAGCCAACAGTAGCTCCTAACTTCCAATGCCATAGACATCCTGGTGAAAGTGAATGAGAATAGAGAGAGTAAAGGAAAATGGGGAAAAAACCTCCCACAGAACGGCATAAAAACATTAAAATTCTTATTCCTGCTATAATAATGAAACACTTACGTCTGAAACAGTAAAAGCATGAAGATTCAAAACCAGCCTTGGATTAACAGGAAAGAGAGATGAGGAGGTAAAATGAAAGCTCAGGCTGAGGACATGATTCTCATTACACCCCTGGAACCACAGACTGGAAGCACTCCAAGAGATCAGACTGAAGGTAGGATTTCTTACACCTACAGCATTTACCTGACCTGGATAGACCCAGGACAGGATCCCATGGAATACTTCTGGTTATGTACGTACATGTTGGAAGCACTACTTATTTCCTAAGTAATTTTTTTCCAGCCAGTTTAGTTCCCATACAACCACAGTTTGCTCACCCTCACTCAGTGTGACCTCCTGTTCCATGCAGATAAAGTGTGCTCAAATGCAATTTAAAGGACAATCTGAAGTAATACCTAGATGATGGGATATTTAGGGTCAAGTAAAACACAAGAAAGTAGAAACTGACTGAATTTAAAGAAAAGTAGAATAATAAAAACATCCTTTAACCTTAACTAAACGCGTACCTTAACTTTCCACCTTTACATAACTTTCTGTGTTTTGATTTTTGATCAAATTTGCCATCAAATCAAAACTAACAATAGAGCAAAAAGCACACTCCAGAAATACCATATAGTCATGGAGTGGCAGGGTTGTTGTCACTTTAAATGAAATAAAATTCAGTGTGGTTATAGACACAATATAAAACCTAAACTGCCATATAAATTTATGATGGATAAAATCCCACTAAAGTTGCTGCCTATTTCCTTAGGTTCTTTGAAGGCGGTAATGAAACATAAAGATATGTAAGGTTTTGTGACAGCCCATACAGCTTAACGCTGACTTTCAACTTGAAATGGTTTGAGTATTTTAAATAAATCTGTTTCTCCTCCTAATTCTCTGAAGGCCACTTTGGCAGCCTAGTACAAACCATCAGGAGTCGGCGCCTCACAGAATTAATAAGGGACTATTTGTGGCACTAGTTTTAATAACAACATAACTAGCTTTTATGTAATAGTTTAGTAAGTTGATTACTTCCTGATGATGGGGATGGGCCCCTGTTTCAGGCTGAAAGACCTGCCTTCAACTCACAGGACATACGCCTGAACCACCACAGTTCAGACGGTATTGAGCGGCAGAATCTCACACTACTCTGGCCTCTGTGTTTTATATTATTTACCCAACCACATCTGGGTCAAGGTGAATGTATGCATTTGGGGTCACAGCTTTTAGGATGGTTTTGAATCCTGTTCTGAAAGAAATTTCTTGGCACAATTAATGCCATAAATACTAGGTATCACAAAGTCCCCCTAAACATCATTTCGATGGTAATTTTTGTGCTTTCCATATTACTAGCTTTTTACTGTTGCAAAGAGCAGAGAAGGCATATAGACCTTAAGATGAGAAAAGTATTAAATAATGTATGCTGTAATTGAAAAGTAAAAGCCAGACAGCATCAAAAGTGTTCCAGGCGATATAACAGTTTTTTCTGTTCCTGAAAATGAGTCATCATATTTCAGCAAATGCGTGGTCACCAATCTTAGTCTGCACAAAATCTGTTATGGTTTTTTGTGAATCAGTAGTAGATCTGACAAAAAATCAAAAATATTTCATATTGGGAAACACATTTCTGTGGAAATGAAAGAATACCACTTCTTCCAACATTTTCTGGAATAGAAGCAAGGAGGAAGTTAAGGAGTTGACAATGCTGAAATATCCTGTCTCTCAATTAAAACGAAAATTGTAACAACTGTATATGTAATAACGCAAATGAAAAATAAAGGTGAAATCAAATGTTTTTATTTTGTCAAGCTAAAATATTCTAGCTTAATTGAATAATATTCTTCTTGATTCTTCCTGTTGGTAAACTTGACATTACCATTTTTTGTTCCTTACTGAAGTAAAGAAAGATGTCAAAATCATAAAATCCTTCACAAAAAAGAACTGCTGAACAAGATATTGCCATGCAACTGTAGCTGTCATCTCTTGAAGTCACATCCCAAACATGTAAAATTGTGGTCCTACATTCACTGAGGTTTCTTTGCCATCATCCTCTAAATAACAAAAAAAACCCTCACAACAATGGCTTTGAGAAGTGAAAGTGAGTAACTTCAGAGTGGACTGAACTAATAAATAATGACAAATCTGCACTGGAAAATCAGTAATATTAAAGACTCAGAAATAAATTGTTCCTATATCGTCTTTCCTCATAGTTAGATTGCACTGTAGGTCTACATGAACGTATACACACAGCATACATATATGTCCCTTACCTATACATAAAGATAAATACATTCCACTAATTCATTTTTCCAAGTTAATAAAATTACCTTTGAGCTCAAAATGAACTTTGAGATAACAAAATGACATTGCCTCTTATGGGGTGGAGGTGGAAAAAGAGACAAGAAGGAAATAACTAGAAAGTGGGGGGGAGGGGAGAAAAAAGAAAACAGAACAGTCAAAGCTGCTGTAAGGATGGTGGTTCTGTGCCCTGTTATTTTTATGACAAAAGACATATTTCCCAATAATGGCAGCTGAAGCTTCTTTTTTCTAGCTGCAGGCTGAAAAAAGCAGATGGACCCCTTTCTGACTTTTCAAAGTTACAACTATACTTACACTCTATATCTCTCTTGTACCAGCAATCCAATAATATCAAACTCCATGGAACTGAGAACACTTCTGAAAATACAACAATTAAATTTATCTGGACATCAATTTGCTTCGATATGAAGGTCCATGATGAGTAAGCAAACATTCCACTACAGCATATATCAAAAAGCCTGCTCACCTTACAGAGTTCACTAACAGTAGAAAGTAATGGAATTAATACAGTGCATTGCTATCGACCATTTTCTCAGCAATGTTTTGCAGTCCTGTTAATACTATCTTTTCATGAGCCGCCAGCACTGACACTGTAAAAGCAACTGCTTCCACTTCTTCTGTCACCAGTGGTTATAAACACCTTAGAGTAATGGGACAACTGGCAAGGCTTAGAAAGCCAAATGGGGAGAAGTTAATTTTCAATGGAAATAAGATGGAAACACCAGTGCAGAAAAATTATTAAACATACTAGTTTGAATTTGATACTGAAATTTTGGAATAACATGCAGACATAACCTCTGCTTATCTTTAGGAATGAACATGAAAGGTTCTCCTCATCCCAAAAGCCTCTGCAACTTCAAACAAAACACAGATGTTTCTATGTGCACTCTAACAGGTCCGAGACATTTTTGCAATATAACAAAAAGCAAATGGAAACGCAACTCTCACTGCGCAGCCTGGAGGCCAGACCTCTCATCTGAGATAAGGAATAGATGAATTATTTCCTAAGTAGTTGCCTAGTGAACAAAATGGAACGGCTTCAACAGATCAAAAAGGGAGTAGATAATTCTGATAATATCTGATAATTTGGACCACTCATGAGGGAGTATAGGAGCGTAGCCAGGCAGGGACTTTATCTGATTCTCCTGCGCTCTAGGTGACTTACCTCATTTACTGAACATTATTCTTTTTGGCACCCCTCTCTCTCTTCCTCCCTCTCCCTGCTTTGATGAAAAATATTCAGATATGAAGTTTTTCCTTACTAAGGAGTTATTGATAGCAGCACATTTTCTTTTAAAAATAATAATAATTATTAATATCATTATTATTATTGGCAACCATTAATTGGCATCCTCTGTTGAAAGCTCATATTTGCAGAAAATGACAGCTCCTAATTATGCCAGAGCCTTAACTTTTCACTGCCAAAATGAAGGCAAGATTGGCATGCCAGTTGGGTGTGTTACAATACAAGGTCAGACATTGCTACTGCTGTTACTGGAATTGTCTGTGGTACATAAAAATAGCAGAATGAGAAAAGAAACTCCCTACTAATGAGTAAGGAATATTTAATAGTCTAAACAGTGGAATTTTCCTTTGGTGGATTATAGTAACCTCCCCACTGACTCCTCCCTAAGAAAATTAAAAGGTGGACAAAATAACAACCTGGCCTAAACAAGTCATATGCATGGAACATGCCATTGATAATGGACCAAAAAAATTATTAATTTTAAATATGTTTTACCAAGAAGCTGAAGCTTGCTGGTCTTATAGCTACCCAGAACAGTTGCATTTTTCATTATTTTTATACCACTCACGGAACTGAAAAGAAAAATTCATATCATGAAGCATCTTTAAGGCAATCCCACTCTCCCACTCATCTGCTGGGAGATGTTACAGCAGACTGACCCCCTGGGAGCTTCCCAGTGTCCCCTCCTTCTCTATAGACTTAGTCATGGGATACTGTCATAGTTGTATCTTGAATGCAGAGAACTACTGAATTTAAGACATTATGAAGAAAAAAAGAACTTAGACCCAACAATACTTTGCTTGTGTTGGAAATCCCTAAAAAAGCTCTTTTTGAAATAGTACGTGGTGGGTGATGTATCTTCTTAGAAATACAGGTTATGAAAAGCAC
The DNA here is from genome assembly GCF_964289735.1 of Phaethon aethereus. Classification (NCBI taxonomy): domain Eukaryota; kingdom Metazoa; phylum Chordata; class Aves; order Phaethontiformes; family Phaethontidae; genus Phaethon; species Phaethon aethereus. The sequence goes on from NC_138577.1 coordinate 18,911,963, forward strand.
ACAACGCCTATCTTCTTCAAATTCAAGCCTTCAAACTGTCTTCAAAGTATTCTATGTTGTAGACCTGAAACCTAACAGTCTGTCAAATGTTCCAAAATGAAGACTGTAGGAAACAACAGTGTTCCCCAGAAGAACTGAGTGTTTGACAACATCCGTAAAACTTGCATTTCTTTGAAAGGTCTTTAACAAATAATAACCATACCAAAATAAGACAATTCATGTTACATACTACTTCTGGAGGGAAAAAAAAATAAAAATCAAAGAAATCAGTTAAGTACCTTGAGAATTAAGACTTAAGAAAGAATATTTAATTGGCTAGCATTAGACAGCATTAACAGAAACATTAACAGGTGATCTGCAAGGCATACAGCACTTCTCAACCAGCTGCACTCAAATGCAAGAGAGTATAAATCTACTTGCCTAGAACTGCAGCAATCTCAAATCCACAGTAGATGCAGGGTACATTTAACACTGGGCTTGCATGGGCACAAGGGAGCAAGACCAGCAGAGCATCAAAAAGGGCTTGTCTCTATCAGCCTGTTCAAGTTCTTAAAGACCTACTCCCTGTTAGGTATAGACATTGCCGTAACCCCATTGATCTTACAGGAATATACAGGATAAAAGGATACAGATGTATGAATATTGATGGATGAGGGATGTGTCATAGATAATCTGCAGTGTAAAGAAAAAGAACATTTTAGCGATCTTCTTTGGCCACACTGAGTCTCATAACCTCTTACCAATGGCCTACTAAAAGGCATAGAACACAGTGAATTTGTAACACTCTGTTGTAAGAATGGTGCTATAGCACCAGGGAAATCACTGACAACAATTAAATGTAAGCATTGGTATATATTAAATATCATTCTGGATTACTATCAACTATGTCAAGGTTATAAGCATATCTGCATTGCCCTGAGAATATCAAACCCCAACTGGTTCCCAATTTTAAAAGTGCTGACTGTGTAGGAATTGGCTGAGATGGGACAATATAACCTTGTACCTTATGATGCATTTTTATATGCCAAGGACACCATAGCAAACAAGCATCTGGGAAGGCAGGGGAATCTTCAGCTGTCTACTGATTTTAGAAATCTCAGATTTGGAAGTCCACTTTGATAACTCATACCTCAGTCCTTCAAGGAATGAAGGAAAGATGTGGCAAATCAGGAACTATGAAAAGATGTCACTTTTGGGGGAAAAAAAATTCAAACTTGTTGATGGTGCACAGTACAGGCATGCTCATCCAAGCTCATAGGAGAGGTGCGTAATCACAATGCAATAGCAACTGCAATAGAAACTGCATTTGAAACGATTTCAGTGGAAGAAATTGTGAACAGTGACAGAAACATTAATTTAAAACAGATAGAATAGCAGCCTTTAGTGATGCTGGTGCACTTAGCATGACTAAAAGGCAGTGTACAATATTTTTACATGCCAGCAAAGACAGCACTATGAATTACAAAACTGTTACTTAGGGTAGAAATACATTTTGAAGAACAGTATAAAATAAAAGATATGCCTTGGCAGGCATTGTTCTGAAGGTGTGCAGGTTTTTACCTGAGTTTTTTTAATATAATACTCCATTTTGCTGAGCCATTTTGACTCACTGTTTCTTCTTACACTGATTAGTTATCAGAGCAGCAGATCTGTGTCAATGTTAGACCATTTTTTATAATTTTTCAATTACCAATAGTTTATCTCATCACACTTTCAACCAGGAGGTAGATTAAGTCACAAAGCTCCTAAAGAGACATGGGTTTTTAAGCAGTATCATAAAACTTCACATTGAACACTTCAGGATAAAAGGCTTATTAAAATGTGCTTTTTTCATTGGCAGAAATAATATTTTTTCTAAACTAGACGTAGTAAGTGGAAGATTGAAAGTCTAGTATTGGGCCAAATCATCTGACGAGTTTGAAACATCTCTATCTATTTAAGAGTTATTATAATTCATTTTGTTCTACCTACATAGTAGAGTTCACCTATTAACACTAACGAGCTGATGAACACTTCTCCCCATATCCAAGAAACTGATGATATTCTTTCAAAGCACATAACACAGGACACATAACTTTGTTTTTCAACTACAAATACTTGATCTGTCATGGAAAACACCGTGAAGAGGTAGAATTCTACTTAATCGTTCTTCACCTGCTACTTTAGAAATATTCTGAGGACATCGTCTAAGGTAACTGAATGCTAGCAATATCCCTGCAAAGCTCTGGCACAGTCTTAGAACTGGAACAGACTATGCCAGTTACATGCGTTACACTTAAACTCAAGAGCAACTTGAAAAGAAAAGTTTAAAAAGGTTAGATTTGTTCCTCTGTTCCACATTTAAAAGAGCTTTTCAGCAGATCAATGAAATGGGTCAGCAAGGTAAATCTTCAGGAGACTCCAGAGTTTCCATCGGTAACACGGAAAATTCTCTAATTTTTACTGCTGCAGCCTCACTGAATTCAGTTGAGATGAAGTTGAGACTAGATCACTGAATTCAAAATATTACAAGGCAAAACTAAACGATCTTCACCTTTTCATTTTCTCCAGGTCATACACCTTATTTCTTCTACACACAAGTAAATTCTCAATGTTATCACTAGGAGGCTAGCGATAGAAGGTCTAGGAGCTAGGAGCTTGATAGCAGGTCTAATAGCCAAGTCTAAGAAGGCCCCTAGGTAGCATGTTTTGAAGTGTTTGCTCTCCAGTGCTTAATGGGTGTCTGGGCTCCCTGCCCAATTTTTGGAGAGAGATGGACACTTCAGATGGTGCTACTAAGAGTCGTAACAGGGAGCATAGATCTGCTGACAGCTAGTCAATGGGAAATGTCAGGGCTGAGGCATTGCCCTTTCTGTGTGTGTCACAAAACAGTCATTCCACAAAACCCACACATACCCACACTGACTTTCTGTCAGTATGAATGCTCCCATCATGGGAGCAGAGCCACATGTTCCATTAGCACAAAGAATCTCATCAGGTCAGGTAGGGTAGTGTGCCAGAGCAAACCTTGTCCCACGCCAGATTTTGCCTGAAGCCCTTCAGACCAAAGAGGGAAGGGATTCCTAGTGTCCTGCTTCCTTTCTTCAAGACATTAGTGGACGACATGGTGGACTTCCTTGGGTTTGTTTCCTTTTATAAAATAAACCACTGCTACTATAGGGAAAATTTTTTTACAGGGAATAAACTTGATGATTGGAACAACTCTACATTCTGTAGCTTTCATCTGGGATGGCTTGCAAAAATACTCTAACTCAGCAAATATGACAAATTTAGAAAACTGGTTTTCTCTCTTTTGTTTCCAACTGTAAGAAGAGACACTGAAGCACATGTCTTCTTGATACGTTTATTTGTAATAGTCTAAATAAAAACTGTCATGTTTTGCATCTTCAGCTGTGGAAACAGACTTGAGGGACTCGGAGCTACGAATCCGGTAACAGGCTCTGCCCCTTCGCAACCACTGCCTGTGAGCACAGAGCACAGACCTTGTGTCTTCCCAAGACGCTTACATGACATAAAGGAAGAGGTGGGGGACTGAAAAGATGCTAGAGAACAAACGTTTGGGGGCATATTTCTCAGTGCAAAAAAAACAGCTGAAAATCACTTGAGTACATTTGTAGCTCAATTTAAAAATAAACTACAGTTTGATAAACTTTATCCGTGTAAAACATCAGAAATGTGAAAATACTAAAAAATATTTAGCAGATATGTATCTCTGTATTCCTACATCAGATTTGCAAGTATAAATCATCCAGTGAAAAGAACAATGTCATGCCCCAAAACTCTGCTAACCAACCAGAATGCTGCACAAATAAAACGTTATATACATGCAAATGGAGAGGGGAAATGGTGCAAATACTGCACTTGTGACACTTCAGTCCCACATACAGTGATCACAACAGCCCAGCTCAGCTGCTGCCTACCCCTGACAGGGTCTGCATGTTTCTGATCCTACTTAAGCCCTCTAGGTAGCTAGAAAGCTGCTTCTACACCTGTTCCAAACTGCCCTAAGCAGCGCAGATGACCAAAGATTGATAGACATCCAAGAATTAGAACACGGCAATGGATCTGTCTTGATGACCAGTAAGAATATTCCTTTGTAAATGACTAATTAATTCAATTATTACATGACAATAATATCACTACAAACATGGAGATGTCAGTCAAAACTGGAGTCCCAAAACATAAACCCAGATTAAAAGATGGTACCTGTTAAGGAAAATGAAGAAAAAAATAAGCTAAGGCAAGTTGAAGGCTAGTAAGTGTTCAAGAAGTCTTGAGAGAACATGCCAGATGTTGTGATTTTCCGCAGTGTCCTAAACTGCCTAAACTGACCAGACATAGTTATGATTTCTGTGAAGATCAGTCATTCTTTCCATAATAATAAACATGAAAATATTTTTAAAATATATTTACACATAAAATTAATAAAAGCTCTATTTAGCAGATTAAGAAGTTACACTTAATACACTAATAATATAGCAATTCAGAGAGACATTTCTTGTGAGGTGTCACCAGTCTTGTTCCTTTTTCATTGGACTGATCCTGCTGAGTATTTGCAATGACAAGAACACAGTCAGGGGAGAAAGAAATGGAGTTCTCATCTTCCAGCAACAAACTGGATGTCAGGATAGTGGATGCAATTCACAAAGTTCTGTGTTACCACCAGCCATAGCACTTGTATATTTTTCAAATAGCTTAAACTGAAAGATGGTAGTCAAGGAAAATATCACAGATGAGCTTTTTGATACAGGTTTTCTAGACAGACAGACTGGTTCTTCTACACAGGAGCTAACAAGAAGCACCAGTTATAGAGAAAAAGTCATTTACAGGGTGAAGTTGCTTGCCCCCTTTCTTGTCAGATTTTCTTTTTTTTTTACCACCTCTCCCCGAGGTTTAGCATGCATAATGATTAATATAGTATTACATTTTTTTAGTATATTTAGCACTGGAACATAGAGCTACAGGTGCATTGCTGCTCCAAAAAGATTACTGTCAAAAGATCAAAAAAGGAGAACTGAAGGAAAATGAGACTCCTCAAACATGTATAATAATCCTGAAATTCACGCTTAAAATATCTCAAGCTATACCTCTTTCATGACTTAGCAAAAACTTACAGCTTTTTTCTTCACATAAGAGAAAAACTTTTAGAGGAAGTGGAAGGAAATCCATAGGACCATGGCCATGACTCATGTGGGACTGTAAGTTTCAAAACTGTTTAAATGAGAGGAAAAACAAAATTCTGTATTAAATAACAACTAAAAATATTTATTTTAGATGCTTCCTTTTTCATTTCAGTGTTGGATTCATAAACCAAATATTTAACTGACTATCTTTCATTGTCTGTACAAAAATAAGAGAAAGAAACTGATTCACTAGATGAAGCTTCTTAAAATAGCTGAGGTCAAATAAAAAGATGTTCATATGTCTCTGTAACAAATAATGCCCCAAATTTATGATACTGTACTGTCACAACAATTTAAAATTCTTAGCTCTAACTAGGTTGTTCAACACAGAAGCATGTAGTTTTAAAATTACAATGGAGCTGAAGCTGAAGAGGTCATGTCTTCAGCTGGTATTCAGACCATGTTCACTTTAGACAAAGGATCCTTATGCATCTAAAAAGGGGGAGAGAGAGTTTCCTAAAGGCAAAATCCAAAGTTGTCAAAATTACTTTCTCACCCTGAAGAGCACTGGTAATTGGCTGAAGCAGACAGCATGGGAATTGCGACAGCATGGGAATTGCTGTGTCACAGGAAAGCATCCAGTAGAGCTGCTGTCAAATGCTACCATTTCTAAACACCCTGCTAAGACTAAAAATGTTTTTACCTCAAATACAAACTTTCTTAACTACTAAACAAGAGTTGACAAGAACTAGTGAGTCTATCAATTATGTTACAAACAGAAAAATAGTAATAAATTTTGGTGTCAACTGATTTTACTTTCACTACCTTCTATGGGAATAAAAATGTGAAGGTTAAATGAAAAGGAAGAAAGCATGTAAAGTTCTACCAAATTTGTTTTATAATGATTTTAAAAATAAGCTATCTCTTAATGGATTTACTTGTTTTAAACATTACAGTGTTAATTAATTGTATTCATGCAAATTATTTTGACACCTTCATTTCCAGTGCCTGGCAGTTACTATGTCAATTAAGAGGCCAAATAAACAGACTGATTTTTTTTAAACTATTTTTAAAACATCAATAAACCTACATATAAACCATATGCAAACATTAACAGAAATATAAATAAAAAACCACCTAGGGCTAAGTTACTAAAATTGTCACAAAATAAAAAGGACAAAGAGAAAAATACATTTATCGTATAGCTTGGTTTTGATATGGGCAAAATAAATAGGTGATGGGAAAAAGAGTGTTTGTATGGTTGATGTTGAAGGAAAAACAGTGTTTCACTCAGAAAGTCTTTGCAAGAAAAATGTAAGTTACTTGTTTGGGTTTAATATCTTAAAACTTCTTGGCACTCAAAACAATGCAGCAGATCTAGAAGTTACTCCTTGCCTGCTGAAATTACATTTTAGTTGTTTTGGGTTTTTTTAACTCCCTTGTTAAAACATATCTGACATTAAATTTCCCCAGCTAGAAATCAACTCTCATGTGGGATGCCCACTCATTTTTGAGACAGATGAAGATATAATCAATGCCTTTGGCTGAGGGAAGAATTGATCATCCTTAAGAGAACCACTACACCTTCTTCAATACTGTGCTTTCGAAATCCCACAGGAAGGTATTCTTAAAAACAGATTCATTTTAAATTATGCACAGCAATATTCTCTCTCCAGGTTCAGGTTTTGGCCATAAATCTTGTATGCCACTATCTTAAAAGTATGAACAGAACCATTAACTCAGCAGTGAAACTTTCAGTTTTTAGGGGAGATAAATGATTGTTTGTCATTAGCCTTTGAATATTGCCAGTCACTTAAGGCAAACTAAGGTAAATTATGATGCATAGACAATTACTCTGGAGAGATTAAAACTATATATAGGACCATTTTCTTCGGTTCCTATTTAGAGGAACAAAGATGTTGTTAGAAATCTTCACACTTGGAGACATATTCATATAAATATGTACATGCACATTTGTTGACCCACCTAGTGGATGAGGGAAAGGCTGTGGACGTTGTCTACCTGGACTTTAGTAAAGCCTTTGACAGCGTCTCCCACAGCATTCTCCTGGAGAAACCGGCGGCTCGTGGCTTAGACAAGTGTACTCTTTGCTGGGTAAAGAACTGGCTGGATGTCTGAGCCCAGAGAGTTGTGGAGCATGGAGTAAAATCCAGCTGGTGGCTGGTCACAAGTGGTGTCCCCCAGAGCTCAGGTTTGGGCCAGTCTTGTTTAATATCTTCATTGATGATCTGGATGAGGGAATCGAGTGCTCCCTCAGTAACTTTGCAGATGACACCAATTGGGTGGGAGTGTTGATCTGCTGGAGGGTAGGAGGGCTCTGCAGAGGGATCTGAACAGGCTGGATCGATGGGCCGAGGCCAACTGTATGAGGTTTAACACGGCCAAGTGCAGGGTCCTGCACTTGGGGCACAACAACCCCATGAAACGCTACAGGCTTGGGGAGGAGTGGCTGGAGAGCTGCCCAGCGGAAAGGGACCTGGGGGTGCTGGTTGACAGCCGGCTGAACATGAGCCAGCAGTGTGCCCAGGTGGCCAAGAAGGCCAACAGCGTCCTGGCCTGTATCAGAAACAGTGTGGCCAGCAGGAGTAGGGAAGTGATTGTGTCCCTGTACTCGGCACTGGTGAGGCCGCACCTTGAATCCTGTGTTCGGTTTTGGGCCCCTCACTACAAGAAAGACATTGAGGTGCTGGAGCATGTCCAGAGAAGGGCAACGAAACTGGTGAGGGGTCTGGAGCACAAGTCTTATGAGGAGCGGCTGAGGGAACTGGGGTTGTTTAGTCTGGAGAAGAGGAGGCTGAGGGGAGACCTTATCGCTCTCTACAACTACCTGAAAGGGAGTTGTGGCGACGAGGGTGTTGGTCTCTTCTCCCAGGTAACCAGCGATAGGACAAGCGGAAATGGCCTCAAGTTGCACCACGGGAGGTTTAGATTGGATATTAGGAACAATTTCTTTGCTGAGAGAGTGGTCAGGCATTGGAACAGGCTGCTCAGGGAGGTGGTGGAGTCACCATGTCTGGAAGTGTTCACAAAACGTGTGGACGTGACACTTCAGGATATGGTTTAGTGGGCATGGTGCTGTTGGGTTGATGGTTGGACTCGATGATCTTAAAGATCTTAAAGGTCTTTTCCAACCTGAATGATTCTGTGGTCCTGTGTGATTCTGTGAGTTGTCTGAATTACCATTATTTTCTCACCTTTTTTTTTTTTTTGACACTCACATCTTCCCTCTCTTCTACAGGCAGCCCAACTGTACAAGGCCCATTGCATTAGGAAAGATTACAGTAGCTATATCATAATCAGCCATTCGGCCACTTTCAGCTTTTTACAGATGGTTTCTCCCATGCATATACAGGGAGAATATACACATGCTATACAGGGCTCTGCTGTCACAGCTGTTCACCTAGGAACACCCACTTGGACACAAAGCAGGATCTCCAGCGTTGCGTATTTTGTCACACAACACCAAGGTTGAAATGACACCGAGCACACCGCATGGCAGCAGTTCCTGCCAGACCAATAACAAGTCGTAACACTTGGTGGAAAGAAAGGCAGTGCAATTACAAGGCACTATACCCAGGTAAGCAGATGTATAGTTAAACTTGTTGCTATTGGTTCTGAAGGCAGAGAGGATGAAAAAAAAAGAGTTATTTTAAGATAACAATAAGTAACAAAGAGGAAAACACTATGAGCCTAGACACATGGGAAAGCATGTATCTGGGTTAAGAAATATGAAAATGGTGAGAAAGAGCATGTTACCAGCGCAGTATGGTGAGGAAAGCCTAACAGTTCAATCACAGCCTTCATTTCTGCTTGGAAGCAAAGAGCATAGCTCTGACATTCTCTGAATTAGGTTATTTTCCTGTTCTTTTCAGGTCACAACTATATTTAAATCATACATTACGCATGTGGGATAATGTCACAGTTATTTGGAATAAACTCCATGAGATTCAGGTTAAAAATAACTCATTAAATAGAACTTGCAACTGGAAAAGCCATTTCTACACCATCTCAGTCCCTCAGCCCTCTCTAAATAGCTTTAAACAATTTCTTCTTACACTCTATGTAGTTAATTCAGACCATTTTATCCTTATAAAGCAGAACCTTGTTCCTAATTAACAATTAAACCACTATTCCATTGTCTTCCATCAGAGCCATAACAACAGAAACCTACTCAAACAAGTAGTGTCCCAGGTATTTTATTGTATTAGAGGGTAGTCAAATTGATCAAAATCAGAACATGATCCTCAACCCATTGACATACAGTGAATTCTGTCCACTTCAGTTCTGGTCTTACTCAATAGAATGCCCAGACGAGCCAAGGAACATGACAGACAGGGAGAATAAAAAAAGGCAACAGTGCATGGATGGTCTACTCAGCACAGCCCAGCACAAGTTCTCCAGATACCTCTCTTTTCTACCTGTGAGACCTTTGTGAGATAACTGAGGCAATGCTCTCCCACAAAATTCATGGGCAAACTGTTCTCCACATAAGAGAATGCAAGAATACAGTGGTGGGCTTTGGGTTTTTTTAATTTAAATGCCTGTTCACAGTAACTGACACCTTTCTCCCTAAAGTAGAGCAGAGAATTATATCAACTTGGAATCTAATGAATTATTTTTCCACACTTGAATACATGATTATTTAATTTAAAAATGAAATGCCCCTTGTAGCCAAATGTTAGGAAGAGGTTAAAATTGTTCATACCCAGCTCCTGCCTGTATACTTTTCTGATTTATTTTTCCTGTATAACTTGTTCCTCAGCTTTCAATTAGTAATAACACCCTGTAAGGACATCTTGTTGCTTCCTTTAATAAATAAATGATGTATTAAATATTATTACAGTGGATTGTAAGTCTCACATTTCAACTGATAACTGAGCATATTTTACCATGTAGACTAGCAACATAGCTTCAGATTTGTCTTCTAAAAATTTATTTTAAAAGTTACTCTATTTAAGACAGCATAAAATGGCCATAACATATCCCTAACAATGTCTAAAGATGACTTGCCCTAGCACCTACGTAAAGAGAATACCAAGATAAATTAAAATCTGTGCACGAATCTAAGGTATTTATTCAACTGGCTTCTTTACATGCAAAGATCTATTGGTATTGTGCAAACAAACACAGAGAGGAAGGATCTTACAAAGCATTAGTGACAAGCTGGGAATATCTTTAAGTTAAATTACTGTTGCTGAGTAATTTAGAAATGTAAACAGTCATTCTGAACTGGTGACTATTAATACAAAACTGAAAATGCAGAGATAGCTGAATGGATTGTGCTTACCCTGCAAAGAACACACGCTAAAATTGTCATTCTTGATAAAATACATCGTAAAAAAAAGAAAAATCCAATTCACATGTTCCCTTTCTGTCTCCTCACTGCAGGAACCAAAGACAGCTCGTAACATGTGCCCTCACTCACTATCATAGCGCCCAAACGGTGAACCATGAGCCAGACCAGGAACTGCCCAAACAGCTCTTTGGCCGTCATCACCTTCTTTGACAGCTCTTCAGCTCCAGGGAAGGAGCAGGACAATATGGCGAGTGGCCAGCAGCTCAGTCCTTCAAGAGGACTAAACGTCCCCGACTTTCCCCTTTGCCTGATGTGGGGTGTATCCATCAGGCCATTACTCTGTGAAAGCAAAGCAAGCTTTCTGTTGGTGTTAAAAGCTTAGGACGGAAGAACAAGAGGCTTTTTTTCCAAATCTGCAGCCAGGAGTAATGTGTGCAAGCTCTAGCAAGCGCAAAACAAGGAATTATCTCCAGAATGGCTTAAAAAATAATGAACAACAAATTAGACTTCAAAATATTTTTGTAAAAAAGCTGTGTTACACAACAGCGTCAAAGACAGGGTGACGCAGTTCTGATCATTTTCAAAACCGAGTGGCTATCATCACCTAGAAATGCAGACCCACCTTCTTGGGTCTGCAGCCAAGACTCCCAGCAACAGGCCCATCACCATAGAAGCAGACAAAACTCATATAAAGAAGAAAACATTATCCTCCAATATTTGAGTACAAGAAAATTTATCTCAGGCTGTGTTCCTCATGGTTCACCTCCCAGGGAAAACATCACTGCCACACAATTACTCTCTTGGCTTAGGCACGCAAGAAAGGCAGCCCAGTTTGCACAGTCTTTAAGAGGGAGTAAAAAGATGAAGCGAGAAACTTTACACTCGTTACACTTCCTGTTTAGTCTGTAGGGGGATGGATTATTCTTTCCATGAAAGTGATTATGTGAAGACCATAAAGTAGGAAATTAAAAACCAGAATATACTATGTCTTGCTTGCATTTCAGTAACTGCGTGCTCTACAAATGTGCTGCTCTTTTTTGGCAGTTAGTATTCTATTATTAGGAGATCATGGATCATAATGCCTTCTAATTGTCTCTCTCTGTTATGTGTATGTCCCACCTATTGTACAGAATTTAAAAGAGTGAAAAATAAAAACTTGAGATGATGGAGTATGCTCCATCATCTACATCAGTGATATTTCATGGATGTATGCTTTAGCTGCAATGATACTTACTTGTCTCAAATAAATGAAAAAGCACTGGCATAACCTAACACAATTTAGTTTACCTACCCGATGTTAAACTATGGATAGTTCCATGTAAACAAAAATGTTTACATGAAATGAGATCCATTGTAATTTCCCATTTGGAACACTATCCATTCAGCAAAGACTGTATCAGGTGCTCCGTTTAGCAAAACACAGACAATAGACTTGTAAGTTGCATGACAGAGAAGAAGTATTATTATTTGATGGCACTGAATCTTGCATATCTATATATATGAGACTGATTTTTTTCATATAAAATTGTTTCAACTTGCATGTTCTTTCATACTATATAAATGCTTTATTTTGGAATCAGGTTTTATTTACTTATCTTTTCTATCACTTCAGTTCTACTCATATAAGCAAATTATATTTAGTAAACTAGAACTACGCTACCAAGACATAGCATCAACAGCCTCAACAGTATCAAAGAAACTGCTTTATGCTCTCTAATTTTAAGTGAAGAAAGAAAAGGGCTAGTAGTCAGGGTTCTTTACCCAGCTATGCTGAGCAAGGAGCACTCTTAGATTTTGTAATTCAAACTGCAAGCAAACAGCATGGGGTTTTTTTCCCTCTAGATTACACAAGAGGTGGAGCTGGTCAGCACATGTCAAGCACACATGACAACAGCTTCATCTTCATCAACAGCAGAAGAAGGCGGAAGCCCCAGGCAAACCTCGCAGGTGTCAGAGATACAGCCCAGCACAAAATGGAAGGCAGCTGTGTAAGACCTATATAGGCAAGCATCTTCACACTAAACAACAACATGAATAACTGTTTGCATATTAACTTAGTCCTGATAGAGAACATTTCTTAGGAAAATAAACAAAAAAAAAAGTGCCAAACAACTCACGTTTTGATATTTCTCATTGATTGACACAACCTGCTCCCAGCCATAGACTTTATGTGGGAGGACACAAATTCAATAATTTAGATATATGAGCCATTTTCCAAGCACGACTTTCCAAAAGAATGCAAAACTTTTTTCTGTTTCATTCCTGTAGAAATTGGCAGGAAATAGGGATTTTCTCCTACCTTAGTCTTCTTAATGGTAGGAAGGCAGACACAAATACAGAGGCTTTGCTGCGAATTCACAGACTTTATGCCAGTAAGAGAAGGTGGGCCCTCCTATGTCTTCTTCCCCCCAGAGTTATTTAACAAATTTCCTTTTCTCACTCCCTATAAGCTAGACAACTCATATTTGATTGATGTATCTGTAATAGGCAATAAAAAAGTGTGTCCTGCTTTAAGCTAATTTGTTTTTAAAATGCCACTGAAATCCGTACTGGTATGTGTATTTTCAGTATTTCACAGATCGGTACAACTTTATAGGGCCTAGAAATTATATTTTAAACTATCCCCTCAGAAGACAGAAATTAAAGCTGAATGAAAAGCAAGAAAAAAATATTATGTCACCTTCTACTTCCATGGGACCATTAATTAAAAAGGTTAAACTGCTTAATACCATCATTGACAGGTAAACTCCACATCTTGTAGACACAGTCCTGTTAAAATAAAATTAATAATCCAATCAATAAAGATATGTGTTTTCACCCAACATTACCAAGTACACACCTAACTCATGACCTCTCCCTTCCCACACAATTCCCCAGTCAGTGACCAAAAGGAGAAACAAAAAATCTTGACTTCTCATCCAGCTGCAGGGGAAATAAGAAGTGGTTTCATTTTCTATATGGGACAAAAGTCATCTGTATACCTACCACAGAAACAGCAGGCTACTGAAGTAAGAGTTGTCCTCTGTTGTCAGGAAAACACAAGTGTTCTTTTACAATATTTTTATTTAGGCAACAGTAATGACTTAACATCATGTACACATAATACGTATTTTTGTACTGTTGGCAACAAGTAGGACAACAAGGAGAGGACACCTAGTGGTGATCTGTGATAATTGGGGTTGGTAGCATGGAAGCAACAAGCTGAAATTGTCAATGCAGAACCTGATTTGGCAAAGCTCTTACACACTTAATTTTTAAGCACTTTAGTAAGACTTAGCATTCAAGAAAGCTTGTGTTTATGAGCTTTTCTGGATCAGCATTACTGTGATTATTAGAAGTAAACCAGTAAAAAGTAGAATAAGACACATCTGTGTGATACACTCACAAATATGTTTCATGAAACACTTGAGCTTTAGCAACAGCTAGAATGGATATCAACACTTATGTAGGTTCACGAACCTTGAAAAGGTTTGGGAAACCGAAAGCCATATTTCAGTACAAGTCAAACCAAAAGAAGACATGTCTGCAATCTACAATTATCACATATTTTCCTAGATTATTTTGTGTAAAACATAACCTTTATTGCACATCTTGCAATAAGCATTCAGCCACTTTAAAACTGGTTCTGATTCTACATAGACATCTCAGAACAGGAAAGACTTAGGGTACAGTTTTAGAAGTACCACTTCTATTTACTCATACATCTAGTAGGTCTTGTCCTGTGACTAGAATAGCTGTAAGCAAAGCTGCTAAAGTCTGGTTTTTAACAAGCTTTTGGAAAATATTGTTATTTGAAAGAATCAGTAAATTTATATCATAGACAAATGTAAAGCAAAGTGGCATATCATTTGGCATGTAACAATGTATTTATTCCTAATTGGGTTTTTTTTATTATTATTGTTCAGTTATCTGTGAGCATATTTAACTAAGGATAACTTACTAGTTGCATGCAAACCTATGTAAAGTGTTCAGGGATCAGCAGCTTAGTCTCATAAAATAAGTTAAAGTAATTAAGAACTAGGTCTAGTACATCCTTTTGGGTATTTTTAGGAACATATGCAAAAAAAAAAATCCAAAACAAACCCACTGTCAGAAATTACTGCAAAAGTGTAATTTCTGCAATCAGCAGTGTAAATAACAATTTTTCTATTGTATGTTATAGTATATAATTTTGTTTAAGTAAGTATATGATCTATTTGTCAACATCTGAGTTGTAAAGGACTGGAATATTAGTTATTACAGCTAAAAAGCAGTTTTGGGACAGTGTGAATTTCCCAATTCAGAAAATTAACTGTTGCCAACATATCTGATGTCCTTTTGTTAAAGTGTTTATTCCCATTTCCACCGAGTCATTCATTTAGATAAGCTATTTATATCAGACTGGTATGAATATATCTATCAGATTTCATATATATTGCAACACAGGCTATAGCTCTATTCCCTCACAAGACTTAAGGAGAAAGATAAGAAAGCTTCTGCAATGCATACATTATTTGCCTCAATATTATTTTATGTGGCTGTTAGCAGTTTGATCTTGATGTAATTTATTTAAACTATGTGGAAATAAATAAAGAAAAGGAACCGTGTTTCACCAATATCATAAAGAAATCTTTTAAATTTTTGCCTATTCATCCTAAAGATCAAGTTACTGATCAGCTAAATTCCAGGTATGTGATACTAAAAAAAAGGAAAAACTCAAACAATTTCAACCTTTCTTTTCTGTTGGAGGACGTATAAATACCTCAATGGGATAACAGCCTTATTATACAACCTGGTTTGTTCATCAAGTGGTTTTCCATGAAGTCATCTTGGCAAGTTATGAAGAATGAATCTTCTGGCTGTCCTCTCAATATTTTTAACATAGTGCTCATTATTCTTGACCCAAATACATAGTATTTCAGATTTATCCACACCACATTTAAAAACAACTTATCAGCCCATATGTAAAAACTATTAAATCCTTTTAACCACACACAAACCAGGCTTCAGTTCTGCCTGGTTAACAGGCAGTTAGTTGACAGTTGTTCCCTGTTGTACATGTGCAAACACACATAATACAGAAAAGACTAATATCAGCAGCAAAGGTCTCACTGACTACCCCTACGGGATCACCCAACTATTGTTTCCTAATTCACCAAAGTTCATCCCTACCCAGTTTTTTTGTTTTAAAACATTACAATGCTATAACACACATTTTCTCCAAAGTGGTAATGGATCACCGTGCAGAACAATTTCACAGGCTACATCCCAAGTAATAATCAGCTACTGTGATAACAAACGCCAAATATGAAAATCCATGACCACCTTCATTTCTGGTATCTGTAAAATGCTAAACAAAAAAAAAAAAACGAACACCTTGGACACATTTTAGTTTGGGATTTATCAGAAGCTGATTCAGTTTACATATTTATCACTGTTCCCGGATGTTCTCACAATCACCAGAAATCTTTCTCAAAAGCAGCCAATGATCTTGCTGCTTTATCACAAACTCAACGCCCCCCCCCCAAAAAAAAACCTTCAGACCCTTTTTCACCTTCCTCAGAATATCCAGGGAGCACTATAAGTGTGTTATCAAACACCAAAAGACAGACTTTACTTATTTGTCAATACTCGTCAAATAAAGTATCATACAATCAATAACTAGTTTTACTAGTGGAACCAAAGGTAAAATTGCAATCAAGCAGCCATTACCTAAAGATTAAATGGACCCAACACCAGCTACTGCTGGTTTAGACCACATCTTCTGGTCACTTCTAGTCCCACTTAGTGGACAATTCAACTGTTTTTTACTTATAACATCCGCGTTCTCTTTGACAACAGATGGAGAGAGGAAAAAAATTATATTAATTTCTCTGCTCAGTAGGGTTTTATAGTGGCAAGCTATCAACTCAAGCTGCTAGAAGATAATGTCATTGAACACGTTTCAGAAAGTTGTCTCTCTATAAAGTACCAAGAAGACAAAAGCACAGCTTTATGGTAGAACTGCAAAATATGCTTAATCATTTGCCTTAGTTAAATTGAGTACAAAGATGCAGTGCTCTATTTCTGTGTCAAAAACATAGCTACATTGCATTACAGGGAGACCAAAAGAAGTAGAATTTACAAAATACAGTAATAAAAAATAATGACCTATTTCAGGAGCTTTTTGAGAAAAAAACTATAAATTTATTAGACTTTTGATGCTTAGTATCATCGAGCATCATACCATTTTTAAATATAATCTGACTTTATTTGTGAGATGACTTCACATTTAGGTTTCTGTTAAACCAAAAAGTTAATATAGTACTGGAGATAGCCAGCAGAAAAAGCACCAGAAATGGTACCAAAACATCTTTCAATATTGATTTAATTATATAAATCTTTATCAAAGTAGGTAAATAAATATATGCAAAACTATTTTAATAGTGCTTCCATGAAATTACTTTACAAAATAGTTCTCATTATACTTGCCGCAAGCAAGGTTTAGAAAACAGCAGTTATTTTTCCAGTGTTTTTAGCACTTTCTTTTAAAAACTATTATGATAGGCAAGAAATGAAATGACTGAATCATGGCGGTATGTGCCAAAGCATTAAACATTTCCTAGTCATGAGCATGCCAAATTAGGGAATGCCATAATTTCCTGGAAATGTCACCATGCCAAATTGGCAGGCAGAATAAGGTCACGTTTGGAAATAGTGGAGTTGACAGTTTAGAAGGCAGTGACTCAAGATTTGAACTACCCATTTTTTATAAAGGTCAGTATTTGATATATTCAGCCTACATAAAGCCTTCAAACAATGAGCATTCTAGGAAAGCTACTCAATTATATACGGTTTCAATTTCTCCTAAAATAGAAAAATATGAACAAGTATTTTAAGTTCTCTGTGATTACAAGAATATTAACTTCATGAGTTTCAGTGCTAGTGACCAAACTCAAATGCATTTAGGTGGTGGCTAAAATTTCTAATATTCTGAATAGGACACATCCATGCTTATTGTGATGATGGTCTCAAACATATTTTTGGTTTCTGTTGTTACCAGAGGAAAAATGCTTACTCTGGTGGGTTTTTTTCCAAAAAGGCTTTTCTACTAGCACCTATATGTAATTACACTAATTGGTGAGTAAAAACTCTTTATTCCATTCTGGTTCTTGTGTAGCTCTTCAGAGAGATCTGACTAGTTTTTTGTAGTAATAGATCTTAGTGAATGATGTTATAACTGTATAAATCTTACCTCTTCCCACTGGTGTATGTATCTAATCAGTCTTGAAAGGCGTAATAAACGTAACAGGCTGAGGATTTTTGTAAATCTCACAATACGAAGTGCTCTTGCCGTCTTGTAAACCTCTGAATCCATTCCTTTTTCTACAATGAGAAAGATATAATCCACCGGTATTGATGAGATGAAGTCAACCACAAACCAGCTTTTTAAGTAATTCATCTTAATGATTTTAGGGTCCAGTATTATTTCAGAGCTGTCTTCATTTACAGTCCCAGTTCTAAAATTCATGATCAAGTCCAATAGAAAAACAGTGTCTGATGCCACATTGAAAATAATCCATGGGGTGGTTGTTTGTTCTGTGAAGAATGTGATTCCAACTGGTATAATGACAAGGTTTCCAACCATCATTATGAGCATGATTAAGTCCCAGTAAAACCTAAAAAAAAGGAAGAAACAGAATAGTTGATGTACTGTGGTAAAAGACACTTAGAAAAATGCTCTTTATCATGCCGCCAACTTCACCTCAAGACGCTCAAAGATTTTGTTAACGTTAAGAAAAATCCTATTGTTTTAACTCGTTCAATATATTCACAGTCAGTAAAAAAGACAAAGTGATTAATACATTTCATTATGTGCCTTCCTCCTCAAGAACACACACCTAGGATAAAGACAGTACTGAACATGAGCCAGCAGTGTGCCGAGGTGGCCAAGAAGGCCAGCAGCATCCTGGCCTGTATCAGAAATAGTGTGGCCAGCAGGAGCAGGGAAGTGATTGTGCCCCTGTACTCGGCACTGGTGAGGCCGCACCTTGAATCCCGTGTTCAGTTTTGGGCCCCTCACTACAAGAAAGACATTGAGGTGCTGGAGCATGTCCAGAGAAGGGCAACGAAGCTGGTGAGGGGGCTGGAGAACAAGTCTTTTGAGGAGCGGCTGAGGGAACTGGGGTTGTTCAGTCTGGAGAAGAGGAGGCTGAGGGGAGACCTCATCGCTCTCTACAACTACCTGAAAGGGGGTTGTGGTGACGTGGATGTTGGTCTCTTCTCCCAAGTAAGTAGCAGTAGAACGAGAGGAAATGGCCTCAAGTTGCGCCAGGGAAGGCTTAGTTTAGATATTAGGAAAAATTTCTTTACGGACAGAGTGGTCAAGCATTGGAACAGGCTGCCCAGGGAGCTGGTGGAGTCACCATCACTGGAAGTATTAAAAAAACATGTAGACATGGCACTTTAGGACATGGTTTAGTGGGCATGGTGGTGTTGGGTTGGTGGTTGGACTTGATGATCTTAAAGGTCTTTTCCAACCTTAATGATTCTGTGACACTATGGCTTATCACTCCATGAAAGGTGTGCATGTGTGGTACTCAGTAGACTTACCCAGACTCCTGTCAAACCCTGTTAGTGGGTTTATGTAACTAAAACTGATGTCTGGTGCCAATCAGAAGTGCTTTAGCAATGCAGTATTTTTTTAAGGCTTCAATCCAAATGGAAACCGAAATATGTAACAGAGAACATATTAAATGCAAGTAGCTCTTTCCAAATATACTCATAGCACTACAGTGCTGGAATAAAATCACAGGAAGAGAAAAAAAGCACTGAAGCCAAAAATAGAAACAAAAATTAGATAACATCGAAACCTTCATCCACTTTTAAAACCTGAATTGAACTTCCATGCATTTTTATAACCTCATACTCTTATCTTCTTTCAGAGCTAGCTAAGAAGTCTGGACAATAATAGCTGCAACTTGCATGGTATAAAAGGAGTACTGCATTTCACCATTTTGCTCCAGAAGTATCTGAAGGCTCCCCTCTAACACTGTTAGAATGCTGCTAACAGTGCTTGATACAGATGGTAGAGAGCCAGACTCATAACTTTAGTATACACTATAGAAACAGTGAGTAAAACCACCCGATACATAGAATATACATCTATACTGATGCAAGATTTCCAAAGATGGTAGTATATAACCAGCAGATTTTAAGAAAATTATAATAACTCCTAAATGGTAAATTATCAAAGTTATTCTTGTTCAATAAAAGAACTGAAACTGAACTTGAGAAAGCCTTCAGCCAACACATGACCTCTTGTTCTGCTTGAGAACATGATCTGTTCAACTAAATGTGATCACGAGAGGCACGGAAACCAGTTCCACATGGACTCATTAGACTAATGAGTCTAGATAAGACTAGAGGCAGCAATGGTTCCACAACTATCTCCCAGCTCCAGCCCTCTGTCACAGTGGGGCCCCACATGGTGGACATGTGATGGACATGGCACCAGCACACCACTCCAGCACTGACTTTCAGGACACTTCCATTATACCAGTACGAGCCTCCTGGCATGCAACAAATATCTTCATCTTGGTAAAGGTTCATGGCAATCAACAATAATAGTAGTTTAACTGGCCAAAAAACATCTCAGAATCACAAGTTTAGTTTTTGCTAGACTTGCGCAAAAGCATATGGATTACATTACATTTCAGAGATTGCTTCTTGTAGTCACCAAATGATCCAGGTTTATAAATTCATAGAATCATAGAACAGTTTTGGTTGGAAGGAACCTTTAAAGGTCATATAGTCCAACACCCCTGCAAGGACCAGGGACATCTTCAACTAGATCAGGTTGCTCAGAGCCCCGTCCAACCTGACCTTAAATGTTTTCAGGGATGGGGCATCTACCACCTCTCTGGGAAACCTGTGCCAGTGTTTCAACATCCTCAGTGTGAAAAACTTCTTGCTTAGATCTGCTCTGAATCTACCCTCTTAGTTTAAAACCATTACCCCTTGTCCTATCACAACAGGCCTCGCTAACAAGTCTGTCCTCATCTTTCTCATAAGCCCCTTTTAACTACTGGAAGGTTGCAAGGTGTCCCCAAAGCCTTCTCTTCTCCAGGATCAACAACCCCAACTCTCTCAGACTGTCCTCACAGGAGAGGTGTTTCGTCCCGCTGATCATTTTTGTGGCTTCCTCTGGACCCGCTCCAACAGGTCCATGTCTTTCCTGTGCTGAGGGCTCCAGAGCTGGATGCAGGATTCCAGGTGTGGTCTCACCAGAGTGGAATAGAGGGGCAGAATCACCTCCCTCGACCTGCTGGACACACTGCTTTGGATGCAGCCCAGGATACAGTTGGCCTTCTGGGCTGCGAGCGCCCATTGCCAGCTCATGTCCAGCTTTTCATCCACCAGTACCCCCAAGTCCTTCTGGGCAGGGCTGCTCTCAATCCCTTCAACCCTCCTGCTTGTACTGATACCCAGGGTTGCTCCAACCCAGGTGCAGGACCCTGCACTTGGACTTGTTGAACCTCATGAGGTTCACACAGGCCCATTCCTCAAGCTTGTCCAGGCCCCTCTGGATGGCATCTCCTCCCTCAGATGTGTCAACTGCACCACTCAGCTTGATGTTGTCTGCCAACTTGCTGAGGGTGCACCCGATCCCACTGTCACGATATCTGTACAATATCAGGCAAAAACTTCCTGATTTCTCTTATCTTTTTTAGATTCATGTAATGGGCTTCTTGCTGGGCTACATTTATTTTCAATAATCTAGAATTACCATACAGAAGGAACCACTAAATTCATGTATCACTGCTACTATGGTCTGCAAGTACAGTGACCAGAAACACTTTTACAATGCTATCAAACAAAATATTTCACAAAACTCTTCTCGGAGAATAAACGCCTCCAAGGAATCCTGAAAATTAGTGGAAAACAACTCGGAAATAATAACAAGGGGTGTACTTGTATCTGTGGCTCACTCCTCAGCAAAGCATTGCTTGATTTCAGATTGACCTTTACATTTCACCAGCACAGGGAGCAGTTATGCAACAAAGGCTAATCAAAGCTGCACAACCACCAGCCACCCAGCCAACATAAAATATAATACAGAACCAGGTGTTTTTATCTTTCAGTAATCCACGGTTTAAAGGATCATTACGTACTGTGATTATGCAAAACTCACTGGAGTTCTTGATGTTGAATGTCAGCAAAAGTGGTAGTGTTAGGGCTTCAGACAATAATAGAATAAGATTGAAAGCTAAGGACTATGAGATTGTACCAGTTTTGTGTTTTGATTTTAGACTACAACATAGTATAAGCTGATTATTTACTAAGAAGAATTTATATTATATTATGATTTATTTTTCGTTTAGAAATGAATCAGACATTCTCTTTTATGAAAATGCTTCCAAATGCCATCTGTTGGCCATGTAATACAATATTTTTCTTTCAGGTGAGAAAAACTAGATGCAACTCCCTGTATTGCCCTTCTGTGACCTGTGCAGAGAAAGTAATACAATGCGTTCCTTACCTACTGGTTCAGAACATCCTACTATTCAAGTAACCAAGAGCAAGCCGAAAAGCTTCATGAGATGGTGCAAGGGGCTGCTATTGAGACACAGAGGTAGCCCTTTGTTTCAAACTATTTTTAGCATTATTTATTTATTTACTTTTGCTAGTCCCCTCCCAGTGAGGATGGTTATAAATTTAAAACTTACGATCTCAAAGTTCCAGATTTATATACGCTATTATAAAATGTTAACAAAAACCAAGGAAGTCATAGGCCTATGACACAAAATTTTTGCGAATGAGGGAAAAAAATAAAACTTGGGCATAATGAGATCTTTCCGAGCTCATGTGAAGAAAGAACTGACCTTAGCCCCATAGCAAACAGCTGTAGAGCTTTCTGCTCCTCTGAAGCTAACTCAGTACAGCTACTACTAGTTACCATTAACTGAAGGTACAGAGGTCAGCGCTGCATTGCACTGAACTATTCCTGAAACTTTTTGCTTCTAAATCATAGAATCACAGAATCATTAAGGTTGGAAAAGACCTTTAAGATCATCAAGTCCAACCACCAACCCAACACCACCATGCCCACTAAACCATGTCCTGAAGTGCAATGTCCACAAGTTTTTTAATACTTCCAGTGATGGTGACTCCATCTCAGTGACTGGGCAGCCTGTTCCAATGCTTGACCACTCTCTCAGCAAAGAAGGTTTTCCTAATACCCAGTCTAAACCTCCCCTGGCACAACCTGAGGCCATTTCCTCTCGTTCTACTGCTAGTTACTTGGGAGAAGAGACCAACATCCACCTCACCACAACCCCCTTTCAGGTAGTTGTAGAGAGCGATAAGGTCTCCCCTCAGCCTCCTCTTCTCCAGACTCAACACCACCAGTGCCCTCAGCCGCTCCTCAAAAGACTTGTTCTCCAGACCCCTCACCAGCTTCGCTGCCCTACTTTGAACACGCTCCAGAAATGACTCGGAGGTTTAATATCTCTAGGTGATAAAAGTCTTCAACTATTAAAAAAGTATAAAACCCCAGTTGTAGGGCGTATTTTTTCTAAATTTTAAAGAATTATTTTATATAGAAATAAAAAAAAAAATCGTGCTAATTATTACTTTAGTATTCTCAAAAACAGTTGCATTTGTACCCCTCTTTCAGTGATCTTTCCACTCATAATTTATCTACTATAATTTCAAAACTTACAGTAATAACACAGTGTTTTTACAACTGTGGAACATGGTGCTGAAGATTTGGTGCTTTATTTATTGCCACAGGCTGTCCTGGGTAGGATGAAACAGTCTGTTCAAAATGAGTGCCTACCCAAGCAGTGACAAAGAACTACGTTGTATTAATCAATGTTTGTACTAAGCTTAATAATGTAAGGCACTATGAATTTTAACAGTTATTTTATTTTCCGTTCTATATATCCAATACAAAGAAAACTGAGTCTTAACAAAGGACATTTCAGCTCTAAGTTAGTTAATTTGCTGAATAATTTGCTGAATATACAACTGTGTAAAGAGTCATTCAGATTTCCTTCCTTTATTATTTCCTGATTGCTACCCATTAACACAGCAGTCTCAATGTCCTCAAATCTGTGTAGTTCGATATATGATTATCCTTACAGTACACCCAGATTGACCCAGCAGTTGTCAGTGGTCTCACAAACCACACAGCAGAGTGAACAGCATCTCTAAGGCACTGGGTACTGCGACTTGAGGCTACGGAGCAGTCAGGGACTTGCTTATGATTAAGTTTTCTGCGTTTCCAGAAAGATCATAAAAGTCTGAGTATTTAATAAAAAAGAGCAAAACATATCTGTAAAACTTAATGAAATTCAGTAACAAATACTCATCAGCCACTTTATAAAGTGGAAGGTCTTTGAAAAAGATACTCATTCAAATTGCTTGTGAAATATCTTTCAAACCAAAGCTCATGCATCTGAAACATGATTCACTCTCAACATTCAGAGAATCAAGAACTGTAAAAAATTTTCACAAGCTTTCCATGGAAAACTTGCCTTCTCTGTAGTTAAATATTTTGATTGACTAGCAGATGCTCAGTGAAATGAACACTGACTTTTTTTTATCTCACCTTCAAACACTGCTTTATTTCTTTTGCTTTCATGGATCATCAGTTCACCTAACAGAGAAATCAACGTCGCATATAGAACAAAACAATCTTAGTAGAAATAACAGTAATTTAAAACTTTATTACAATGTACTGTAACAAATACTAAACCTAGTATTATCCGTGTCAGAGTTTGATTCTCATAGGACACGCCATCTTTCTCTTGTTGTGCAACTATATTTTTCTTTTAGTAAGAGAGAGCAAACCTAGATATGCCTGAAAACATCTGCAATTTGCAGATAATTAGTGGGATGTGTTGGAAAGGACAAGAGGACGAATGGGTGGGCAGTCCTCAGGGGACCCAGATTCTTTTCATGACTGCACAGGTGTCTGTGCTTCAAAACTTTCTGAAAAATCTGCACCATTTTTTTTCACAACC
The DNA here is from genome assembly GCF_964289735.1 of Phaethon aethereus. Taxonomy (NCBI): domain Eukaryota; kingdom Metazoa; phylum Chordata; class Aves; order Phaethontiformes; family Phaethontidae; genus Phaethon; species Phaethon aethereus. The sequence continues at coordinate 18,936,391 of NC_138577.1, forward strand.
TGAAGGTGAAGATATCCCTTCTGCCCAGCTATCCATTTTTATTCTGTCATCTGTCTCTCTCTTACACATACACACACCTAGAGGAAAACATGCTTCTTCTGAGAAAAATGTGGAATTCCTTCTATTTTAACAAGAAGTATTGTATTCAACACCATGGAACAAATTCTGCTTAAATGTTGCAGATCTGTTGAGGAGTGTTTCTGTGACTTTGGCCCAGCAGCAATTTTTTTATTTTAAAATTTCCAAACTTAAAATTTACTGTAACTTATTTGTGCAATGCCATTAATACAAATGCATTAAAATGACTAGTGAAGAGCCATTTCTTTACACTGGCCCATTTTGCACTAGCAAACAGGTTACTTCTGCAGTTGTGGTGTCCTTTTATATGGACAAAACTTTTCTCATGTGAAGGTACTTAATTTTGCTAAGCTTTAGGAAGGCAAAAGGGTGGGTTTGGGGTTTGGTTTGGTTTTTTTTTAAAAAGATAAACTATTCTCCTGAAATCATTGACTTCCATTCTTTATTCTCCTCTATTTCCGCTCTGACAGCTTTTAGCTTATGTTAAGAAAACACAAACAATGAATCTCGCAAGGCTGAAACAGAGTCCCTTTTGTGGGTCATCTCTTTTGATTATAAAGCACACACTACAGTAGAGTACTAAACAGCATCTCCTATACTTCAAGCGCTGAGGTTGAGGGGCAGAAATATCAGTAAGTAGAAGCCTGTGACATTATTTCAGGTGAAAATTTCATCAATATTTGTTATTCTTTTTTAATTTAAAATATATCAAGCTTAATTAATGTTCACTGACTTAGCTAGGTAACCTGCTGAAGAAGCAGAAAGGCTTCCTCTGCTTGACTGAGACTGATCAGTCGGGGATGAGGCAGAGGCTGATGTTCTGAAATCTCAGTTTCCCTGTCCAAATTATGAGCAGCACTAGACCTTGGAATCTTCCAGCTTAATGGCTTCGTTCTGATTCGGACTGAAAGCAATTAAAAAAATAATCATTAAGTTCTCAGACCACCAGAAGCCTTCATTTGATTTCAAAATAAAACTGAAGTCCTTCACTTCAAGGTTAGCCATATATACTTAGAGATCCAATTTATGTGCCCTACTGTTATTTTTATAAATATTGATGCAACATCCTACCTGGTAGCAGAAAAGGAATTCAAAGAGAGATTAATAAAATTCAGCAATATTGAGCCTTATTTTTTATATAGCCATAGAATGTATGTAAAAATTACAAACTTGCACAATTTCAAACAGATTTCATTAGTTTTATCTGATAACTAAACACACTTAGAAGTGGAGCTTTCCAATTTGTCACTCGGTTGTGATTCTATGCACAAGGCTGATGATTAGATGAATGTAGCTCTCGGGGGACCTGATCAGAGCCCAGTGAAGCCAATGAACAGCAATTTACTACTTCCAAAAGGCTTTGGTTACAGGATTTGGCTAGGTTTAAAGTGCTTCAAAGGCTTGATTATTAGAAAAGAAAATCACAGTATTGTCCATGGAAAGTGACTATAAAATTAAGTAATTAACATTACACTAATATATATACACACCTATATATATTTTCAGTAAATTTAACTAATATTTAAGCAGTGGGCATTTCATCAAAAGACTTTTAATTCTTGATATGAATGCAATAGCTTCTGTCTAGAGTTTTTATATTATTTTACATGCATTAACAAATTACATTTCAGGTTTCTGAGAAATAAAGGTACAGGAGTAATACTGCCCTCATATGTGGCATGTGGGAGGGGAGGAAGGAGAGGACATAGAGAAATTTCTATAATATAGCAATATTTAATAATGAGTCTCTCTGGTTTTAGCCAATAATCCGCTACCACAAGTGCTTCAATACCTCTGATGTTTGCAGTTGCTTTTCCTCCAGAGAAACTTATTAAACTACAGTAGAAAGAATTAAAGCTTTACTTCCACTTAACTTTGGTCAAGAACAGTGCAGCACTGTCAGTGGAGTTCTGCTTTGCTTTTGCACTCCCCCATCTTTACACAGTTCCTCTTTTCTTCAGCCCCATTTCTCGGTGAAAAAGCAGGTTAGTGCTCCTGTCCAGATAGCTACCAGCTAGGAAAAAGTGCTGCTAAAGGGTCTGGACTCACAAATGAGTTTTTGCCTAGGACAAGTTGAATCTGTCCATGCTGACCTGTACCCTGATCAAAACAGATATATTTCAGATCATCAAGATTGCTTCACAGCACAAGTAACATTATCTTCCTCAGATTTACCCACCTGTTCAAACTATTAGACCATAGCCTCTCAGTATCAGTCAACATTTTGTGTAGGGACTCCAAGTGATCTGTTTTCATTTCATACCACCAACACTTAAACCAACTGCAAGTGGCCACATACTGATTCTTTTAAGTGTCAGAAATTTCTGTGGTAGATCACTGTAAAATATGCATCCACATTCTCAAATTAGAAATTACCATTTTACAGGCATGAGAAAAAGTTTGAAAGAGACCTAAAAATATTTCAGCTGCAAAACAATCTGATATCTCATGTTGGAACACTTGCACTAATTAAGAATTTTGTAGTGACAGTAATTTTAAGAGTGCCATTTAGAAACATGACATTTAGGATGCCTCCATACTAAGTGAAAACTCAGAAGCTTAAATTGGAGAAGCCTTCTGTAATTCTTCTGAACAAAGCATCATGTGGAAAGGAAGGTAACTGAACCCACACCCCCTTGCAAAACCAAGAAAGCCAGACAATTTCACCTAATATTCTTCTTTAATAGATTTTTTTTAACCAATTCAATCTTTTAATTATCAGTGTAATCTTTAAAGTGTCCACTGATGGAGAAAAGTTCGTTTTCTCTACTTATTTTCAGAGACAGAGACGATGGGGAAGACATTGCTTTGTAGCTATTGATAGACCTCAGTCATGGGGTTTGGTGAAGAGACTGGCCTGTGAGCACCAAATGAGCTGAGACAATTAGTTTTTTGAGGTGAATACCTCCAACAAAAAAAATGAAGAGTAGGACCATCAGCTTGATTTACATAAGACACCAAGTTTTCTGGTATTTGACCTACCTACTACTAACTATTTCATTCTGGTAATGACTTTGTGCATATAACTGTACAAAGATATAGTACATACAGACAAGCAGCTTCAAACATGAATTTTCATTTAGCAGAATTGGGTGTATCTTTTCTTGAAAAGTTCATTAAAGGCAAGACTGATCACTATGTTTAAACTGAAAAAAAAAGAGGTAGTCTTTAAATTCATGAAGGGAAAGATCAGAGGTGTGAAAAAGTGTAAAAGAACTATAGGTAGGTATGAAACAAGTTGATGGATTATACATGCCGATTTTGTACTCCTACATCAAGAGTGAAAAATATACATGACAATATTTATATGCCTCATGTATCTACACAGATGTACAAGATTCTGATGCAAGGACAAGTAATTGAGATAGCATAAAAATATCAAGTTAAATTATTATTCCTTTTTACAACTATTTATGGCTGATCTTTGGCTCCAAAGCCTATGTTTCTTTGAATATAAAAATAAATACTGAGATTTCAACTCTTTAAAATAAGTGAAAGTAAATTTTAAGAATCAGTATGTTGTTTTATTGTAACCCACGAATATCACGTTGCAGTAAACCATTTGCTTCAAAAAATAAGTAAATCTAATTAAAATATTTATGTATTTAAAAATATATTAATAATACATGTTTGTTGTGAAAGTAACATGAGAAACTGAGGAACTGGTGTTCAAATCAAATCCAAATTATAATTTCCTTAATTTTTACCTATACTTTGACAAAAAAGGATTAAAATATATTTCAGACACTTTTCAGAAAAGCAAAGGAAAAAGAAAGATCAAATTCACAACAGAGTAACATGTTAAGTAATTAGGGTCATGTCATGCGCATCCCTCTTTTGCAAAACCGCTCAATACCTACAGCTGTCACCAATGCCTATGAAAATCCATCTGACTTTCCTCTTCTGTCTGGGGGCAGCTGGGCCCAGGATCTCGCACGTCTCGGAAATTCACTACCCCCAACCCATACTGTGTATCCTCAAGCGAGGTACACTGCTGACATACTCTTTCCCTAAACAAATATAAACTAGAGCAGGAACTAAAACCTTCTTCTCAGGGAAGGCAACCACTAGACCGGAGAGGTGTTCTCACTTTTTTGCTCTGTCAAAATAGAACTCTGAGAGGTGATATTGGTATTGAAGGTATCCAAATGCTATGCAAAGTAAGTGTACAGGTTTAAATTCTGTCCAGCAGAGGATGGAAATTACTCTGCACTTCCAACATCTGAGCTGAATGGTTTTGATTCCTGCACAGATACAGGAGATATTAATTTACATGCTCAAAAATACATGCTGAAAATTGTATTAGCATGATCATGAAATTGTAATTTTATTAATTTTATTAATTGAGTTCATCATAACAATTTATTTATATAAGCCACTAATTAATTGAAAATACAATGCACGCAACAAAAAATACTTTAAGAAGTTAAAGGAGTGGTCTTCCACAAGCCTGCTTATACCTCTCCTATGTGTATTTATTATGATTCCTCTTTTACAGGGTCACATAATTTAGGAGCATTGCACTAATGAGAGGACAGGAAGGAGAATGCTAAGCTAGGAAGTTCAACATTCAGTTTTACTATTACCTTTCAAAACAAAATTTCATATTTCATACACTAAAACACCCTTCTGGACCAGAAATAAAATGCAGCTCTTGCAGGTTTCTCCTTTTTACACCAACTATACTTCGAAATCCCCATGTTTTTAATTATTCAGCTTGCATCCAGATCTCTCTGGTAGCCATTTGCCTTCCACAGTATTTAAACAGATGCAATGCAATTTTAACATTTCTTTAAAATATCCCAATTTATCTTAGAAAATATCCCACACAGCATGCTCCAGTCTTACCATCCTTTTTACAGAATAGCACTCTGCCTGCATTGCCAAAAGAAATCAGCTAATTAGGCAGCTATACAGAGCAGTGATCAGATAGACCTGATATTCACTTGTTTAAAATAAAAAGGAAAACCCAGAAAAGCAAATGAGAAAGAGAATAGATGATGTTGAAAGATGTTCTAGTTATTCGCCTAAGTAACCGTCATCTTTTTAGTTTTACCTCTGCTCCTCTCATCATCTTTTCATGCTATTTACCCTCTAACGCTCCAGCAAGCTCCACACAAGCAGGTCTGAGCAAAATCTCACGTACTGCTGTTGCGAGCAGATCAGTGAAGGGTGGAGGTCTGAAACACAAACCCAAATTTCTGGGGATGTAATCCGCCTCTGACATTTATGCACGTTGGTCAGTGAAATGGAACGTGATTGCTGAACGGCCCTTTTGCTGTTGAATTCAATATAAGGAAACTTAAGTTTTCGCCAGTGAAATGGCTTTGATTACTTTTAAAAAGGCCAACAATCAAATGCCTTCCAAAAGAACCCTACAAAGCAACCTGCGTATACTTATTTATTAAATGTTTTTGTGATCTGCAAAACAGGAGATAATCTGCAATATCAAGCACTCCCAAGGGACTGACTTTACATGCAATGAGGCCTTTTCTCCTTCCAGTACACCTTTGCCAGCAGCAGTACTGCAGGTCATATCCATTGCTTGGTTGTAATTAAAAAATTAGGTTCCATTACATTTTGTCACAGGTGTATACAATACTGAAAGCGATGGTCAAGATCCATTTCTAAAATTAATGCGTATTAAATTTAAGAACTATGTGCTGGAAGTATTTATTGAATTATGGCAGCTTACAGTCTTGAAATACATTTGTTAATTATTGTTTTAATTTAGTCATATGAAATGGTTGTTGAGCCAGTGGAAGATATTTGTTACCGAAATATAGATTGATTTAAAATTCTATTCTATCTTCATTGAGGCAAAACCATCTAAAGTAGAGTTGTTATACAAAATATGTATATTAGATAAAGGTTTTTTCCTCTACAGTTGCCTTTATATATTTTTTTTTAAAAGAGAAGAAGTAGCTTTAAGCTTCAGAAAAACATGTCAGTTTTCAGTCTGAAAAATAAAAGATTGATAAAGATATTAATATCTGAAAATTTATTCAAATTTAACCACAGGCTTTGTTATATGCTTCACCTATAAATATTTATCAGAAAAAAAATATAAAAGGGAATAATTTAATACTCTACTTTTCCACTTTATATTTTGGTATAGTGTTTTGTTTTTCACAGCTGACTTTGAAGTCTCCTAGTATAAAAATTCTCTTTCTCCGATCTTCGGATGTTCAAATGAAATAGTCCATATTCCTAAATGACAGCACAGCCCCCATGTCAGCCCCCCATGTCATCTCCAGATCAGCCACACAGTGCAGGTTAAGGGTGACGGGAAAGTGCTTGCCTGCAAGTAAAGTTGCCTATAATCATAGACACTGATAAGTAGCTCTAAAATAAGCACTCAAAGAAACTTTGGTCAGGGACCTATGACCTGAACTATAAACAACAGCAAAAGTACCAAGGAAGCTATTTACTCCCATACAGACAAATGACTGTTGCTTTGATACAGCAAACCAAAAAGAGCTTCTCTTTACCGTGGTGAATAAAACACCAGATGTCCATCTTTATCTTCCATCCATATTCACACAAAATGAAGTTGTCGAAATATAATAGATAGGTTTCTGGCTTGCAGCAAATGAAAATATTTTACTTTGGAGATCTCAGAAGAGGTTTTAGCCACAAGCCAATATTCCTCAGAAAGACAAAATTTAATTTAGCCAAATATTTATGTTTCATTTTTGGAGGACAGTGAGTTATGAACTATTCAAACATGTTTAAGCTAAAAATGTATAATAATTAGAACAGTGAAATAAATGTTAATAATTCATTGGAGGAAAACAGCAAGAAATTGAAGAAAAAAATGATTAATTGAACTTTTCATCATAATCTTAGAGAAGATACTGAACTGTAAACTGCAAATCAAAATTTATAATATGACAGAAATGGAACACAAAGTATACTCACATTATTCTGATATACTACTTCTCAAATGCAGAGCATCCATGGGTGAATTTTTTTTAAAATCAGTTTTACCATTTATGGCTCCTTATGGCTAGAATACTGAAAGATGTTCAGGCACAGAGTCCAGATGCTTACAAGTATCTAGGTCCCTAGCTCATTCTGAAATCCAAAGATAGACAGGCTCCCGACTGCCATCTCGAACCTTCATCTAACATCCTATAGACTTGCACACTCTGTGCAGAACGCTGGGTAAAACTGACATTTCCAAAGCTGTTCCAGAAATGGAAAAGTCTGTACTGGAAACATGAAACCATCATATTCCATTTGCTCATTTTGCCAATGGCACAAAATCAGTATGTACATTCAATGTTGAGGCGAGCCGCTATTCCGTGACACTTCATGGAATTACAAGCCAGTAGCCCCAGCAGGAACATCTGCTTCCATTTTATGCAGATTCATGGTCCTTGAGTTCCTGGGCTATAAAGCTAGCTCTCCTTCACGAAAGGAAATCTGAACTCTGTCACTCTGTGAGGAGCAAGTGTGGGAGTGGAAGTTCACTGCAGCTTTCCCACCACTTCCACAGAAAGACACATTTGGTCTAGCTTGTGGAGAATGTAAAAGTTGGCTGCAGCCAAATGATGGAAACAGCCATGATCGCATCAAGCAATGTTCATACAGTCCTTGAGAATTAGGGGAATGGTGGTGGAAATTGCTGAGTAACACTGACAGGTTGTACAATACTGGAGGAGTATTCCTCAGACCTGTCTTAATGAGAATCCTCTCTCGACAAAAGCAAATTAGCCTGTCTGTGAACAACAGAGCATACAGGCAGACTACAGGAAAATCTACCTTTCGGAAACAAGAACAGAGGAAAGTTTAATGGGAAGCAAGAAATTTTAAACTCATAGCTAATACCTTTAAATAGCAAACTAAAACCAAAGACATTTAATTGCATCCAGTCATCACTTAGTTCACATCTAGCTAAGTAATATGCATATGAAATAATACAACCGTTAGTTAGGTCCTGGATTTAATTCTTTTCAACATCAAAAACCTTGAAATCACTTTTAGATTTTTTCTTCTGTTTCAGAGAGATCAGCCATCATAATAAATTCACTATTTCAATAAATACACAGTAAGAACATGTACAAATCCTACTCAACTGTTCAACACCCAGCAGTATATCACTGCACTTAATATTCTGCTCCAAATTTCAAAAAACACCTTTAATTTAGTAAAAAAAAAATGTATTTCAGGTATTTACTAATAGAATACATGCAATTAAAAGTCAATTTTGGTCATGTGGGCACCTAAATTACGCTACTTATCTCTCACTTGTCCCACACATGCAACATCTATTCAGCAATAAGCCATTGGATTTCAGACATCTCCAATTTTCACCCTTTTTTAATGCTCTCTTAGATTGCTTACCATGTGGCAGTGCTTACTCTTGATACCACACTCCCTTTGCATTACAGAAGTGTATTTCTTACAATTATATCCTTAATGTGATGGATATATGCAACACTGGCATGTTACTGGAGCATGAAGGTGGCAATAAACGGGCTGAGGGGACAATTTCAGCAAAGTATATTGTTACTAGGTCTCTGGTAACAGCATGTTCAATTGCATCAGGTGGCAATTCTCAACAAAAAGCTGCCAGCCTGCCCAAGTCATGGGAAATAGAAAATGTGTATACAATTTTTTTTTTTCATTATTACAAGGTATTTATTTACAAACTCCAAGACACTATGAAGAACGTCTAGGCTAACTTCTGCCTGCTAGTTTGAACAAACAGCTCAGTATCTCCTAGCTAACAGACTCAGTAAGAATGGAAAACTACATAGCAGAGCTAACAATTTAAAAAAAAAAATCAATGCATCCTTTCCATTTATATAAACTAATTCATTATAACTTCAGGAAGAGATGTAGGGGGCACAAGGAAAAACAGAATGAGGGAAAAAAGGTTGTTTTCAAAGAACCAAACCTGTCAGGAACTATATCACCATGCTCTTGCTAACCTTCAAATAAGAACTACAAATTGCCTATAGCAGGATTTCACTACCTGAAAATTAGACCGTAAGAAATGCTATAAATAAAGGGCCAGAAGAAGCAGGATTCAGTATTTAGGGAGTCACCTAGATAACGGCTTCCATGAACACTATACACACAGCCCTGAAAAAACGACATCTCTGACATATACTTGGTAAGGTGGGTAATGGGAAAGGTACCCAATTATTAACTGAAGCTTGAGGTATATGCTTGATTTATTTTACTACTTGCGCTTGTTTCCAAGTTTGCGTCTAACAGACTAATCCCTAGTTAGAAAATGAAATACTTGTGTTACTACTGAGCTTGTCTGGCACTAAAGACAAGATGAACCAGACAAGCTTGGCTGTTATCTTCACTGAGAAATCAAGTGCAAACAAGCCCATATGCAGACATCCCAAGAAACCAGTAGCACAGGATGTGTTTGTGGAACCCAAAAGCTTACAAGTGTGTACTGTCAGGTTTAGGGGATAGTATTTTCTACTACTGGTTTCATAGTAATTTCTCTACCGGACAGAAATCATAAGTTCTACTGGAATGAACAGATAGACAGAAGTCACTCAAGAGCCTGATGGAAAACCTGTCAGTAGTCATGTGAAAGCTTGATTGCATCCCCATGGTTTTGCAGCCGTACATTCGTTCCATCCCCTGGGTAGAGCTGGATAGACCTTAATCTATGTATCCTATAAAAGTTCTGTGTATTTTCCATAGGTCTGACCTACAGCAAGTTAGAATAATCATTTATCATTAAGATCCCATGATATACTACCCTAAATTTACTGCAATCTATAGATTTGCTTAATGTCGGATCGTATCAGAACCACACTGCCAATTTGTGCAGTCATGCCATGAAGAGAGGTGCTTCTTTGAGGAGCTGGTAAGTTACTGTAACATACAACAGAACCAGCCAAGGAAACGTCAATACTTCCATACTCTACTCTGCTGACAGGAGAGAAAATAACTGGGGGCAATCAGAGTACGATACGTACAGAATTGGAAGATTTGGTATCGTAAGGGCACTTTTTATTTCTGTGGGGCTTTTTATACACTGGACTTACAGCACAAGTGTAAGCTTCAGTGGTTTTCAGGATGAGAACTGGATGAAAAAGAGTAATACTACCTAAAGAAAAACCCTGCAGTCAAATCAATTTTTACGTATATTGGCTATTTTAAATTACATCATTTAAAAAAAAAAAAAAGGTTTGTCTGTGAGCATAAAGCAACCTGTGCTTTTTGAGTTGAAAACAAAATAACTTAATAAGAATTTTTAATAAATATGACATTTTTAGAGCTAAAAAATTAGTATCAGCAGCACACTAAATTCCAATAGTGTATCAAATTATTTGTTAAATAACATGCTTTGTTAGATAAGGTATCCACATAAATAACATAGAAGTTAATAAAATAAGAACAAAATCTTACTCTGAGCTACATGATGCAACTCCAGTTGTGGGAACCTCACTGACATAAACAAAGCAGGGTTTGGGTTTGGGGTCGGTTTGGGGTTTTTAAAATATATAATGGAAATAGATTACATTTCTTTTTTAATCAAATTAATATTTTCAGAACACAAGTTTACTCTAGGCTCATTGCAGTTTTACTGCAAACCAAGGCAAGAAGATTATTACAGAACATCATGCAGCTTGCCTGAATCTGACTATCATCAGATTAAAAGATATTAGCAGAGAATTTATGGAAGCTAAATGACAGTGTCCTTGAGGTAGTACTGACATTGACTCCAGCTGATACAGTTTTTGGTCATTAACACACCTTACTATGTGCCTAGAACAAGACCTCCAATAATTAGAGCTGAATACACTACGATTTTTAAAATTAAATCATGCCTCTGGGAAAGAATTAGGGAATAGACAGCTAAAGGACTTTCAAGCAATTAACAAGAACTGTACTGCCAGGTTAAAAATTAAACATTGCAAAGTAGGTTAAAAGTTTCCTCTCTCAAAAATTGTACGTTGACATAGAAGACATCTCTCAGGCATGCTGCTCAGTGAAAGCAGAGATGAGACTGGATACCACTTATTTACAATCAAATGAAGTAAATTTCTCTACTAATTTTCATATTCTACTCTCCTCTCTAAAACCAGTATTTTGCCTAGAACCTTCAAAGCCAGCCCCTCAAAAAAAGCTGACAAAATTTAATTAAATATTACAGTGTCACCAATCTTAGATAGCTAGGCAGAAGTGCAGAGGTAAAGATTCATACTTTTTAAGTGACCTCTGATTTCACATGTCTCTATTTCTGCTATCCCAGGCTGAACGATCAGAAACTGAGCCACTGAAATTTTATCTTGATTATATAACCATAAAAAAGCCTATGCAACTTATTAAACGTTATGCATTTTTTATTTAGCTGTGCAGCCACCAAAAGCCCCAAACTAAATCCTAAATCCAGACCTTTATTTACTATTTTGTGTTTTTACATAGTATTCCAATTCACAGTTCCCCCCATATACTCAAGTCCAAGAAATCTAATATAAATAAAAAACTTTTACTGACTCGATCATATGCATTGCTTATTTTGATGCTTTAACAGATAAAGTGCCAGTACATGTTCAAAACTGGGTAGTCATCCTAAAATAATCAATGGGAATAACAGAATCAGTACTTTTTCTCCATGGACCCACGCATGACGCCGATCTTATAAGATACAAATTTTGATAAGTATATATAGATAGATAATATTAATCAAGTCCTTTTTTCTCACTGCAGTCAAAACAAAAATTCAGAAAACTGAAGAGGAAGTCCTATGATATTGAGCATCCCAGGTCAAAGTTTAAAGGCTCGCATATAATTCCCCCAAAACATCATCTTTTAGATTACTCACAGGAATTCTATAACATTCTGGTTTGATTTTGTATTGGATTTTTTTTAAACATATCACAACATCATGATGAACATGTTTGCCTTTATTTATATTGAGAAGATGGTGAATATTCTAAAATTAAGCATCTTGCAGAAAAAAAATGTACTTGTGTACGTCTTCATAGGAGCTGCCTGTGATCTTCAAAACATCCCAAGTTAAATTAAAAGTACCTCAGAGAACTGAGGAATTGTTTGAGTTACACTTACTGAGGTCTTTCTGTGCTGTAAACTTTATTCCATGTTCAAGTATATAACATGCCAAAAATGTGAAAGAAAATGCAATGAATGGACTGTTATTCCAGGACTAGAATGGATATAATGAAAATTGGAAAATGTTCAATGTATATGTGAGCTCAAACATGCATTAGTATTCTACATTGTCTATAGACAGAAGGATGTCTTATCAATAAAATTAATTGCTTTCCTTGAACAAACAAAGGCATAATCCTTCCCATATCCCTTAGAAGTCCGGAAGGTGAGTGGCTGCTGCACCAACCTCAAGTGGATTCAGCTGGCTTGCTTTTGTGGTTCTTGAAGAAAATCTCAAAGGGAACAAGAGCACATGGTCCTCATGAGCCCAAAAGCACAACGTACACCTGTACATGTCCGTTTTCATTCTTACATGCTTACTACTGGTACAAAAAGAAATGCCAGTAGGTAGCTTTAGTCAACTACATTTCATAACAAATGAATCAGTGGCAGCCAATGACGAGACATTATTCAATATTAAAAATAATAGAAACTGAAGATGAAAAACAACCTAATGCATTTCTGGCCCATATTCCACATCAAAGCATTTCCAATAGAATACTCTGTTGCTTATTTTTGGTCCTGCTTCCTACACATCTAATTTAGATATTTGTTGCTGCAGTTTCCCCTATTACTTCTGTGTAATTTCCTTCCTCTTTGTAACACCCATTTACGCATTTGTGGACCGTTGTCATATTTCTCTTCAGCCTACGCTTATGGGAGTTGCATTTTATCTGTGGAACTAGTATAAAGCTTAATATATAACTTACTGTCAGAAAGAATTTTCAGACATTATAAATGCATTCTATAGATTAATGCTAGAATTTTGTCATTTTATCCTTTGGGGCACTTACAGAAGTCAAGTGCAAAAATTGTTGGAATGCAGTAAATAAAAAGCCAAGCACTACTAATAACGTTTTTATTGCTGAATGGTTCTCTATGTCTAGTCACATACAAAGAATGAATGTTCAAGTAGTAGGAATAGTTTAACTGTACAAAGTTTTTAATAGAAAAAAAAATTATAGTCACCACAATAGTATTTGAAAATGATACATGAAAGATTGCCCTAGCTAAAACTGTGCATCAGTCATAAAAACATAAATTAAAAAAATTTGTTTGTGCAAGTAATATATATAATATAATTATAAATCCCTGATTATCAGGTTACTAGCAAATAATTCAAAAGTCTTAATACTGTAAGAGAATCTCAGGACAAATCCTGAGCAACAAGACTGAGATGACTACATTGAGAATTCAAAATTGCAGACATTTCATACTCCTACACTACCAGTGACATAATGTATCCATTAAAACCCACACTAATTTGTATCTGATCTATTTAATATAAACCAATATGATTTATATACTTAATTTTGAATATGTATATCTATATCAATTACACTTAAGTAATGCTACAACACATTTTGTCTTCATCACATGTAGCTTTACCTTCTAACTCTACTGCTCTGTATAAACCTAAGTAAGTAACAGCTCACAAAAAGATAAATCTCATTAGCTTCAACTGAAACGTTACAGACATGTGACGAAAGAGAGGGACAAAGTGCTTACCTTAAGCTTCTTAAAATATAAATGATAGGTATAACACGTAGAGTGAAGACCGGTCCCAAAGAACTGGTTTTAAACCAATGCATGCTCGAATTTTAGAAATACGTGTGTGAGCTGCACATATAACATGCACAGTCTACCATGCTAGGTCCAAAAGATAGGTAGAAATTAAAAAGAAAATTGATTCATAAAGCAAATGTAAGTTCAAAACGCAGAGAAGTATAATAAAAAACATGAGGCACACTAATACATTGCAATTATGACTTACAATTTGACACATACTTAATTGAAAAATTAAGCTGCATATGTGCATGACAACATAGATAGGTTGCATAAAACTGCACAAAATAACAGAATGTTTTTAATAGCAGCAGACACAAAAGTATAGTTCTGTAAGTACCTAGATGTACACATGCAAATATTATTGTGTCTTTCACCCTGATTAAAACCCAATGAAACCTAACATTAAATTTACTTACAAGGTAGCTTCGATAGAGATTTTTTTTTTTTAGTTATAGAGATTGATATGATCAACCTCACGCATTTAGATGCTAACCCTTGAATGTGTGTACAAAAAGGTTTTGAAACTGGAATGCCACACATTAAAAAAATCTGGCATACCTTTACTATTCACTATGCACTCAAGTTTTCTGTTCAAGTTTTAGAGTTAACTCTGCATTTGTTTTTCTGTATTCATTAAAAATAAGGCTTTTTGCTCCTTGAATAGGCGAGAAGTTACCCAGAGAGATTCTCTGGACATAAAATGTTAATAGGTTTTTTGCTATTGTTGTAAATCAGTTCATACTTTGTATTCAACTACACAGGAAAAAGACCTTCAGCACTGCCTGCACTGCACCTCCTTACCCACTACTCTGCCAGACAACTCCACATCACAGACTTACTCCAATTCAACTTGAAGCCAGTTAAAATTTTTGTCCCTGCTTCCAGCCAAAGGCTACTCCCAAACATCAAACCGAGAACTGTAACGACCTGACTGCGAAGGATACGTTTACTCGTACACGGGTTATTCCCGCTCAGTCTCTCTCACGCATTGCAATTCCCACCAAAGGATGCCTCTCCCCTGTGACTCTGGAGGTAGTACCTCTGTTTTCTTTTTAGATTGCTGACTACAGATGCCCTACCTGATGGGGTAATAAAACCAAGATGTCCATGACAGCGTGAGTTTCTCTGTGTACCCCTGGGAAGGGAGATGCTGCAGGGCCAGAGCAACAGCCTGGGCACGTGCAAGCAAGCCCTCTGAGCACCAACAGAACTCCCGACGAGTTGCATCAATTGTCTGAAAAATCAGCCACGTACATTTCCACTAATAAATAGAAGTCACCCAGAGCCCATGTCGACCGCAACTCTGCTACGAAACGACTGCAACGCGTACGGCAGCAGCAGAACCAAGGGCAGTTGCTCCCATCTCCCGCTGGCTTCGTGCTGCTCTCACCCGGCGGCTGCGAGGCCGTGGGGCTGGGCCGGCGATGCTCTCCCGTGGGCTCGTTCTTCCACATGTCAGTGGGGATGGCCAGAGGCACTCGGTGTCTCACGGAAAGCACGCAGGACTTCAGTAAACTCTAACCAAAAACACTGATGATAAATTCACTTTTGTGAGTCATGCAATTACACAGAATTGTTGTCCAAGTTTAGAGACGCAGCAATCACAGCTGCAAAGGGATAAACGGAGGTCTTGTACTGGGTTTGATGTGCATTAGGTGCTCGGTTTACATAACGGCTTCCAAATTAGACATTAACCTCAGAAGCCTGGGAGAAGACAACCAGGAACAAAATGGTCCCCTTGTGGAAAAATTATGTAATACTTATTGAATTCAATTCTCCAAGGGTGTATCTGAAGAGCAAATTCTTTCCTTAAACGCAGGCAGGATGAAGAGCCATAAAATTAGAGACCAAACGCCACAAGGATGTGAGTAACCGATTCATAGAGCACTGAATTTACAGACACAGCTCCCACACTCTGTTCATACCAAAAAAGAGGGATGGGAGTGCACAGGGATGCTGCCTGTCCACCCCACAAAAACATAGCAAAATATTTCTTGGTGTAGGTAAACACACAAAGTTTTATAACACTCTTGAGAATGAGGTCAAGAAACATAACCAAATGCATCAAAGTGTCCCAGCAAATGGATACCACGCATCCAGAACTAGAAAAACAAAAATAAATGAGAGTCCACAGGAGCCTATACCAGAGTTTTCCCATGTCTCATGTGTTTAACCCAATATCCTCCTAAGAGTGCCTATATTTAAAATTTACTGTGCTGTCCATTTTCATATGTGCTACAAACATCCTAATAATAGCTACACATACGAATTTATTCTAAATCTTCCCACACGGATACCATAAAATACTCTGCATTTTACCTTTTTTTGGTTGTTTTGGTAAAAAATTTAGCTATTTCCCTTGGTGTTATCAACACTGACACAGTGAAATTAGAATATCCCTGCCTCTTTGGATCTTTAAGGCTTGTCTACATACAAGCATTATGCTGTTACAAAATCACATGCAAAAATGAATCAGAACAACTCCATCCTTACATATGCATTTGTTCTGGTACAGAGACACTGTTAGGAGGCACTTACTAGCATTGCCACGATTCCCATATAGGAAGATGAATATACTATATAGTACAACTTCTTCACCCATTTCTATAAATGTTGCCACCCAAAAAGAGTAGTACCATTAAATAGTTGCAACTATTTTAGGAGAAACAATACAAACATCTTACATTTCTCACTGAAACAGTCCTACTGGCTAAAAAATTGGGTCCAGATCAGGACACATCATCCCAAGACTAGGAACTTTATTTAAAAAAACAAACACCTCCATTCTGATAAAACAAAGACATAACAAAACCCTAAGGAAATACAGTTAATTTAAAAATATGCAGACAACAGGCCTGAAAAGGATGCAGTGTTATTTAGTCTTAGTGAAAAAAAATGAGTAAACATATGTGATGGTCTCTAAATCTTCCCACAGGAGGAATTAGGACAGAATTAGAACATATTTCTGTATTGAAGCAGAACCAACATACCTATCACCTATTTCACCTATTAGCTTAAAAAGTTACATGCTGCACAATATGATGCATAACCTCCTATTGCCTAAAACATCATTGGGTTGTGCACCTCGCTCAGAAACCAAGCTTGCAAGAAAACAAGAGAATTTACTCGCAAGAACAATCTCATTCGTTTTAATAGAATCCTCACATGAATAAAGTTACCCGTGCACACACACGGGTAAGTAAGAGGCTATTAGACCCCCCCCAATCCTCTACACATGCTACCACAGCGCCAGATGTGACCTGCTGCATCCCTCTCTGGTTGGCAGAAAGGGAGTGGATGGACTTCTGGCTCTCCCCCCCCCTTAATGCACCTGCTAGTGCAGCTGAGCTGGCACGCGGCAGGCGGGGGGGAAAGGTACTCCAGGAAAAGAATGAGTGCAGCTTATTGCCTCCCAGGAACCAGGAAAAAAAGCAAGGACTTGAAGCATGATTTCGAGTCATAACTGAGTGCTGCCCTGCTCCTCCACTCTTGGATCTCTGCTTGGAGCACTGCTCTGGGGCTTGGACTGCAAGGTGCTAGCACAGCTCACTGCTTTAACACCTCGCTCTGAAACAGTCCCGCAGAAACTTGGACTTTGGAAGTATGTCCTCCTGTTCCCACTGGAAGCATCTTCTATCTAACCTACTTTACTTTTTCTTAGAAGATCCATGTAACTATTGAATGTTCTGGATTTTCCTTTTTTAAACATGGTCTCCAGTGCAATTCACTTACTGCATACATGCAGGCTGTTCAATACAAGCTGTTGATTAAATATGCTTAAGGACACCGATAGCTCTTCAGCAAATATCATAGAGAGTGTTAAATTTACAAAGGCATACAGCCAGCTGGCATAGAGAATACAGTGAAATAATCCTTCACTTGACATGTAATTTTAAAGGGAAATATCTCTTCCCAGGAATTTCTTTGCACTGCTTTTCGTACTAATATTCCAATCTGTCATACGTTCAACTTACTGTGAAAGCAAGGCTAATGTACCATCACGTTTGCCCGTCTACCTATGAAAACGTAGCTTCCCACACGGCGTTAGCTTGGATAAAGTTATTTTGCTGCAACTCTGACCGAGACGCGCTTCCTTCACGCGACCCCCCGAACAAGCGCTCACGCCGCCCGCTCAGGAAGGCGTCGGCGCTCACCCAGCGCGGACCTCGAGATTTTTTTGCCGTTGCCGCCGCTGCGTGAACCCCGGCGAAGCTCTCCCACCCCGGGGCTGGGCCGCGCACCGCTCCGGCGGCGCCTCTCGCCCGCCACCCGCCTTCCCCGCTGCCAGACCGGGACGGGCCCGCAGGGCCGGGGTCGGCCACGGGTGCAGCACGCTGGAGAGCGCCGGGCCGGGCCAAGCCCCGCGGCCGCCCCAGCGGCACCCCACGAACGGCAGAAAGGACAGGGCAGCCGCCCCGCGCCCCCCGCAAGCCCCATTCCCCGCCGCCCGGGTGGGGGGACGCGGGAAAGGAGAGGCAAAGTTTTAGCCGCCGAGGGGGGCAGCGAAGCTGCCCGCGGGGAGCAGGGGAGGGAGGAAGGGGCGCGGCCGGGCCCGCCCGCAGGGGAAGCCCCTCACCTCCGCGGCTCCCCGCCTCGCCCCACACCAGGCCGGAGCCCGCCGAAGTTTGCGCTGGGCGAGGCGAGCGGCGGGGGGAGCGCCGCCCTGCCTGCCGGGCGGCGGCGGGAGCCCCGCGCTCACCTGAAGTCGCTGTAGGGGTGGATGATCCAGAACCCCGCAGTTTTAACCCTTTCCTGCTCCTTCTCCACCGCCTTCTGGCTGCCGAACATGCGGAGGGAGAATTTGTTGACCCCCGGCTGCAGCATGGAGGTGAACTGCCGCTGCATGAAGCCGTACTGCCGCCGGGGACCCTCGGCATCCTCGAAGCCCACCACGGGTTCCTCGCCCCCGCCGCCGTCCACTTTGAAGCACACCGAGTTGCCATGCTCCTTCACGCCGCCGCTGCCCCCGCCGCCGGGGCTGCTCTGGGCTTTCTCCGCCGGGGCCGCCGGCTTGGCTGGGAAGGCGTTAGCGCTGCCATCGTCCCGGCTGCCGGCAGAGGAACTACGCTTCCCAGCCTCCATGCTGCGGGGCGGGAGCGCCCCAGCCGCGGAAGAGCGCGGAGAAGCCTCGCCGCCGCCGGTGCCCTTCAGCGGCGCGGTTGGGCTCGGCCGCCCTGGGCTGGGCTGGGCTGGGCTGGGCTGGGCTCAGCTCCGCGCCGCCGCGCCGCCCGGCATGGCCAGCGCCGCCGACTCTGAGCCGCGCTCCCGCGCAGGGCGGGCACCGCTTCCCCTCGCCCGCCCCCTGCCGGCGGCCACGCCGCGCCGTGCCGCCCGCCTGACATTGAGCGCCCCGGAGTCCTTGAGGGGCTGAGGCGCCCGCGCCCGGGGGAGGGGAGGAGTCGCCGGGGCGGAGGCGGGCTCTGCCCTCGGGGCGGTGGCGCGCGTGGGCCCGGCGCGGCTCGGCGCGTGGGCGCGGGTGGCCCGCGGGGCGGGGCGGAGGGACAGGGCTGAGGAGAGCGGGGCTCCCCGGCGGCCCGGCCTGAGCTTCCGACAGACACGCAGTAACACGGGTGGGTGTGAGGCGCGGGATGGCAGCGTGCCGCCACGCCCAGGCGGGTAAGCGGTGGCCGGGAATGAAGCTGTGGCGAGGTCCCACAGGCTCGCCTGTCTCTTGCGACGCCTCTCCGGCGCTTCTCGGGGAGCAGACTGCCTGCAAGAGAGCAAGAGGCGGGGCTCTGCCTGGCCGTGGGGCCGAGTGACAAGCACTGGAGGTGGCCGAGGCATTTTGGGTTCACACTGCTGAAAATGAAGTCAGAACCTGCCGTCTGCTGGTGCGGTGCACGCACGAGAGCAAGGAAGCAGGAGGGGGTGTGGGTGAGAAGGGAAGGCCGGGTTTTGAGTGACATTCGCTTTCACACACAAAACATTTTGCTCCAGTTAGACAGCGTATCGCTACCTCCGAGCGGCTGTTCCCTTGCTCCTGAACCTTACGCTGACTGAAAACGCACGGCCGCGTGCACGCGGCTGGAGCGTGCAGGGGTGCGATTCCCACCGGGAGGGTCATGCCGCCATGGGCGCCTGCGTGTCTCGCTGCGAGGTGTAAAATGGCAGGTGTACCCAAGTGTGGAGACAAGCTTTTCACATATGCCAAGAGGTGATTTTGGTTTTGTTTATGTGTAAACAGGGACCTGGGGTCCGCATTCACCTGACACTGAGGTACATCAGTTATAGTTAAGCGTTCAGGAGACAAAGCTGTTGCACAGAAGGGAAGCAGGAGTTATTTCTAGCTCCCAGATACTCTTAAGTACACCTAAAGGAAATTGGGTATGTGTTGCCTTGGGTATCTCTACACACGTTATCCTAACGATTGTGCATAGTATTTTGGGAGCTGTGGGGTGAGGTAGGATCCAAGAGAGCAGTTCTGCCAATGCGAAGTGGCTGTTTACATGCCGTGGGTGAGGATGAGGGCCTCTGAAAACTGAAGGATGCTGATATTTACCCCTAAAGGGCGTGAGTTTGTTTGGGTTATAAAATGATGGAGAATCAATATCTGTAGATGATATCACAGGAGCTGTAGCGTTATGCATACCTGAAAAAGCTTAAAGGCATATATTACAGCACATATGGTCCTGGGACTCCATTTGGCTTGGCATAGGTTCGTTTTTCACACATTCTCAACACACTTTTCATTTTGTGCATTAAATTTTTGTAAGAAAGAATTAATAAAGTCTCCCACGCTTGACACTATTGTTTTCAATGGTATGTCACTTCATTGTTACCTACTTTTCCTCTACAAAAATGATGATGAAAGCAAACTTGATAAACAGATGTGCAAATCCACACAGCATAATTTCCACAGTGCAAATCAGTTGCTTTGGGGAGCTGTATTTCAAAATTGTATCTGAGGGCTTTTCTCAGCAATTCCAACTCTGACAGAATGTTTATGCCTATTGCACTCAAGTACACATGGTTCAGATGATGTTAATATGTTGTTGAGTGTGGAAGATGTTAACATTAACATGATGCTAGTGCGGAAGAGGATGGCAGGTGTAGATGCACCTGGATGGATTGCTGGAGGCTGGGCAGTGACCAGCATAGGAAGGAATATGCTCGCAGTGTGATTGGTTGAGGGTTGACATACATAAACTTGCCCCATCTGGAATTATCCTGTTCTGTGTGATTTTATCCTAAAACAGTGAAGAGTGTGTGCACAGCTGCTGACGGCTCGTGCACAGCTGCTGATAGGCAAAACCCTCTTATCGGTTTATCCCCAGATGATGTTGGCCTCCTTCCCTCATCCAATGTCTGTCACCAAATGATAATTAAAAAGTAAGAAACTATTTTTGTTTTGCAGCTTTGTGAAAGAATTAGCTCACATCATATTTGACAGAAACCCACAAAGGGATGAAAAGGCTAAGTCATGCTGTGCTGTTCCACGTACTCACAGTTTATCACATCAGCGTCACTGGAACTGACACTTTCTACAGTGCAGTCATGTATACATTGCAACCTTAGCTTTCCTCTCTGAGAGCAAGCAATTTTTCTACCTCTTTACTCCTTATTTTAGAGGACTTTTGCATGCAGCCCTTGACCTGACTGGTCTCTCTCAGCATAAGCTAAACAACAACTAGTCATATACAGGAGAAAATAGGCTTATAATGGAGTAAATCAGAACAGTGAAACAGAGACAATTACAGCTGCAGTAAGCAGATTCTGATGTACATTCCTTTAACTGGAGAAGTGGTGACATTGTATTAATGTGGTGGTCCTTCATTTCTGGACGATGAAAATTATGCGTAACAAGAACATACAATTTCTTATTTTATGAGACTGCTTTTGCTTGTATTTAATGTCTTGTTTTGTCAATGTTTATCTATTCCTACCTAGCATGGACTACAGACCTACCAGAATGACTACCCCTGCCTAGCTTCCCCCTCTTTCTACAGTACAAGAATCTGGAATTACTCCAGTCCCTTCAGTGGCATTATATAGTTCCAAAAGTGTTTTATCAGATCAAAATGTCATATGATTTATGAGAAGTTGTTAATGAGAGAAAATAGCCTGCAATATATGTAACACATTCTCTGGATGCTTCTTAAACAAAGAAAGTAAAAACTACACAGGTACAAAGCTCTTTGTAAGATTGATACTTTGATATTTTGTGCTTCCTGTGATCAAATACGAGAGTTTTATAATTTTTTTTCTGTGTAAAAGAAACATATACTTATTTGTGCATATTCAAGTACAATTTATCCTAAGTATTTGCGTGGCCTAAATGGCCTTAACATCTCAGCATTTTGCAATTTTTAATAGTAATCCTGAGATTGTAGGGGTGAGAAAGGATTTTCATAATCTGTAGTTTTTATGTGGGAGGTCAAAATAACTTACGTTGTTTTCAGCCAGGAAATGGACCTCTCCTGAGGCCCAGGCCAACATGTTAGTTTAGATGAGAGTGTTTTGGTTTCACAGAAAGGGAGGTAGTGGGGCATAGTGCCTTCCAACCCAAGCTATTCTACAATTCTGTGATAGTGTGTGTGAATAGTTCTGAAGACCACACCAGGGCTACATATGGTAAAAAGGTCACAGACTCACTTTAACTAGAGGTATACCTTGCTTTGTGTCAAGTTTGATTTTGTGAATATATCAGGAGAGACATTGAAAAAAAATTAAATTGGTAAGTGAAATTTCCAAGAAATCAGTGTTAGAACGAGGAAAATAAAACCTTTTTCTTTTGTATTTCTTTGCAACGTCATACATTAATGGATCACTACTAAAAATTTAGTAGTCTCTTTTATTTGTTTGTATTGAATTATTTTGATTACTTACTGGACTTTGTCAAACTATTATAACTTCATAGTTCCAGTGCTTCATATGACTCTAAAACCATAATACTAAAGTATACCTCAAAATGAATTTCCTTCTTTTCTGCCAAACATAGTAAATTTTTATGCCTGTAGTAAATACAGTCCCATTACACTTATTTTCTAATATTCTCTCATTTTTATATAACCTGAACGTATCAAGAACAGCTCAGCTGTAGAAATGAAAGACTAACAGCCTATGTATTGAAGCATATGTAGTTTCTTCAGTGAAGAAACTGGGGCATAGAGAAGTGACAGGACTTCTATGAGATAACACAGTAAGATGTGCCCATCTGCAGAACAAAGCTCTTGTCTCTCAGGTTTTAGTATCATCCCCTGTGAGATTTTTTTAAGATTATTTCTCAACAGAAGATTGCCTTCAAGACAAATGCTAAAGCAGGACTAGCAAGGAAGGAAAATCATATTTACAGTTATAGGACTAGCTGTGCAAGCTAAATTGAAGATTATTCCAAATTCATAATATGTGCCATTTTCTGTGTCTGGTTGCTTGAAATTTGCAATAAAATAATTTCTATTTGGTCCCACCCTACTTACATTACTTTCCATGAATATTCAATCATACATACTTACTGGCAACAAATGTTTGCCAATAAATTTTATATTAATGTTGCATAATGTTTATGAAGAAGGAAGAATCTTACTTTTGCAATCATTAGTATCCCTTTAAGAAAACTATCACAAAGCAAGTGCACCTACACGTGTGAAAGTTAGGTGGCAGCCATCCATGTATTTACGTGATTTTTACCCTGTTGTACAGTTTGATGATCCCCAGTGAATACTGATGTAAATATGATCTTGGTGATTCCTATAAAGATCAACAAAAGCAGATGTGCTCAGCCTGTCCGAAATTTGCCTGACCAGGTAATTGACACCTAAATTTGCTGCAAAGTCTGAAAGGCAGCTTCTTCTGTGTTGCCTCTTCCCAAAAGCAGTACTCTGATATTTGCCTGAAACATGTTTTGTGGGAAATACATCTCTTACAGAGAGAGTTAATGATTTAAGAGAAACCCCAGGCAGTGGTATATGTTCTGTGGAACAAAAACTAGGGCAAACACTAGTGTGAATAGGAAATGAGTCCAAGACGTGACCTAGGGTGCAAGACACACTGGTGTGTACAGACAGGAACACACCATGGTATGTGAACAGAAGCACAGTCTTCCTATGGATAATCTACTGAGTCATATGAAACTCTGGTAGCCAAGAATAAGTATGGTGCACTGAGATCTACTAAGTTGTGTACTCAGTTACACTTATTCTGCAGAAATACATGCTTAAGTATTTACAACATGCCACAATTGCCACTTGGAAAATCTTGGTGTTCAGCTCTGGCCTGGTGCTGAATGCTGGCAGCCCTACTGCAGCAGCTCAGCATGGTGCTTCAGAACAACTGGTAAGGTGGGACACGAAGGTTTTGTTGCCCATGTCCCAGGGTGAAATCAAAGCACAGAAAATTCCTACTGTTTTGTACTAATTCTCTGGAGTGTCTTTTACTTATGCAAATAACTTCTAAATTTGGTAGAACATTAGTGTGCTCTGAGTATTTATCTTTTTTGAAGAATGATATTTTAATGTTAGTGTTTTTTAGCTGTATAATAACCTGCCAGAGCTTTATTCAATCTTTATGGAGACAACACTGCCACAAAAGGAAAGTAAAAGGTAGAAAACAAATTCTAATTTGATTTTTTTTTAGTTGTAGGTGTCTAGTAATTGTTTATTAATCTTTGCTACTGTATGCATTATTAGGTACTTGCAGTACTTCAGAAATCATTAAGAAATAAATCACTTTCTCTTACAAATATTCAACTAACCAGCTAAATAGCTTTGACAATGCTCTTTGCATTTTTGCTATGATAAAAATAATTCTTTTTTCATTTAGTTGATATGTAAGTGGACTCCATGTAAACTTTTATCTTTCTTTAATATTTATCTTATGATTGAATTGTTTTGAAGAACAAAGATTTGACACAACAAAGATGTAGACATTTCTGAATAATTTCTATATAAAAAATGATACCTGTTTAATACAAAGTCTAATCCTGTGAACATTTCTAAAATTAGTGTATACAGCTGTGAAAGGTCACATGATAGTACTGAGAATGCTAAATAATATGCTGGGCAGCAGGTATATTCAGGCTTCTTGCATCCTGTCTCTGTAATATGAGGAAAATATGCCACTTGACTAAAAATGCAAATACCTTTAATACCTCTGGAGTGCAACTTCACATGAACAATTACTCCTGTTGCACATAGTGTTCCTACATAATTGTGTAACCACTCCACAAAAACAAGTTCCTGTTATTTAAAATCTGTTCCATCTAGAAGTTCCAGGGCCAAGTAAAGAAATGCTTTTTCACAGTTGTATATTTCAATAATGTGTAAATATCAGCAAAAAACAGAATGGCTAAATATGTGTGGTCAAATACTTGGCTGCAATATGCATGTATTATGACAGATATTACACTACCTTTTAAATAATTTTCTTTCCATTGTCCTGATTTTCCACAAATCAACAATCTTGTTTACCTTCTCATCCTAACTTTGCTCAGGTTATCAGAACTGGTAGGGTTCTTTTAGAGATAGCTGGGAAGTGCCCTCTTGTTGACTTTAAGTTCATTAGTTAAGGTTTTAATAGTTGTCAGTTTTAATCCTGCAAGCTACTCTTGTGTGTTGATTTACTTAGTTTAAGTACTTAAGATCCATCACTTCACCATTATATTTTAATGGATGTAGACACCAGCAGCAAGCAATATGCCTAAGTTATGTCTTGAATTCTGTTCCTTATACAGAGCAATGTCTTGCAGGACTGGTATCTGTCTTCAGTGTAATATTCATTATGTTAAATATACTGCTTTTGAAAAGATTCTTGGAATCTTTCTTAAAGGAATAACCTAAAATCTTGAAAGCTGATGGTGGCTAAGTGCTTACAAAAAGGGAAGCCTGCTCCTTTTTTTTCTGAGTTGTAGGAACATCTGCTGAAAAGCCAAATCTTCAAGTTACTGAAAATCAATCACTTTCAGCTATTAAGCCAAAAATGGGGGCGGAGGGGGAGGGGAGGAAACAAGCTGAACACACTGAAGACTTTCAAAACAATTCTTTAAATCTACACTGCTTTTTACAACTTTTCAAAATGTTTTTAAAATTCAAAATGTGGAAAAGTGTTTTTGTTTTTAATGAATACTTTGGGGAAAACTGTGTGAGTGCATAAATCTTCTCAATGTTGATTTAAACCTTCAATTTTATCAGCAACTAAAAAGGAGCCCAGAGGAGTCCAGAGGTGGTCCCAGCACTAAACTAGAGCTGTATCTCACTTGCTGTGTTTAAGATACCTATTTATGTAATCATTTTTTGGAGTACTTTGTATTACTTATAGCTAGCACATTTCAATTACTAGCACATGTAATTAGAGGAACACACAGCCTTGCTCCTTGTTGATTGCACTGCCTCAGCGATGCCGTCTAGATGGTGACATTGAACAAACTGGAAGGATTGTCCCAGTTTTTGCTGTCAGTCTTTTTGCTCCCCAGTTCACACCAGCAACTTTCTTTCAACTAAATGCATCTCTGCTGCAGAGGAAGGGAATAAGCTATCACAACTGGCGGAAGCAAACAGTACAATGTGCACAGCTGAACAAATGTAACTTCCTAAATTGCCATAAATACATTGAGGTAAATACTGCTACTGCAGACACTGGCTGTTGAGGTCTGAAAGCAGGTTGCCATACTCTTTGACTTCTCCTACTTGGAAAGTAGATGAATTAGTGATTATAAAGAAGTTCCACCTCTAAGATGACTTTTCCCCTTTCCAGTTGTGATACCAATACATGAGGAAATGGTAACTGCCATAATGGAGACCTGCGTGTTACAGGCTTAGTGTCCTTTTATGAAAGAGAAATATGAACGAAATAACAATCTAAATCATTAGCAGCAAGAATGGAAAATAAAAAGTGGTTGCTCTTTTCTTTCCCTAGGCCACTGCTGGGAGAAAACATGTATAACCTTAGATACACACCCTAAAATAAGATGGTTGGATAGCTGACGGGAAGTTGTTTTTTTAACAATAGTGGGACTATGGCAGCTGGTGACAGATGGCTGTATGGCCAGTAAATGTTGGGGAAGGGCAACGCAGGTAGCCTTTGCAGTGCTCTGTAAATGAACGATTTATGTGAATTCCATGCCTACAGAAGCCTTACATGCAAGACTCCACAGAACTGTAAGGGACCATGTGTGTCTGTAGCAAGTTCAGGTCTTCTGGAAAAGTAAGACTGGATAGAAAACCTAAACTTTATGAGCTGAGTGGTGTAAGTTAGTCACCTCCCCAGGGCTGTTGCAGTGGAAGCATTAGGAACATGAAGTGTAAGGAGGCTCTTAACCATTATAACATCCAAGCCAGCTCAGAGGAATTCGTAGTTTAATGCTGGCACTCATTATCAATGTACTTGTAACCAAAGTATTGCTGAAGAAGTGGGGACAACTGTGGAAAATTCAGGGAAAGATGATTACAAACATTCCCTCTAAGTGGTATCACCCTCTAAGTGGTATCAGAAAAAGATACGAAGATTTTGTCATTTTAAAAGGAAAGAAAGTGGAAAAATGCATAAAAGCTGTAAATCTTATGAAAGGATATATGTAGTAAGTGTCCTCAGCAGTGAAGTAAGATAAGTATACATATAGCTTTAGTAAATGAAGGCACTTTGAATATTTATTTCCTATAGCCTTTTCTATATGTTTATTCTTTTATTTAAGAATTTTTTTACAAGACTGAATTCTCACAAATGACTTTCAGTGAAGTAAAAATTACTGCTAAAGACTACTTTGCATAGAAGTTAGGTAGACACAAACGCTTATGGATGGAATTACCTGACACCGTTCATCTTTGTGCCTATGCATACACGGAGCTATGAAAAGGTGTTTGTTTGACACACAGAACAGTGGAGATCATTGTGCTTGTGTGTCTTTGTTTATCTGTGTGAGTGATGGAGGAACTGGACACAAAGGTTAACCAGGAAAAAAAACCCCAAAAAACCAAACATTACATGGGCAATCTTTCTGCAGTATTTAATTTATTTTTAGCAAAACTCGGAGGACTTTATATTTTGGGGGGGGGTGAGTGGGTTTGGGGTTTTTTTGTAGGGAAATAAGAGAGCAGATCTTCAACAATGAACAATTGCCATTTGAAAATGAGGTGATGCAACAGAGAGAAAGAGAAGGCATATTTGTCTTCAAACCTTACCTGAAAAATTGTGGTTCTTACTTGGGAACTAAAAATAACTTTATCAGATCTACCAGGTAAAGTTAAGCATCAGGGGAAGCAAGATATTATAAAAAGGATAACAAATTGCAAATGTCTTCAGAGAGATAGGGATAGCAGTTTGTGCAAGATGTGATCTTTCAAAGTGGTTGCAACAAGATACTACTTGACGTAGAAGGAGCATATATTGAAGGTGAAGAATAACCTCAAAGACTTTCCAAGCTTGTGAGAAAATACATGCCACGTGCAGCAACCACAGATAAACATAGGAAACAGGTACCTGGCACTTTATTAAGAGTTCTCCTATCTTGCTTGTTTGTAATGCCAATTCAAAAGCACAACAGCCTTCTCTGACAGTAATGTTCTACAGAGGGTAGGTGATGCTGATCTTAGGTGATACAACTTTATCTCAGTTCCTTTTGTAAGAAAGACATGGAATTTCAGAATATAGTATTTCAAGCTGGAAAGTCAAGTCTGATAAGTAGAAGACTGTAATACAACCTGAAACCAGGTAGTGGTAGCAATAGAAAAAAGGTCTGGAAATCTCTGCATCTAAAACTTCCTATTTCTGAAATGCTTGAATAACTGTCTTTATACACTAGGTGGCAAGTTGCAAAGGATATGAATGATTTTGCTCATGAGCTATTATGTCCTAAACTTGGGTTTGGTATTTTGGCTCACTTTTTTCTTGTCCTTAAGAAGTATACCCTCTATGGGTAGTAAATATAATAGATTCTTCTTGTGCTGTTCTATTTTTGTGTCCACAAAGAGTGAGGCTTTTACTCTAGTATGGTTACAAAACTGATGAAGCTGAATATTTCTCAACAAATGAGAATCCTAGCACTTTTTATTATCTTGTAGGTGATCTCGTAGTACATTCTCTGAATGTCACTTGTGTGAGGAATCACTGCCCAGTTAATGTTCTGTAAGTTACTGTCTTGCTAGATTTTAATCTTGGATTCTGTATTTTCAGCAACCTGGATAGATTTGTCATCCATGTCTTCATTGGCTATTCACTAACCATTCTTTAAGTTCTCTACTGCCATTTAGTACTACTGTATTTGAGCATTTTCTATTTAACATGAATAAGAAAGTCCCCAAAGTGCTACTTATGTCTGTCTTTCTCCATCTAAAAATTATTAGACTTTTGTGAGGGATCCCTTCTATGCATTAAAACACTGAAGTAAAAATCTTGTTGTAATTTATATTTTACATTTAGAGTTTCATTCTTCTAAGTATTATAAGCTTAATAGAATTTTTTTTTTAAATCCATGTATCTCTGATATGCTTATCTGTGTTCACATGAGAGAGAGGCTTCCTAGAGCACCGTGCAATTTGCAAGAACTATGGTTTCTGAAGAACACAGTAAGCAGTCTATAATTCTTTAAAATATGCTATGCCATCAATTATAAATAAAATCTAGGCTTTTGTCAAGGCTTTGTATATTATGCTTTGTGAGAGATGTCTTTAGTGTAGGCATGAGTATTTGTATGTACATTTCAAAAATGGCCTATGATCAATGTACACACAAACAAGTATCTTAAAACTGTATATATTTACTACTAAGAATTTGTCAGTGAGTATCTGTTTGAGAATGATGGACTTACTTAGGTACTCTGTACTCCTTTGTACTTTGAAAACTGTGGCAAACATCCCACTAACAAAAACACAAGAGGATGGGAGATATTTCTTTAGGCACTCCCTAATTTTAAAATTAATGATTTACAATGCCAGTTGTTTTGTAGTATCATGTTTTCTTTACCGGGGTTTTTTTTTTCAGCCAAACACTTTTCCTTTCTTTGATTCACAGTTTGTGTTCTTCTGTAACTCTGAAAGGCCTAGGTGCATCACCAAGCCTCTCCAGCTAAGAGAGGGGAGGCAACTCCTACATAGAGTTAGAATCATAGAATCGTTTAGGTTGGAAAAGACCTTTAAAATCATCAAGTCCAACCATTAACCTAGCACTGCCGAGCCCACCGCCAAACCATGTCCCTAAGTGCCACATCTACACATCTTTTAAAAGCCATCAGGGATGGTGACTCAACCACTTCCCTGGGCAGCCTGTTCCAATGCTTGACAACACTTTCAGTGAAGAATTTTTTCCTAATATCCAATCTAAACCTCCCCTGGCACAACCTGAGGCCATTTCCTCTCGTCCTATCACTAGCTACTTGGGAGAAGAGGCTGATACCCACTCCACTACAACCTCCTTTCAGGTAGTTGTAGAGAGTGATAAGGTCTCCCCTCAGCCTCCTTCTATGGATCTCTAGACCCTTCGTTGGGGCAGCTTCGTTGCCCTTCTCTGGACACGCTCCAGCAACTCAACATCCTTCTTGTAGTGAGAGGCCCAACACTGAACACAAGATTCAAGGTGCAGCCTCACCAGTGCCGAG
The DNA here is from genome assembly GCF_964289735.1 of Phaethon aethereus. Lineage (NCBI taxonomy): Eukaryota > Metazoa > Chordata > Aves > Phaethontiformes > Phaethontidae > Phaethon > Phaethon aethereus. Next base: position 18,966,716 of record NC_138577.1, read on the forward strand.
TACAGGGGCACGATCACTTCCCTGCTCCTGCTGGCCACACTATTTCTGATACAGGCCAGGACGCTGTTGACATTCTTGGCCACCTGGGCACACTGCCAGCTCATATTCAGCTGGCTGTCAACCAGCACCCCCAGGTCCTTTTCCACCAGGCAGCTCTCCAGCCACCCCTCCTCAAGCCTGTAGCATTGCATGAGGTGGTTGTGACCCAAGTGCAGGACCCTGCACTTGGCCTTATTAAACCTCATACAGTTGACCACAGCCCATTGATCCAGCCTGTCCAGATCCCTCTGCAGAGCCCTCCTACGCTCCAGCAGATCAACACTCCCACCCAACTTGATGTCATCTTCAAACTTACTGAGGGAGCACTCAATCCCCTCATCCAGATCATCAATGAAGATATTGAACAAGACTGGCCCCAAAACTGAGCCCTGGGGAACACCGCTTGTGACCGGCCGTCAACTGGATTTAACTCCATTCACCACAACTCTCTGAGGTCGGCCATCCATGAGTATTGAAACTCATACAGTTGGCCTTGGCCCATCGATCCAGCCTGTCCAGATCCCTCTGTAGAGCCTTTCTACCCTCAAGGAGATCAACACTCCCACCCACTCGGTGTTATCTGTGGAGCTATTGCTAGACAGGGCAGAGAGGTATTTTGCTAATGGGTTTAATAAATATTATCTGGCCAAAGGAGAACAGTGGGTTCATTGGGTTACATTCCTGAGTCTGGACTCAAACTGGAAAAAATTGAATACTGTATTTGGAAGAAAGGCCAAGGTTTATTTTCTGACTGAAAGATACTTCAGCAAACGTGAACTTTTTCTTAAAATCCTCAATATTCTGGAAATTCTAAAAAAAAGTTGCCACAACTGGATATGAGAGAAATATACTTCGTTTTGTCTAACCCTTTTTAAAAAAAATTCTGAGCTGTTTTGTCCATCTGCTAAAATTCAGCCTAAGGCAGATTCCTGGCACAGGAAAAATACAAAATTTAAAATCTGTGGGTTTGTGCAGCTGGCCAAATTTCTGCCCCTTTTTCTTCAGCAATTCAAATAGCTTTCATTGTTGGATGATCTTATTAAAAGAAGGAGGTGTTAGTCCCATCTACAATGTGATTATGTTGTCACTATTGTTGTCAGATAAATTGCTAGCAGCATGTTCTCTGGTGAGAGAAAAAGTAAAAAAGAACATGGTAACATTGATGAATTGGACCTTCACTTTTATTTGCTCAGCCACCTGCTGTTTCAGATCTATATACGGAATATGCCTGCCCTGCAGCCAACAGAAAAATACAGATAGTCAAGCTATCTGCACAGTTGAGCTTCTTTACATGAAGCAATCTAGTAGCAGCAGTGTGGAGCCCTGTGTGAGTCTAGGTATTCAGGTGAGAAATGAGAGTTGATTAGCTTATGTGCTAACACTTTTAGACCTATTCTGTTGCCTCTGATATCTCTTTTAAAGATGGTTTGTGCATCCCTGTACTGAACTGTAGGCATACTTTAAAAGGGGGTCGTATTATACTTGAGAGGAATTTAAATAAGTTATAACTTGCTAAATTTTCCAGGTGTATTTAGTGAAAAACATTTCACATTTCTGGCATTCTGTCTGCAATTATTCAAGTATGTTGTGATTTAACCCCAGCTGGCAACTAAGTACCATGCAGCCACTCCCTCAGTCCCCCATGGTGGGATGGTGGAGGAAACTGGAAGAGTAAAAGTGAGAAAACTGATGGGTTGAGATAAAGGCAGTTTAATAGGCAAAGCAAAAGGTGCGCACGTGAGCAGAGCAGAACAAAGAATTCATTCACCACTTCCCATGGGCAGGCAGGTGTTCAGCCATCTCCAGGGAAGCAGGGCTCCTTCAAGCATAACGGTTACCTGAGAAGACAGACACCGTAACTCCAAACATCCTCCCTCCCCCCTTCTTTCTTCTTTAACCCAACTTTATATACCAAGCATGATGTCATATGGAATATCTCTTTGGACAGTTTGGGTCAGGTGTCCTGGCTTGTCCCCACCCAGCTTCCCGTGCACCCCCAGCCTTCTCGCTGGCAGGCCAGCATGAAAAGCCAGACAGTCCTTGACTGCCTAGCAGTAACTGAAAACATCAACACATTATCAATATTTTTTCATCCCAAACCCAAAACATAGTCTCATACTAGCTTCTATGAAGAAAATTAACTCTATTCCAGCTGAAACCAGGACAAAGTACTACAAGCTTTACTGTATTTCTGTTTCCTATACCATAAATATCTGAGTTGCTCAACCAGCAAAAGTAATATTTTTTTACAGTGATCATGCCATTTTTTCATGTTTCTTGGTTTCCAAGTCACAGAACAGTGTACTCTTACACCAATCAACCCTACTTTGTAGAGATACTTTTTCATTAACAGAGAGACAGATTGTCTTTTCCTCAGCACTGCTGCCTACTCCAAGCAGATGACTAAAGAACCACGGAGAGCATATGTTCAGCTATGTCAGTGAATGCTACACAAGCACTTTTTCTACTGCTGTGAATTGTGGATGTTACCATCTCTCCATTTTTATCAGTACACTCAAAAGCTTATTCAGTTGCTAATGCTGTTTGAGTCATGGAATATCTTTGCCTACCACATGGAAACAGGAGGAAGAAAAATATGGAACATACACTTTTAGAAAGAGACTGTAAGAGAAAATACAAATAGCAATGGTGGAATTCTAGCAATACCCATAGGACTGTGGAAAAAATCTTTCACAGGGAAAAAACATTCATTAAAATTATTTTCTGACTTTAGAGTTCAAATATTAAATACACAGCTTGAATTTTAGTCTACAGAAGCAATCTAACTGGTCAGAACTTCTACTGTTACTCATACTAAAGGATTTTATATAATGCCTTTAAAATAGGGTGTCGTTAAAAATATGAGTCCGTTCATTTTGCACGAAGAGACTTGGATACTTGCACTTGCAGTGAGTCATCTATGCTGCTTTTATTTTGAAATACGATATTGGTTTGAGACTACATATATAGAAATGCTGAGTCAATAGCTAGTATCTCAGAAAACAGTAGAAATACATTATTTTAACTTGTAAATATGGATAAATGGAGTATTGATAATCCTTAAGGTTGAATGTTATTAATATAGAAGTCATGCAGGCTATGTTGTGTAAGCACTCAGTGTTGACATAGCACTGTATTACCTGTGGGATCCAATGATCACTGGAATCAAGGCAAAGACTGTGGTTGACTGTAAAAGTTAGAGGAGGTCTGGCTGTCATCTAATGAAGGAAAATAACCTGGCAACAATTTTAACCGTCTTTAAGAATTCTGTTATGATTGCAATTCATATATTTCTGCTGTTTAAGTGACATCCCACTAGTTTCAGTTCTATAGGATAGATTACATCTAAATCGTACATGTGTGCTAATCTTTCCTAAGCAAATCTGTATGGTTCCCTGACCACAACTGTCCAACGAGACAAACACATAATCACCTTTCTGGGTGTGATGGGCATCAGATCAACTGTTTCACCACTAACCTGTTTGGTAGTGCTTTTTACACTGTAAATGTTCTTCAGTTTTTATCACAGGATGCCTTGATCCATGGTCATTGAGAAAAAAGTTATCTCTTTTTGTGAGACTCTGAAAGAGAACGCAGTCATGCAGGTCACCTCACTTGCAGTCATAAATCAAACAAAGTGTTCTGTGACAAAAATAAAAAGACTCATACTGCACAAGATTATTTATCTATCTTGCTTATACAAGATAATCAATTCAAACCTCGGAGGGAGGTCACTGTCTGTGGTCATACTTTTAAAGATATTATACTGGCGTCTAGCAGGAACATGTAACACTGCAGAGCTTGCAGGATTATTTCTGTAACTTTTAGAAACAAGCAATAAAGCCCATTTTAGCCATCTTATTTTAAAACAAATTTTTACAACCTACTAAATTATTAAAGCCTAATCTACCTGCACTGCTAAGCAGTTTCCTGAACTTTTTAGGTGGCTATCATATACTTAATTTTGCCTACCTATAGTAATTTAGTCTGTGATTCAGCAAAATGATTAAGCCTATGTGGTCTTGTTGATTTCACAGACAGCATGCATGTGCTCAGGTTTTGATATACACCTTAATAACTTGGGGAACTGAGATCCATATATTAATCTTACAGTATTGCATCCATCCAGATGTATCTTGGGTTTGGTTTGTTAGATATCTGACTACAGACACTTTGGCATATTTTTCCCCACAGAATTAATTTTAGAAAGATTATACTAAAAGGTGGCAATTTAACAATTTCTGTTCAACAAAGGAAAGAAAACCAAACCAAAACATTTTTCAGGAACTCTTTTTCCATAAATTAGAGACACATCAGGACATGGTGAAATCTAACCAGGGTATCTGATGCCAGTCAGTCCTTTCTGATTGTTCAGAAGATTCACCTAGTTATTCCTGTTCCACAAACTCTTTTTTTCCAAAGACTCAGAGGGGGGATGATGAGCGGGAAAACATCCCACTCCCTGTAGAACTAGTGTCCAGTACAAGAGAGCTACAGTTTTATGAGTTTAATCTTGGTGTTACTTCAGATCAATATACAGTCCTTTTCATCATAGCAACCATCTTTGTATACCCTGATGCCCATTGTATGGACATCTCTTCAGTCTTCTGCTTTCATATTCCTTCCAAACTTTCGTTCAAAGTGTGCTAAATTGCAATTTTAATATATAATAAAATTCCAGACACTTTTTAAGAGGACTGATAGAAATATTTGAAAAATAGGATTGCACATTCCCTTTGCCGATCTGGGTTACCTATATAGCTTACATATCCCATCTCATGTAACCTTATCAAAGGCAGCTAATAAGCTGTTGATAACAATCAGTTCATTAATTCAGTGTTGAGATTTTAAATTTTCACTTTTCTCAACTAACTTGGCACACCCCACTGGCTAATCTGAAGGTTGCATTTGATTATGTACTATAAAGAGTGATTTTAGGATTATGCTAAATATATCAACTACAAATTGAGAGGTTTCTCCTTCACTATCTATAACATAAAGCCTGCATGGTTTTGTCTTAAATGTAAATATATATAGTAGAAATTACTGTACTGAAATCAATGGAATTAATGGCCTCATTTCAATACAAGTGGCAGGAGAATAGTTATGACACAGATTTTTCATTGCGTCTCTGAAGCATGTGTCTTACTTAAATTTTACAAAGTACAGACTCAAATTCAAATGGATAGTAAATTCTGTATGCTAAATTCTACATATAAACTATGAGGATGAAAATCTTTGAGCTAGTATTCTGGCATGCAGATTGAATTCAATCTAGGCAGAATAACACTGCCAAAAATTATCTAGAGAAATATTCCAGTCTTTGGGTTTTAGTTTTTACTAATAACATTAATAGCTTCTCTTCCCCCCACCCCCCCTGGAAATAATTTAAATGTCACTGCATTTTTTGAGTTATGGATAATTATAACATCAGCGTGGTTCAGTTGTATTAGCATCAATAGTTCTTCCTTTTAGGGTTGCCACATGGAAGTTTCCTGCTATAACAAAAAAGACTATACCTTTCACTCCTACTTGACTGAAAATATGCCAAAAAATGAAGAAATGCCCCTAAAATCTTTCTTCTGTCCTATTTAGTAAATCTCAAATGACAGCTCAGTGTATGCCTTGTCTTCACATCAGTGATAGCAGAATATGTACGATTGTTACAGAAACAGTAAAGGGCTCTTGGGACAAAGTTCACAGGCTTAAAATAGCTTTTTGAATGTTCCACAAACTTTCTCTTCAACATAATAAAACTGGATGTAGCTGAGGGTGTTGGCTTGAGAATTAACTCTGAAAGGGACTGACCAGGTCTGTGTGGCTTGGTATTCTCATAGACTGAATAAATCATTCAGCTTTTCCTGGGCCTCTCTTGCAAAGCATTTCCTTGAGGATAAATGGAAGCTTATGTGCCAGTTGGCACCAAGTTTCTGAAATGAATAAAACACTACCTGGTATCCTTCAACATCTTCTAATCCATTTTATCAGCTGCTGGCAAATGTTTCAAATTAGCACATCACATTCGATAGACAGCCAAGAGACAAATTCTCTCAAACACAGTGTATTAGGTTAAATAATGTAACATACTATTTGAAAAATCAATAGATCAAAGTGAGTGGTTTTCGTGTCTCATATATCCAAACAAAATAATACATTATAAATCAAGTTCAGCACTAGAACTCTGTGAGAAATGTCCACGACATAACAGCAATTATTCATTTACTTGCTTTGTCCTCTCTTTCCAGTATTTCCTATTTGAAGATTATACCAGTAAGAAAATAATGCTGATGGTGGTTTTCAAAGCCTTTTGGCATAACTGCTTTCTAAATCTTAAGCAATCATAAAATTCACAGGAAGTGAATGTCAGCACCTTTCTAAAATCTAAGTATAGAAAAAAAATATTTATAGACATACTATTTTTCAAGAAAACATATACTTATGGCAAGAGGTTTTCAATATTGATCACATAATTACAAAAAATATTATTGAAACATAATAGAATTGCAGTGCTATCTGCATTCCACCCCAAATTCCTCTGCAGAAAGGCTTGATCATCATAGCTGTTCACAAATAAAAAAAAGTAAGACTTACTTTTTCACAAATCAAATAGTCTCTTCATTAAGGTTTTGTCCTCAGAACTACCTTACTGAAGGCAACTCCACCCTGCGATGAGATCTGCGATGATGAAGTGATTCCTGTGCAGATCTTGCACTATTGTCAAGAAACCTTTTTAATTTCCTAGGTATGAAATTAATTGAGTTGTAAAAATCCACAGACAAGATAGTAATAAAACAGTTGAGGATACAGAGATTAAATTAATTAAAAGAAAGTCTTGAGCTTCCACCCTTTATCTTCTTCACTTCACTTCAATGGAAAATTGGCCAGATCTTCTTGGAAGTATAATACTAGGAGGTCAGTGGATGAAATAAAGGGCCAACTCCATGAATAATAGTAAAACACAGATTTATTTTTTTCTCCCTGAGGAATAACAGCCCTAATCATTGACCTGCAGCTTCCTACTTTCTGGCTTAATAACCCTTGATTTCCTTTTTTGGAAAATAGGAGTTGCTTCCCTACTTTCCAGGCAGGTAGCAGAGCTTAGGGGGTTAAAAGCCTCATCAGGCTGAGAAAATAATTTGACTCATATCTCATTTTATAGTAAAAAGCGGACATCACCTCATTTGCTAACTAGCCATATTTAGGAAAAAAATTGGTCGATGAAAACTGATTCTTTTTCAAAAATGAGTGTAGTTGGTTGAAGCTTTTGATTTGAGAAGAATTCTAGAGGTACTTTTAAAATCTATTCAACATTTCTGGATTTTTAGAATCTGGCATTATTAAGCAGTGTACTTATCAACATGTCCACACCCTTAAATAAAATAAATAAGTAAAAAAAATTTTGAAAGACCACCAAAATAAGGTAAGGGGTTTATTGTATTGTATAGCTGTGTGTTTTTTTCTGATAGTATTGCAAAACTGATTTTCACCAAGAATACAGCACACCTTTGAGGTGTTACTTGAGATTCAACACTTTAAAATAGAACATCAAGGAAAATAAGCAATAAGGGAGTGCCAAATTACAGAGGGAGAATTATTTTCCAGAGCATTTCCCAGTTTTGGAGTCTCCTAGAAGTGCAAGACTTTGAATGTTTAATGTCATTAATTTAAAATTATGAGACTAAAAAGTAATCATCAAACCTCTAAGGTACTCTCAAAAAAATTTTGTTTATTTGTTTCCCAAATTTGCCTAGAATTGAAAATGGACAATACAAAATTAAATCCACAAATTACTTTGGAACTATGTTTTTTGCTGTTGCTTTCTGAACTTGGGAAGCTCTGAAATTGTTCTGTAATTCTAGTTCTAGCTCATCACCAAAACATTTTAGATAAATGTGCATAATTTAGATAAATTGTGCATAAGCATCTAGCTGAGCAAAGTAATATTGTTCTAAAAGCATTTGTTTATGTTGAACAATAACTTTACACCTATTTAAGCAATAATGAAGTATTACATTTGTAAGAAGTAGTGTCTGAAATCAAACAAAACTATTCTGATTAAAATTCAGAATAGGTATTTAGGTTTTGGTACACTCTTTATTACTGAATATCAGCATAAACATGGGCAGATTTTAACACAGAATCATTAGTTTGTTGATAGTTAAAATTGCATACAATAAAAACATAGTTTCATAATAATGGTATCACTTAAACTACTGACAGCGTGAGTGTTAACTCGAAGTGCAATGTGAGACATGCAAAAGTCGTAGTAGAATGAGGACAACAGAACTTCAAAGTATTTTTCTGAAGCAAAACCCATTTTGTTTTAAGCTCAGTTTGAAATGAGAGAATATATATAAAATCAAGCGGGAAGAAAAATCCTTAGAAAATTTTGCTGTAAACTTTCACTTTACTCAGCTGTTGTCCAGCCTTGTTTTGTTGAGGAAGCAATATATATTGTGGACAAGTTAGGGATAGTAACACATACCATGCAATTAACTTTAGATTTATTTAATAAATACATTCAGTAGGGAAAATAATTACAAATTTTCTTAGTGGAAAGGAGAAATTATAAAGGCAGGCTACATTGCTGTTTTAAGTTGATAAGAATTAGCATGTTGAAAAAGAGTTGCACATTCTTATTTGTAACTGCCCTTTACTCCCATACATTAGTGTGTAATTCAAGTCTTGAGTATTACCAGCTAAGGATGTAACCCTAAATTACTGTCTCATTGTAGCATCTCTCGTTCAGCTTGCTGTCCTTACTGAACAGAGTAAATTAAGTCAGTGGAGCTGTTCACATGGTCTTATTCAAGGGATAACAAAATCCGGCTACATTTTAATTATGACAAAATTTTTCCATTCTTATCCATAATTCATCTGTGCAAGTGGGCTTTTTTACATTTTAGTAAACAATATGAAAGAAAGAGCTATTCTCATGATATTTGCAGAACAACAAAGAATTGTTTAAATGTTTACAGTAGCCCTTTCTTCAGATATGTTTGGAATAATTTCTCTGATTAAATTCAAATTCATTTCTCTGATTCTCTATTGAATGTTACAGCAGTAATGTTCTTTTATTCTCTAGAAGACCAAAATATAAAGAAAAATATTTTATCAGGATAGTGTTTGAATTGGTGATTTATTTTTTAATTGTGCATTGCATGAAGTACAATGGCAAGATCTGTAGTGCCCAGAAATTCTCTCTCATCTGAAAAGTGATGTTCATACAAAACAAGAGCAAGAAAAGACAACAGCTACCGTATTGTAGAGATAACCCAATGTGGAATCCAAATCATTGACTCATTTTTCCAACAGATGTTGCAAATAAAATTTAAAAAGCAACCTGTTTACTAACATTTTCAGTAGTAGATGTTCAAAAGTTTCTTGTAGAAATGTTGACCACAATATCTAAGTTTTTATATCTATAATATTTGAGGGTCTTTTTTAATTGTACAGCAGCTAATGCACCATTTTCAACCAAACTAGAGAGAGAGAACAGAAACATCCTTAGGCAAGCGTGGATCAACAGGGTTATATATTAGGTAATGTACCAAAGCACAGTTGTAGAGATCTGTAAATAATGAATGCATAGTACATCTGCTACCTCCCAGTGGTTAGGGATGGGAATTGTCCCACTTACAAGCATTGACATGAAGCTATACTTTAAAACTAAATGCTAACAAACAAATTGAACTTCATAATATTAAAAAAACCCCACTATTTTTATGCTTACTGTAATTGATTGGACTTGAAGATATGGGGTTGGGAATTCTTCTTATTCCAAGACAAATTGGTACAAATTAAATGTTTCTGTCTCTTAAAAAGACCAGAAAGGCAAATAACCAAAGGCAACTTGTCTACTACCCTTTCGTTACCAAAGTGCAAATTTAGCACTGATATTTTGCACTCTGGCTCAGATCCCTGAATGCACTTCAAACTCAACTGAAATCACTGGGAGTTCAACTCTTCAGTGAGCCCAGCATCATCAAAGCAGTTAGGAGTGTTGAAACTGCTGTCTCTAGTAATTCCTGGAAGCTACTTGAACATCCACCTCTCTTCTGGATTTCTTATAAATTATAGGCAGGTATTCAGTCATGAATAGGATTGAGATGTTTACCGAGGTGTGCTCACCATTTCCTTTGCCACAGTGGAAACTGAGTAACCGGATGTAGAAAGCAAATGTTGTAGTGATTCATGAATAAACAGAAATGACCATAGAATCATAGAATCGTAGAATTTTGGGGTTGGAAGGGACCTTCAAAGGTCATCTAGTCTACCCCCCTGCAATGAGCAGCAACATCTTCATCTAGATCAGGTTGCTCAGAGCCCTGTCCAACCTGACCTCCAATGTTTCCAGGGATGGGGCATCTACCACCTCTCTGGGCAAGGCGAAAAATGTCTTCCTTAGATTGAGTCGAAATCTACCCATTTTTAGTTTAAAACCCTTGTCCTATCACAACAGGCTCTGTTAAAAACTCTGTCCTCATCTTTCTTACAGGCTCCCTGGAAGGACTGAAATGCTGCAATAAGATCTCCCCGGAGCCTTCTCTTCTCCAGGATCAACAACCCCAACTCTCTCAGCCCACTCTCCTAGGAGAGGTGTTCCACCCCTCTGATCATTTTGGTAGCCTCCTCTGGACTCACTCCAAGAGCTCCATGTCTTTCCTGTGCTGAAGGCTCAAGAGCTGGACACAGGACTCCAGGTGGGGTCTCAGCAGAGCACAGTAAAGGGAGAGAATCACCTCCCTCGACCTGCTGGCCATGCTGCTTTGGATGCAGCCCAGCATACAGGTGACTTTCTGGGCTACGAGCGCACATTGCCAGCTCCTGTCCAGCTCTTCATCCACCAGGACTCCCAAGTCCTTCTGGGCAGGGCTGCTCTCAATCCCTTCAACCTCCAGCCTGTACTGATACTGGGGGTTGCCCCAACCCAGGTGCAGGACCCTGCCCTTGGCCTTGTTGAACCTCATGAGGTTCACATGGGCCCATTCCACAAAGTTTGTCCAGGTCCCTCTGGATGCCATCCTGTCCCTCAGGCATGTCAGCTGCACCACTCAGCTTGGTGTTGTCTCCAAACCTGCTGAACATGCACTGAATCCCACTGTCTGTGTTGCTGATGAAGATAGTAAACAATACTGGTCCCACTAGGGACCCCTGAAGGAAACCGCTCATCACCGATCTCCATCTGGACATTGAGCTGTTGACCCTCTGGATGTTACCATCCAACCAATTCCTCATCCACACAACAATCGACCCATCAAATCCATACCTGTCCAATGTAGAGAGAACGATATTATTGGGGACCGTGTCAAAGGCCTTACAGATGTCCAGATAGATGATATCCATAGCTCTTCCCTTGTCCACTGATGTGGTCACTCCATCAGAGAAGGCCATTAGGTTGGTCAGGCAGGACTTGCCCTTGGTGAAGCCATGCTGACTGTCTCAAATCACCTCCCTGTCTTCCACATGCCCTAGCATAGCTTCTAGGAGGAAGCTGATCATCTGTTCCATGATCTTCCCAGGCACAGAGGGGAGGCTGACAGAGTGGTAGTTCCCAGGGTCCTCCTTGCTGCCGTTTTCAAAGATGGGTGCAGTGTTTCCCTTTTTCCAGTCCCCAGGGACATCACCTGACTGCCAGGACTTTTCCAATATCATGGAGAGTGGCTTGGCAACGACATCAGCCAATTCCCTCAGGACTCTGGGATGCATCTCATCAGGTCCCATAGACTTGTGTATGTTCAGGTTCCTCAGGTGGTCTTGAACCTGATTTTCTCTTATAGTGGGAGGGACTTTGTTCCTCCAGTCCTTGTCTTGCAGTCCATCCCCTCGAGAGGTGTGGGAAGAGAGACTGGCAGTGAAGACTGAGGCAAAGAAGTCATTGAGTACCTCAGCCTTCTCCTCATCCATCGTAACCAGTTTGCCAGTCTTGTTCATCAAGGGGGGTACGCTTTCCTTGACCTTCCTTTTCTGGATGACATAGCTGCAGAAGCCCTTCTTACTATTCTTCGCATCCCTTGCCAAGTTCATCTCCAGCCATGCCTTGGCCTTCCTGACCCCATCCCTACACAACTGGGCAGCGTCCCCATACTCTTCCCAGGATACCTGTCCCTGCTTCCACTGCCTGTGCATTTCCCTCTGGCTCTTTGGTTTGACCAGCAGGTCTGAACTCATTTATGGTGGTCTCTTGCCTTCCTTGCCTAATTTCTTACACCTGGGGATCAAGAGCTCTTGCGCTCTATGGAAAGTGTCCTTGGTGAGGGGCCAGCTCTTTTCTGCTCCTTTGTCCCTCAGGGCAGTTTCCCAGGGGGTCCTATTGACTAACAACCCGCGGAGCTGATTTTTTTTTTTTTTTTCTATTTCCTTTCCTAACTTTCAGGGTCCTGACTGTACTCTCTGCTTGCCCCATATCCCTCAGGGCTGCAAACTCCACCAGTGCATGATCACTGCAGCCCAGGCTGCCTCCAATCTTGATGTCACCAGTTAGCTCACTTGCGTTGGTGAGCAACAGGTCCAGTATGGAATCCCCTCTATTAGGGCTGTCTATAACCTGGCATAGGAAGTTATCCTCCATGCACTCCAGGAGTCTCCTGGATTGCCCACAGCTTGCTGTGCTACTTTTCCAGCAGTTGTTGGAGTGGCTGAAGTTCCCCAGCAGGGTAGGAGCCTGTGAGCGCAATGCCTCTGGTAGCTGGAGTGAGAAGGCTTCATCAACAGACTCCCCTTGGTCAGGTGTCCTGTAGTAGACACCAGCCACAAGGTTCCCTTTGTTGCCTCAGTCCCCGATTCTTACCCATAAGCTTTCCACTTGCTTGTGGATATTCCTCAGAGAAAACTCTTTGCATCATGTCCATTTCTTGAGGTAGAGGGAAACACCTCCGCCCTTCTTTCCTGGCCTGTCCTTTCTGAACAGCCTGTCCCATCAATAGTCACACTCCAGTTGTGGGATTTGTTCCACCAAGTTTCAGTAGTGGCAACTAGGTCATAGCTTTCTAACAGCACGGTGGCTTCCAACTCCTGGTTATTGCCCATGCTGCGTGCATTGGTGTAGAGGCACTTCAGCTGGGCTGTCAGCCATGTCCCCCTTTTAGAGGAACCCCCTTTAGGTCCTCTGAGGTCTTTTGCTGGTGCAACAGGCTGAGGGGCCTTGCTATCACCACGTTCCCCTAACCTTGGTGTGTCATCCCACAGCTTGTCATGGATAAGCCTGATATTATCCTCTTCCTGCTTCAAGTCTAGTTTAAAGCCCTGTCAATAAGCCCTCTTAGAGGAACCTCATTTAGTTCAATGTGTTCATGAACAGAACATGGTCAATGTGAACTTATCTTCTGATTATAATACAGTTCCAAAAGCAACCAGAATAACCTTTTCATTATGCTGTTGAAACTTAGATGTTCAGTAATCTTGAAGTGCAATTGATAGATGCTCAAAAAGATTTCCCAGCATCAAGCAAATTCCTATTGATAGCGTATAATACTGCATAAACAAGTCTGTCTCACATAGCTGATTATTTTAGCACAGGAATAATGCATCAATTGTTGCTGTGGATAAAGAAAATTCCTCTTTGCTTTTGCTGTCAACTTCCTGAATACTAAACATACAGGGTTTAGCTTAGTTGAAATGACTTTTGAGATACAGTGATAAATTACTTCTATTATGCAATATGTCAAACACCATTCTTCCTTCTTAATGTCACTTTAATTTCCACCTTTGGCTTGAGAAAGTTATTACCTGATAACTTTCAGTGTGGCTTTGGGTTAAGGTTTGCGGCTATTTAGGTATGTTTAGATAAGTTCTGTTTGGACCCAACTTTTTTTTTCCTTTTTTTTGTCCAGAAATCTACAAACCTGCTTCAGATAAAGAATTACAAGCTAGAACTGTCACAGACAGTTTCAGTTTGGTATCTTTATTACAGTAAAATAACAGAGCTTAGTTTTGCAGGCTAAATAAACCGCAAGACTACTTAATAATAACTTAGTAATTGATAAAATAATAATTAATTAAAAATAACTCATTTCTGCTTTTGCTGACCATTGCATTCACAGTGCTTGCACTAATTATTTTCATGGTGGGTCTCTGCCTGAAATTCAAAAGTCTAAATATAAGAAGTACAATGTTACATAAATGAGCAAAATATAGTATTTTCTGATTTTTTCAGGCCCATGCTGCAGTCCTGAAAAAACTGGAGGGTGAACCTGTAGGTATACTCACCTTCTGCCACCTTTCTGTGTACTAAAAGCTGCATACGAGATACGTAAATGACAGCCTCTTTTAACTGAATGCTTATTCATAAAATGCAAAAGAATCTCATGAACTGTGTTTGTGTATCTCTGTTGTAATGCCTTGTCCCAATCTACCACCCAGACTTTTACAATTTGTGACCTTGCTTATCCAAATTTCCAGATGGAAACACTTGTCTGCCTTCTGTGCTTGGAAAGTATTGTGCACGACAGTAGCATTCTTAACTGGTTATTAATACACACTGAAGAAAACTTGAAACGCTTGCTGGAATAGCACCTGACAAGTCAGCATTTCACAACTTGAGTATAAAAACATACACAAATCATAAAAACTAATATGGTAAACTACAATAAAATGCAAATTAAGGTCTACAGCACTGAACCTTACAACTAAGGGAAATGTTTAATTGTATAACAGCTGTCCAGAACTTAACAGTGAGTCAAGCAAATGCTAGTAGTGAAATAGCTCACAGAGAAACAAATTAACTTAAGGAAAAAACAATAAATAGACTTTTTTACTGCATGAACATAGAAGGGTAATTTCACAGAAATTAATATTCTTTATGAAAAGGTGTTAGTGGTACAGTAACATCTCTACCAATGATTTGCTTTGATATCCTGCTCTGCTAATATAGGCTTCCTCCACTCTTGCTATTCTTATCATTTAAGCCTGAGTGCCTTAAGAATGCGTTAAGCAAATTGATTACCATCTCTTATGTGCTTATTCTTTCATATTTTTCCCCCTGAGAGCAAAGTGCATGCAGCTGGAAAGTGTCTTCTGCATTTTTATGTACTGTTGGTATGCACAAATAGATATATCCATCCGACTGATCTGTATGTCAGTCCATCAGATATAAAGCCAGATTATGGGAACACATTTTGCAGTTGGAGATGGAAATGGTGAGGTTTGTGACAGTCCATAGTTCTATGGTTGTCTCCTCCATAGTCACAGGTCAATCTGTGGGAGGACATTATCTTCTGCAAAGGCAAGCTCTGCCTGTATTTCTAGCACCCCACTGTGCTAGCAGAATAGAGCTGTTGAACTTGGTCCTTATGAAGACCCAAATACAAGTGTAAATAAGTGAAATGCTACAAAATTAAAAATAGCAAACATGAGATAAATGTCTGTTTCCAAATGGGAATATTTAATAAAATTTAAGACTCATTTTTGGATTCTAGGTTCTGAGGTTTTAATTTAAATGTCTATATGTTGATTTTTAAGTCTGTATTTCTAAATCAGAGTATAGGCATGCAGCTGGTGTTCATGCATTTAAGTATGGTATTAATTAATTTAGTCTAAGTGCTATATCTTCTCACTTAATTGGGTTCTTAATCATGTAAGAACATTGTAAGGTTTAAGTCTTCACACTTTCTAAAAGTGTAGATACTCTTATTTTGCTAGGGGAAGGTATTTGGATCTTCAGTATTCCTTTATCTTTCAAGCTATTTCCCCAAGTACATCTCCCCACTTCTATTCTGCCTTGAAACATAAGGCTAGATGTTCCTCTCTCATCCTCCAATGTAATTGTCGCTATCATTCTCCATTAATAAAACAAGTTAAAACAAGTGAATTTAAAATACAGTTCTTTTCTACCTCATTTTTTTCTTTTTGAGTGGAGGAAACAGATGCAGGTGATTGTTGTCACTCTGTTCTTGCATTGGTAATGACATACTAATATTTATTTTATCCTTATTAGATCCTACTCTCTACTTCAGTGTAGCTACTGAGCTGACTGTCACAACAGTTTAAATGAAACAATGTGAAACCATGAGTCACACGACAGTCAAATGCACATTAATTACTTGAAGTAATTTGTTGTGTTTAATTTTTAAGTTATAAATCAAAGTCTCCCCATTGTATTTTATGGTAGTGTTTTTAAAGAATTAGAGTATCTTTAGTTTGTAACTGATATATATTGAAATGCTAACAAGTGGAAGTAAATAGTATCAAATAGCATACACCAGTTAAGAAATGCATTAAATTATAGTTGAAGATAACCTTTCTCTGAAATACATCATATCAATAAAGATGAAAGGTGTTAAACCTGATGGGATTATTTTTTGCTGAGGCACAAATTGGCAGAAAGTGTAAATCATTTATACCATGCCTTAGAGATACAGCCTGCAATGAGTTTAGGCCCCCAGTACTAACCATCTTTTATATTGTATTTTCTTCCCCTTTGTGGTGTGTTGGTTTTCTACACTTGCATGACCACTCATTGGGATTCTTGTTCAGAGTTTCCAGTCAAGCACTGGGATGATGGTGCCAGATGAGATGACTGTCCATGCAGTGCCCCCAGCGAGTCGAGCTGAGTTGGCCTCCTCTTTTGCCAGTCATGATTTTATAGGCCTCTCATGACATTTTTCCCTCCCCTTCCTAGTCTAGGTCATGGAGACCTATTTTCATTAGTCATTCCTATTATGGAAGGTATTTCTTGTCTTTGACCATCCTTTTTGCCTCTCTCCCTTTTTTTTTTCCCAGTTCTACTGTAATCTTCTTGAGACAGAACAACGAAACCACAGGCTGTTTGCAGGTGCTATGCAGATTTATACAGCACCATAATGATGCCCTCTGTTCTATTTTCTATTCCTTCCCTAATTATTCCTAACATTTTATTTGCTTTTTCACTGCTGCTGCACATGGTATGGACAACTTTATGAACTTTTTCATGAAATTACTTTTTCATAAGCCTTTTATAATTCTAGAATTTCTTTTCTGAGTGGTAGCAGCAAGCTCATAAACATATCACTGTGCCATACACTATCTTCCCAATCATTGCCATGGCTCACATTACTTTTTAGAAAGCACGTCACTGGCAGTGATACGCTTGTTTACTAGACTGACTATTTTACCATGCGGCTAACAGGGAGCC
This sequence comes from Phaethon aethereus, assembly GCF_964289735.1. Taxonomy (NCBI): domain Eukaryota; kingdom Metazoa; phylum Chordata; class Aves; order Phaethontiformes; family Phaethontidae; genus Phaethon; species Phaethon aethereus. Next base: position 18,983,865 of record NC_138577.1, read on the forward strand.
TGCTGGAACTCAGCCCTGTAAAATAGCATTGGCAAGTAAAATGGTAGAGTCACTGTAACCTGGATATCGATGAGGCAATGATCTCAAACAGTACAAAGCATATACAGCTAATAAGCCTTTTCCTTCATCAACACTGCCCTTTGATGATGCCTTAGCAACTAACGGCCCATCAGTCATGATTAAAGAGAGCTGATTCCCTTACACCTCAGCCAAAAGCCCCAGCTTATATATAACACAGTCTCAACAATCTGCAACTGCAAATTCCAATGGAGAAGAGGTCATTCCAACTGCAAACACAAAACACGCTTATGACAAGAAAGACATTTACAAGCAGATGAGCTAGAAATAATGAATCCTCCTTTACAGAGAATAGGTTCCATGAATGCTCTCCTATTGATTGTTGTCTATGTTCTATTTTTGAGACCTAACTGTTCCTTGTTTATGCTGAAATGAAATCATTTGATAGACAGATGACAGGCATATTGTGTACTAGAAGAGCAGCTGTTTGCAATATCATAAAAATTCCTGGCAAAATCAAGGATATTGAAAGCAGCTGCTAGACACTTTCCAAAGCAATGTCATTATGTTTCTATACTAATTCTTGAGAGCACAATTCAATTTCTTAATAGTAAATCTTCGCATTTTATTTCATAGCAGCTGAATTAGGCTCTTACTTCTTAACTGACTTGTAAGAGAATGTTCATTTTTCTGTGAATTTAGAAAATTACACTAAGTCCTGAAAATTTATTAATGTCCCCAATATAATTTCCCAATGCTTAAAAAAAACCCCAAAGAGTATGAACTTTTGGGTTAATTGACTACTTTTGTGTCTGTTTTCTTCTTGCATGTGTTTCTCATTAATAACTAAATGGACTAGATTATTATTTTGTGTACTTACTTCCTTGAGATTCCTGTTTGATTGGTAGCAAAACATCTTTCCTGCTTTGTCGGAAAAGTAATTACATACTCAAAACCTCATTTTAAAAGATTTGAAACAAAATTTAATGAACAGATTGGAAAGGCTCCAAAAGGAAAAGTCCTTTATATATTGCATGTGCATGATAAATGTGTATCACTGAAAGGATAAATACAATTGGAAAGTATAGTTTGACAGATCTAGAATTCTCTTCGCATGTTTCTAGAAAAGTAAAAGCAGATGCTGAAATACTCTCATCCAGGTCCCACAGCCAGCCAACGTGTCATTCAGAAAATCTGGGATGATCACGTCTAGACAATAATGGAGTTAATTCTTTTTGGCTGAAATTCATTCATTTATTCATATTTTGTATGCTGCCATTGCGTTAAGGCTTTTGCCTTTTAGTAAATGTTACCCAGCACATAATGTCTCCAGTCTTCTAAGGCTGCCAGTAAGGTTACACATTAAAATGAAATGGAAAAAAGCTGAAAATTATGATTTGTGAAAGTGTCCATTGAGAATGTCAGTGGTGCTGTTCAACTCCATTTACATATGCCACAGAGTACTGGTAAGCTCCTGTCAACTTGTGGTCATTTACGTGAGGTTGCATATTAAATTTTCTAACATGGCAGAAAACCTGGGAAGACTTCTGTGGTGAGGTTTCTTCCAAAGTTTCCTTCTGGAATCCTAATATCTATAATTGTGCAACGACTATTTTTTGTGTAGTTTTACTTACAAATAAAAATGTCAGAAATATGCTTGCAATTTTTGGCTTCTATCAAACCAACTTTATAAATGCAGATTATATATCCATTGCCAGGATATTAAACAATGTCACGGTTATGTAAAATGTTTTATATTATCCATGCTTTCTTGGCGTGTATGCCCTGCCACATTAAAAGGTACGTCATATAGTGAGCAATGTAGTGGGCTCACTCCAGACTGGTCCCATAGACTGTGCATGTCAGCATTTGGAGCTTCTCTCCTGAGAGGAATTCAGTTTCTCCCCTCAGAAGCTGCTCTGTAATGCAGACAGCAGCAAGAATGACTGGCAGATTCCTTCAACATCATACCTGATCTGAATTAAAATGCTAATGTGCCTCATGCACAGTCAGCGCCTTAAATCAGCTTTCCCTCCCTCCTTTTCTTGAGAGGACAAGCAGAGTCCCCATCACTCCCAAGACTACTATCAGGGAGCACCAAGGCCTGCTTGCTCCAGAAAGCATAGGGAACCAAACCCAGCAATACAGGTGGCAGAGCCTCACCAAGCGGGGCCAGGTCTCCCAGTAACCAAATACAGCAGGGCAGGTCTGGTAGCAGCTGGGTTTGGCAGAGAGTCTAGATTGCTGGGCAAGTTCATAGTGATGGGGGAGGTCCAAGGTCAGGTCACCAACTCAAATGTATACATCAGACTCTGTCCAGACCCATGCACACCACAGGACAGCCCAAGCAAGGACTGACGGCACATGTCTTAGCTTAAATGCAGCCTTGGGTGTGTAAGCTTACACTTGTCACAGTTGTTTCTCACAGCAGTGTTATCCATGGTTACACAGGTGTGCAGTATCACTGACCCTGAGCACAAGCAGCAAAACACTTGACAGCCTCCTCAGTTTCCAGTGTTTTCTGCTGCTCAGGTCCAAGTAGAAGCATGCTCAGATACTACAAATATGGTGGGAACACTCAGACTCTGTGTCCCTGGAAAGAGATGAATGCATAGAAATGATTTCAAGCTCTGTGCTTTGTTTTTATCTCGGTCTGAAAGATAGTTTTCCAATGAAATCATAGAATAGTTTGGGTTGGAAGGGACCTTCAAAGGTCATCTAGTCCAACCCATCTGTAATCAGCAGGGACATCTTCAACTAGATCAGGTTGCTCAGAGCCCCATCCAACCTGACCTCCAATGTTTCCAGAGATGGGGCATCCACCTCTCCAGGCAACCTGTGCCAGTGTTTCACCATCCTCAGTGCCACTGTCTATGTCATCAATGAAGATATTATACAGTAGCGGTCCCAATACAGACCCCTGAGGGAGAGCAGTTGTCACTGATCTCCATCTGGACATTGAGCCATTGACCACTACCCTCTGGATGCGACCATCCAACCAATTCCTCAACCACCGAATAGTCCACCCATCAAATCCATACCTCGCCAATGTAGAGAGAAGGCCTTAATATAGATGCTATTACACACATGCCTACATATTAGATATGACATTAATTTTTGCATCTGAAAGTTTTACTGTTGTTTTGTACTAGGAAGTGGATAATTTACTGTTCTCCAAATTTTATGTGCGAGATCTAGTCATGGAAATCTTACAGAAATTAGAATGCTGTTTCTTTTGTAAAATTGGTCTTTAAAGACAATAACTAACACGTAATGTTGATTGGAACCACAGTGTTTGTTAGCTCTCTCTTCGCACATTTCCAAACCAACCCTTGTGCTCTGGGTTTCTTAGCTAGTTTCAGGACTTTATACTTTGCTGTAGTTGGGATGTAGGTCAGTAAAGCTGTGGTTCAAGTGTGCTTAATTTAAGTTCTACTTGGCTTATTTTACCTTTCCACTTATGCCTTCTGCAGAGTTATTTTCTCTAGGTTGGCACCACATTAATGCCTTTCCATGACTAGTTTGAGGTCAGTTCATTTCTACTTACAACAGGTTGTACAAGCATATCTTAAAAGAACGGGCCTTGAAAAACTAATTCCTCCTATCATGTTGTACTTGCAAAGGATTGTATTCATGATTATTCAAGGGATAATACTTGCCAGCTATCTGTACGGTTTAACAAGTCCATGTGCCTGTGAAATCTCTGCTACAGCTTGCTTTCTTTAAAGACCGCCTGCAAAGCTGAACTCTGATCTTTAGTGTCATCTCAAATCCTCCTCCTTTTCTTTGTCATTGCATGAAATTTATCTTCACTTATCTTTAGCCTTGTGAAGATGGTCTCCGGTTTGTTAGTTGGCTAGGTTCTTTCAGTGGTCTATTATGGTTCACATTCCAAAACATGGTGAACTGGTCTCTGAAGACACCTTTCCAACTGAGTGTAGACGGTGGGGAGTCTAAGTAGCTAGCTTACGCTACATTGCTACTGTGTAGGCAGCAAAGATAAGGAGGCATGAAGCCCCCACTTCATATTTATAGCTAAATGTACCTTACAATGAATAAAGCCCTTGTTTTTGAATATGGCCAATAAGCATTCATAGTTATATGAAACTGATATGGTTGGAGATTTTTTTTGTCCTTTATTTGATAAGGGGGTGCAATTTTTAAGCCTGCAGATGTTTGATAATGCGTAAACTGGCATTCATGTGCTTTCCCAATATAATGAGCAAATTAAGTAGAACTTGTGTCTCTCTCTGCTTGTTCACGTTACCCTTCTCGATTTGTGTATCAAGGTGATAATGCATGGTAAATGAGTCCGTTTTGCATGGTGGTCACTCAGAATCCATATTAAAGCTCACTTCCAAATCCAGCTATGTCTGAAGGCTTTTTCAAACACATTTACATATTTGTTGCAATGTGAGTAAATGACACAGTTGAAAGTACCCCAGTACAGTTTGACAGCTAGTGCTCTCATGTGGAACTCTAATGGTTCATCTCTACTAAGAAAATAAATTATAATGTAAGCCTATTAGCATGGGAATAAAAAGTACTTAAGTTAAAACCATGACAACTAGTTATGACATAATCCTATGCTTAGTTGGGGGAGGAGTGGCTGGAGAGCTGCCCGGTGGAAAAGGACCTGGGGGTGCTGGTTGACAGTCAGCTGAACATGAGCCAGCAGTGTGCCCAGGTGGCCAAGAAGGCCAACAGCGTCCTGGCCTGTATCAGCAATAGTGTGGCCAGCAGGAGTGGGGAAGTGATCGTGCCCCTGTACTCAGCACTGGTGAGGCCACACCTTGAATCCTGTGTTCAGTTTTGGGCCCCTCACTACAAGAAGGATATTGAGTTGCTGGAGCGTGTCCAGAGAAGGGCAACGAAGCTGGTGAGGGGTCTGGAGCACAAGTCTTATGAGGAGCAGCTGAGGGAACTGGGGTTGTTCAGTCTGGAGAAGAGGAGGCTGAGGGGAGACCTTATCACTCTACCTGAGAGGGGGTTGTGGTGAGGTGGATGTTGGTCTCTTCTCCCAAGTAACTAGTGATAGGACGAGAGGAAATGGTCTCAAGGTGCAGCAGGGGAGGTTTAGATTAGATATTAGGAAAAATTTCTTTACAGGTCACCAACAGGTCACTCTCTTTACTGAGAGAGTGGTCAGGCATTGGAACAGGCTGTCCAGGGAGGTGGTGGAGTCACCATCACTGGAGGTGTTCAAAAAACATGTAGACGTGGTTATGGTTTAGTGGGCATGGTGGTGTTGGGCTGATGGTTGGACTTGATGATCTTAAAGGTCTTTTCCAACCTTAATAATTCTGTGATTCTGTGATTAGTTAATATGATCTCCAGAATGACCTGCAGTGGAGTCCCACAGCTACTGGGGAACTGGGTAGCATAACTTCTGTTGTTGTTCCTTTTTCCAAAATGCTGGACTGCTGTGAAGTTGTATTTATGACTGCATCAATTTGCTGAAAAGTATAAAGTACAAACTCTCTCTAAAATGTAAACTCATAAATGCATGGAAAGAAAAATTAAAATTCTTAATAGATTTTAATGTTCTCAGAATAATTTTTTAAATAGAAAATGCTTTTAAAGAGAGGAACAGTAGATAAGGAACTGTTCCACAGTAAGTTCTTTAAATCAGCTACTATGGAAATACTGTATAAATAAAATCAGCTTATTGGCTTCCTTTCTTAGATAAAAGTCCTAAGCAGCACATAAGAAATGAAGGAGGGAATGTTTTATTCATGTGATGTATGCAGCATTCAGCTTTGGATGACAGGAAGAGGGAAAAAAAGGTAAAACATTCCTTTGTTTCCAAACTGAACATGTGGATGTAGACAATTCTTGTTTAGTACAGGAGTTTAGAAGCTACTTAGATTATTTAAACGTCACAGAAAAATTAATAAGAAAAATCTCCTTTTCACTCTTTTAGCATGAGAGTTTTGTTTGAAGGATATTCCTGGATGAGTATCACCAGGTGTGTTACTAAAGGAGCATCAACAACACTACAGGCAGGAGAAGGAAGTAATAATCTTGCTAAATTTGTTTCTGGATTCACTGATTTAAAGCCACTGACTGTTCCATAGCTTCTGGCAAAACACATTTTTGACAGCAGCTTCTTTTTCATGCTGTTTTTAATGAGCAACAGCATCAAACACAGTACTAAATGTTGGCAGAGTTTTTGCATATCTCTCGCTCTCACACTATGACAAGAGGCTTTTTAACATAGTTTCAGGGAAGTCCATTCATATTTCATAGAATGCAAGAGAAATCATTGTTGTGCTAGTATGCAGATAAATGCTGTTCATGGTCCAGTGTATAATCAGTGGAGAGATTTCTCCTATTCCTTGACTTACCTAGCCAGTTCTGGTTGTTTGGATTTCAGGAGGAGGAAATTTGAAGGCATGCTGTGTAACCAAGACAGGTAATGTCTACAGAAACCAACCCACTGTACCTACCCATACAGCTCCCAGCAGATTGTTTGCCCTCCTGGCTGCAACAGTACCTACTCTTCATACTCTTCATATTTGAATTGCATATCTGGATGCTTTTTGCATGATAATAGTAATGGTAAAGATATTCTTTGCTGCTTTTTCAGTCTTATAGTCTAGGTACTCAGAGGGACTTGCAATTTAAGCTAGTAAAGATTTGGCTGAAACTATCAACCTGAACAGTGTGCCTGTTTGACCCTTGCTATTGAAAACTGAAGATGCAGCATATTTGTTTATATACGGTCCATAAAATAATAGAAAATTTGGTTGAAAAATGACATGTGGGGCTATTAGACCTTACTTATCCAAGCAAGGCTAGCTTCAAAGTTGGGCCAGGTTGCTCAGAACCTTGCCCAGGTGAGATCTGAAAATCTCCAAGGATAGAAATAACAAAAATCTTCGAGAAGACTTTTCTAACTGGTAGGTTACCATCCTAGTGAAGAACTTGTTTTTCTGATGTTCAACCTGAGCCTTCCAAGCAACAGTTTGTGACCATTATCCCCTTTAGCTCATCTGGCATTACCAAGAAAGATGTTGGCTCTGACATATTTGTAACTAGCTTTAAAATATTTTCAGGGCCCTGTATGATTTACAATGGGCTAGAATCCTGAAGGGTTCTACATCATTTTACACATGCCCATACAGAATTTCAGAATGAAAGAGAGAACTAATAGATGGGGAAAGGTGCACAAATTCTTTTGAAGAGAACTAGTATGATGGAATTTTTGTTGGAAGGGATATCTGCAATACCATGTAGAGATTCCTTTGTCTCATGGAATTAGAACGAATTAGAGTTATATAACTCCTGTTAAAAATAGAGGATAGTTATTTCTTAAATTTTGGCTCTCATTAGAGGTTGATAGTGAATTTATTTTATTCATAGCAATCATGTATTATGTAAGTAAACATATAATAGGGGACCTCCTCAGAGTGTACTGTAAGCTGATGGCATGTTCCTGAGCAAAGGAGATTTAGGTGTAAAATTGAAGCCAAAGTTAGAAGAAAGTGACTGCTCTGAATGTTGTTTAAAGGAATTTAGACAAATGAAGGCAACTCAAAATTTCAGATTGCTGTGTGCTGAGGTTGTATTTTTAGTTTGCTTTGGTGAATCTCATGGCAGCTGACACTAGTGTAATGAAAAGATAGTAATAATATAAAGAGGTGTGGGGTACAGCTGTGTATGCAATTCACTGTCTGAGTATATGGAGAAGAGTCACCTGCAGGGAAAGTGTGAAGTAAATACCGTACATGAAGAGAAAAGTATACAACACTTGGAAGGGAGATGGATGATCACAGTGAGGTCAATATATAATCAGGATAGAAATCAGCGTTCAAGAAAAATGTAGTTATTGCTCTGTGCAGACTACAAAACATAACGATGACAGCACAAATCATTATGGCATTAAGTCATTTGAATATACATCCAACTCTAAGATGTTAATTTGATTTTACTTAAATAGTTAACTTTTATAGATTTAGTTTGGATGGAGTGAAGGGTTGCAATTTAAACTTGCTGAAATCTGAAGTTTTATAATTCGTTTTATTAGTTATTTTGGCATATTATCTTTAGCATAGGTTTCAACAAATTAGTAATTATAATGAACTATTTCTATTAACAATATTGAGCTGAACTTCCCTGTACTTGAAGTCCCCCAAGGGAATTATTTACGTTTAAATTAGGATTTAAACTGGTACTTTGCTGCAAATCTTAAATGTGAAAATATGAGGTGCCACATTTTTCAAAAAGCTCTATAGTCCTTTAACTTCTGTAGCTGCAAGTACAAAATTAATGATCAGCAACGATTACAGCTTCCTTTCATGGAGCAGAGTTGTCTTAAAATCAGAAGATGAAATCTGCGCATAGCCTACAAAACTGGGTCTCCTCAGATCTAAGGTGGCTATCATTCAGGGCAAACAGTGCTTAAACAAGAGAAAACTTCAAAAGGATGCAGCAGTTGCCTAAAGCTTACATTTCCAGTTATAAGAAAGTACAGACGAAAATCAGAGCAAAATTACAGAATGAAGATTTTTATCATCTTCTCATTTTGCACTTACTTTTTTCAAGAGTGAAGAATTCTGAGGAATTAAATGTGTTAATGCAGTATGGAATGAAAAAGTGATGTCAAAGTAATGAGTTAGCTGGCTACAAATGAGGACATGTCTTTAAGAACTGCCCAAACGTATGAAAATTACAGTAGAGCCAGCACTGACTGCTGCAGCAAGCATTTAAGTTCAAAACCATACTAAACTGAATCTCAAAAATATTAGTGACATTTGCAAACACTTCCATCAATGTAGTTAATGACAATTTCAAACAATGTAAACTAGGATTAATTACATTTGGCCTAATGTTAGACTTACCTAATTATCTGTCACTTATAGTTTATATTATGCATACGGACAACTAAGCTGATGATCTTGATGATCTTAGAGGTCTTTTCCAACCTTAATGATTCTGCGATTTGTGTACTCTCTGGACCCAGCTCAGTGAGAGTTTCCCCTCAGTAGCAGGTTCTGTACATGTCATGGATCTGTTGGCTCCCATTATGGAATACAACAGTTTGGAGACAGTTGTGAGCAGGGTTGTGATGTAATATAAGTTGCTTCTGTCTTGGGAGAATTTAAGTGTGCTTGTTAACTTTGAAAATAGCTGTATGTATACATAAGTAAGTTGGTTCTTAATGCATTTATAAAGAGCGACTGCTCCTTGAGAGAGACAGAACTTAAGAAAACATTCAGAGTAAATCTCTACTGTAAAGTGTATTTTGATTTCAGGTTCATTAGGTCAGCATAAGGAAACATCTGCTCAAGTCATAGCAATGCCTCAAACTTCAGCTGTCTCCTGCAACAAGGTTTGAGTTCATTGTAACTCAGTTCCTACCTCTTTGGCTGTTCTGTGTTCTCCAGGATAATCAACTTCAGGGCAGAAGTATAATTTTATTGAAAGAACTCAGTACTTCTTTTTAACTGAATTTACATAAGTGTCCTGTAATTTTTGTTGCTCAGTCTCAGCACGTAATGAGAACTTTGATGGTCACTATCAGAAGACCGTCAGCTTTGTTTTCTAGAACATATAACCCCAAAATTTCCTCTAGTTTACTACCCATGGTAGTATAAATACTGATAAAATGAAGCTGAAATACTGTTGCTGTCCAAACTGAAGCAGCAGCATGTTCTCTCGCAACCTAGCTGCTGTTTGTCACCTGCACAGTTTCCAATTACTCTAGCAGGTTTTGTGTGTTAGGAAACCTTATTTCAATGCAGAAGGTTCTAAGAACTTTTAATCACGGGTATTGCTCCTGAACAAATTAATCTGGCTGGGCAGTATATCTTTTACCTGGAAGAAAATTTTCTAATGTAAATCAGTAGTTGTTACTACCAAAACTACCACCCAAAATAAGATGTATTCTACAGTTATTAGGGAAGGTGTTTTCCTGTCAAAGTTTTAACAGGAGAGATTGTTAAATCAAGTCAAGTCATGCACTTCATGAATGAGCTGAGAAGAATAAACCAGGCCAATTTTTGTGCAAATCCCAGAATGGAGTGGATGGGGAGACACAGTCAAGCTTCTCAGTCTGTGAAAAAGAACAATGAATTGCAAAACAGGAATCAAAGGGTGAACTTAAGTGTGTGACTGCTGTAGCAAAAATAAGCTTAGCTTTAATAGGTCTTGTTTGGGGATTTATTTTAATAAATAGAAGCAAAAGCCATTATAATACTATTATACCTTTATTCTGTTCTTTGATTTTTCAATAGAAGTGCTTTAGGTATTGGTAACTTGTGTCCTAAAAGGACTAGGAGTCCTGAATCACACTGGGACCCTCTTTGTTGGTACTCCTAACACAGTAATAGTCCTGTCCTGTAAAGTTGCTAAAGATGAAGTAGGCTTAAGGAACAGGAGGGTGGGAATGGACAGCCAAATTGGGGAAGAGTATCTTGCAAATTCCCTCTGGATTGTTGCAAGCATCTACCATAACAGGAATTGTCTGGTAAGGGAAAGGTATCTCACATTTAATAATTTTAAATATATAACACTCTTCAGTTCCTGTTCAAACACAGCACTCGTGTCCCATAGGTATTTGCATGTAATCAATCTGACTGCCCTTTGCAGTCAGAGAGGATTCTCTTCCAAAAAAAGTGAATTGCAGCCTTTTCATACATTGCTGTAGATTATGTAAATTAGGAGCCCACTCCATATGGCTTTTAAAATGGTGAGAAATACTGCTAGAAAATGTAGTGTTTCAGAATGTGTACACTGTCTAACATGATGGTTTCTGCTTCTTATCATATCTCATACAGAACACAAAGATGGGGAGCAGGAAGGACAGTAGAAGCTGTGTTTCCTGCAGTAGTGACTTTTACCAGCTATAATTCCTTTCCTGTGAAATGCTGGATATCCTCCTGTGTCTGACAATCTTAAACTTGCTGATAAGGTCCAAGCTTTGACATTTGCTGCCTCTGTGGGCAGCAGGTCAGTCTGGGTTGTGACCATAAAAACCTGTTGCCTGAGGCATGTGGGATGTGATCAGGATGCAAATGTGGTTGAAATGCAAAGGAACGGTTTGCTAGAGCTTGTGTTGAAACCATTAGTGAGTGTGTTCCAGAAGGCGGTAATGCCAGATAGAAAGAAATGTGTAAGGTTTGAAGATCCAGGTCAGTATTCATTGAAGTTCACAGATGTCATCATGGTACAGTTTGTTGTTCCTTTTCTGTGAAAATTTCAGAATAGTTTTAAAAATACCAAACCACTGCAGTCCAGATTGGTGGCCCCAGAGCAAGACCCCAGAATGCCTAATCTTCATCCATTCCAATTTTATTAAAAATTACTCTGTTTTTATATAGTGATAACTCAGTAGAGTGTTTTTCTGGATGGGTATATTACCAGCTAACTGAGCGTGTCTCTCTAATGGATCTCTGAGATCAGCTGTAGATTAGAAGCAGTCAGCAGACTGTAATCTATGTGGATTTCATGTTGAAAGATTTTCAGAAGGGAGACAACAGTGTTAGCTTCCATGGGGCTGTGGTTGAGGTAGTCCCCTGATGCTTGCAGGTATTTGCGCAGTGAAGTGCAGGCTCTCTGCCATGCCATCTGCAAGGAAGTAGGTTGTGAGTTGGGGGAACTTTTTCTGAAAAAGGTAAAAGTTCATTACCATGTGATAGGATTCTCAGAATTTAAATTAATTGGATCAGCTTTACAGATTCAGCCTGAGTCCTGGTGAATACTTGCCTGAAAGGACAGAGGAGGTCTGTCCTATGAAGACAACTTACTTTGACACCTATGAAATTTTTGTTCACCAATCTTGAACATAGTTGTTCAAATAAACCCTCCAAAACAAAATATATTCTATGTAGAATGAAGTGTAATTTTCATTCCAACAAGAAACATTTTGAAAAAAATAGTTTAAAATTATGGCTGTCAGTTATTTATAGGATAAAAATATACTTTTTTCTAGTAACTCAGGTATTTTTTGGTAATAGATTATTTGATTAGAGTTTGAGATCCTTTATGTCCCACATGTCAGAGAGACTTCCTTTGTCATGATGCAGAAAATCCACACTTCCAGCTATACCAAACTTTCCCCATGAATTTCATTAAGTGTGTGATGTGTGAAATGGGAACTTAGGTCTCATATTAAAGCCACATAAATACAATTATGTAGCATAAGTAGCTTGATTATGCAGCTCTCAGAGGAATAATGGATCAATATTAACTTATAGCAGTAAAAAGAGGTTTTGTCTCACAATATCTTCCTAAGGTAAATTTTAGAGCTTCTGACTTCTCTACTTGTTTGTATTTGAGTACTAATGATTTTTCAGTGTGTGGTGGTTCCTAGTTTTATAAATGATATAAAACATAGCTCTGCAAATGCAAAATATTGTAAGACATTTGAGGCTTTGTATTTAAGCAGCCCCAGAATTAATCAGCCTCTGGTAACTTGGTGAATTTCACTTATGACATAGACTCTAGTTACATGATTCAATAGAGTCAAATGCTAAATGCTAGATTATAGGAAGAGATGAATGATTTAGCACTGTTGTAGTAATAAAAGGCTCAGACTCTGCCTAATCTAAAGCTTATGTGGAATGCTTGACGAGTCAATACTGTTGTGTTTCCTGAGGCCATACCAATGCTCGACTCATACTCTACTCTTGACTAAAAGTACTAACCTCTGTTTTCTAGAGACTGACTAACCATGACTCTTGTAGTCGAGGTTAGGAGTTAGAATTTTTAAATTGTTCAGCTCTTCTTCAACTTAATGTTCAGCTTGATGCTTTTCATCATCTTGACATTTCCTGCTTCATATAGTTTCAAAAATGTTACCGCATATTTTAGTCTGGCAGACTTTAAGTCCCTGATTCAAAACATACTTTCTAGCATCTGTCAGTGAAATTATTTTAATTCAGTATACGCAACTGTTTTTTTCTCCAAAACACCTTTCACAGTTTTTTCCCTACAACTGTCTGACAAATCCCAATACACATAGACTTTACGGAAGCAATTAATCTAAAATTGGACTCTTATAATTTAAATGTTATTTGTAACTGGAGACTGCATTGAAAATGGGGTCTGAACTTCACGCTTGTCAATATACTAAGATCTGCTTACGTATGTTTTCATATACATGACATTGGCTTGTAAGAGTGTACTTAGTCGCACAGTCTATCTAAACCATATTTTAAATTTGCAAAACACACATCTAGATGAGTAACTGTTTGAAGCCATTTTTCTCCATCCAACATTTTTTTCCTCGTGTTCACCTTGTTGGTCTTTCTCATTCTTGTATTGGTTGCTATAGTTGCAGAAAGCATTTGCAACAACAAAAATAGCAGAATTATCTGAATTGAACTTTGACCCATTTTTATACAGTCAAATCAGATAATGTAATGGCTTTTTAAGCTCCCTTCTCAGCTGTTTCCTGTCACACTTAATTTTGCAGCGGGTTCACAGAAGGCCACTGCAGTTTACTAGAGGTGTTCTATAAATGTGATCCGAGGCCATATTCTGTCACTTGTCAGAGTAAATCTGTGTAACGCTTGCTTCACGTTTGCATGTGCTGAATGTTGTGAAATTTCACTGAAGCTTTTTTTGCCTTTATGAATATTTTTTAGTCCAACTCAGTGGGCTAACAGCCCTAAAATCCCAAATATGGGCTTGACTTTCAGACCTCTGAAAGTCAGTTTTTGTTTGTTAATTCACTTAACAGTGAGTCTAGTCCTCTTTCAGCCTCTACACTGCAAGAGGCCACAGAAAAGACCTGAGAAGAATACATGGTGAAAACATTCTTTCTTTACACTGTCACTAGCATTTAATGTTTCTTAATACTTCTTGCTTCTCATTTACCTCATATGCTCTATGAAAATAGTTATCGTAAGTCCTAATACCACTGCAAGGATTTTATCATATATACAGAAAACAGTACTTCGATGAAAAGTAGTTGACTAAGTTGCAATTTGGACAAAACTAAAGTGATAACCAAGCTACTAAGAAAAAAGTTAATTTCATCCATGAGACTTCTGGTTTACTCATATATTGTGCTTTGAGGCTATTGAAAAGAAATATTTTGATCCCCAAGGAAATGGATGAAATTAATTATAGAAGGACTAAGACAGCCTCCTCAAAGTCTATAAACAATAAATGTCGTGTTTCTTGCTATACTCTTGTAATATTCAGGCCACAAACATTGTAAGTACTATTGACATCACCATCCCAAATCAATTCAGACTACTTGTCATATAGCACTCCAGTTATGAGAATCCTTATTTGGCTAGAAGAATATCCATAATATGATGGAAGGCAGACTTTCAGGCCAGCTGAGCAGCTTTGAAGTTCTTGGTTTGAAATGTGAGTTGCTCTGTGTAGGTATAATAGAAGCATTATTCTCACCTTTTAACCCGTTTGAGAAAAAAAAAAGTAGTATTTTTTTGTTCTGAATTCTGGAAACCCCACTCTTTAGCTTCTTTTAAATAATTCTTCACTTCCAATAATTGTCAGTGAAAATACTTCATTCAGTGAAAATACTTCATTCAAACTACCTTATAAAAAGAGGCTTTATATTGATCAAATGGTTGCTTTTCATTTGTCATCTAGGATCAAAATAGGTTGTTCCTAAGAGTTATGTGGCTTGAGAAAGGATCTGAGGTGTGTTTAGTTCAATAAAATGAAATTAGTGTTTTCCAGATGTATTTTAATAAGCTATTCAAACAGAAGAAAAAAGCAAGAAATTTCATTTTATTCATCCATAAATCTAGTACTTTCTAATGTCAAATAGTTGCCTTAATATAGTTGCAAACCCTTTATTAGCAATTTAACAATTTGCTAGAGAAGGCTTATTTCAAGCATTGCCCAAAAGCCCCTATTACTATTGCCATGGATGTGTTGCATGAACTACAGTATTACACTTCTCATTTTGATTAGGATGGTTTTAAGCCTTACCTTGTTTCAGGAATTGCATTTGTTTCATATGCATTTAAATACTATTTGTACTGTTATTTAAAAATAAACCTTTTTGTCTTTCTTTAATGTGACAGCATTTTTTACATTATTTTTCTGATCTCTGTTTAGCTGTTTAGTAAAAGTGTATGTAATTACTCTTGAAGATAACAGAATTATAACAGGAAAGATCTCTGGATTCACAGAATTCTTCTTATGCTGGCAAAAATTGTATTAAAAAAAAAAATATTTCCACAAACTGTCACATGTATATCTCACTGCTAGGTAACAAACCCGAAAGGATGAAGCAGAGGTTTCCTTGGCATAGTTTCATACAATGCTGCTATTTGTGTTATAATCCATTTATGCAAAAAAAATGAGTTGTTCAGTGAAATTAAAAGAGCCATGTAGATCATACAAACACAGACAAACACATTTCCAAGCAACAATGGACTAAGATGGAGTCTGTTTTACTAACCAGGCTCTACTAACTAATAACTGGCTAATAA
This sequence comes from Phaethon aethereus, assembly GCF_964289735.1. NCBI lineage: Eukaryota > Metazoa > Chordata > Aves > Phaethontiformes > Phaethontidae > Phaethon > Phaethon aethereus. Next base: position 18,999,305 of record NC_138577.1, read on the forward strand.
TTTTGGTACCTTCCATTTCTTCATGATTATATGGGATTTCATTGTTGCCCTTCTTGGTATCTTCTTACAGAATTAAGAGCCTGGTCTCTCTTTGTATGGAGAGCATTCTTTATCCTTGTTTCCGTTCTTTAAAACTTTTCCACTTTTACTTCTTGTTTTATTTGCTGAGAGGGAGGGTGGGAAGGATTGCAACTGAAAAGCTATGAAAAAGATTTATTGCTACTTAAGTATTTTCTTATTCAGTGAGCATATTTTGCTTGTGCATCTTTTAAGTGCATCATACAGATGAGATAATCTAACTGTAATACTTCTGAGAAACTCCGTATATTAAATACAGAACAAGTCTTGGCATGTCCAGGGCAAATTGAGTCTTTTGCAGAGGAGTAGTGTGAAATACTTCATATTTTTATATATGTATTTGTTAATTTATATAGAACACCTATCATTACAATGACAAATTCCTAGAGCAGGATTACTGAATACATTAAATCCTTTTAGAAGTAAGTCTTACATCTTTCTGAACCTGTGCTGCTGAAGATGGCAGCACTGTCCCTGTGAGAATGGGAATTGATCCAGGATGCTTGTATATCCATACAACTTAAATTGTAGTTTTCCCTGGAAAAAATGTGTTCTCTTTATGCTCAGACTAAGGTTCTAGCCCACAACAGAGGTCTTGCATGGACTGGGGAAGCTTCTGAAACTACTGCATAACTATTTCTCTGCTTATAAAATGCCAGCCTCATGTGGTTCTGAGGCTCTTGGTATCCATTTTATCCAGGATTTCAAGAGGATTTGGTATGTCTTTTGTTTTGTTCTGTTATTTTTTTGAAATGGTATGTTGAAACGAGCAGATAATCCTGGCAGGTCATTTCCAACAGGATATCAGCCGGTAGGGCATTATTGTAGGTGGTAGGTAAGATGGAGTCACCTTATGCCTGTGTCTGAAGTCTTGATAACAATAACCCTTTCACAAAGAATTCCAGTCTTGAAAGACTCAAGAAGTTAGTAATTTGACTATAATTGGCTTAAATTTAAGTGAAAGCTATTTAAGAACTTAGGTCCATATAAGTTTAGGTATTGATAGAAGCATTGCATAGTGCTTCATCTTTCTGACCACCACTTGTAGTCTTTTTCATGGGTAGTATATGCATAGTCATGCAGTTAATGTTGCAAATTCCATCTTGTTTTTTTCCCTTTTTGTTATTTAAGATGAACAGTACTTTATTTTTCTTTTTTAAAGTGATATTTATGGATGTTGACTCACAGTGTAAATTGGATTCTTCCCAAAAAGTGCATAGGAGAGACTGTTCCTGTCTGGTGTGCAGCTGAGTTTACTCATGTAGTAAGGCAGCTTGGCAGATAATTGCAGTAAAGAGGTGGGACACTGCAAGGAGCAAAGAGCCAGGCATCAGAGGCAACGGCGAGGGGGGAACCCTCCAGGATTGAAAGGGACAGAGCCAGGTTTGTTACTGTGTGGTTGCTGATTTAATGTTGAAAAAGCTTGAAAGGGAAGCTCTGCCTGTGGCATCCTGCTGAGTCCTGCAGTTGGGTCACAACGACCCCATGCAATGCTACTTGGAGAATTGTGGCTGGAAAGGTGCCTGGTGGAAAAGGACCTGGGGGGTCTTTCAGCTGGCTGAACAGCTGGTGAGGGGTCTGGAGCACAAGTCTTATGAGGAGCGGCTGAGGGAACTGTGGTTGTTTAGTCTGGAGAAGAGGAGGCTGAGAGGAGACCTTATCGCTCTCTACAACTACCTGAAAGGTTGTGCCAGGGGAGATTTAGATTGGATATTAGGAAAAATTTCTTCACCGAGAGAGTGGTCAGGCATTGGAACAGGCTGCCCAGGGAAGTGGTGGAGTCGCCATCTCTGGAAGTGTTGAAAAAACGTGTGGATGTGGCGCTTCAAGACATGGTTTAGGGAACATGGTGATGCTGGGTTAATGGTTGGACTTGATGATCTTCAAGGTCCTTTCCAACCTAGTGATTCTGTGATTCTGTGCTCCAGCGTGGGGTCCGTCCCACAGGAGACAGTCCTCCATGAACTTCTCCAACGTGAGTCCTTCCCACGGGCTGCAGTTCTTCACGAACTGCTCCAGCCTGGGTCAACCCATGGGTGCCGTCCTTCAGGAACAGGTTGCTCCAGCCTGGGCCCCTGCGGGTCCCAGGTCCTGCCAGCAAACCTGCTCCAGCCAGGGCTCCTCTCTCTCTCCACGGGGCCACAGGCCCTGCCAGCAGCCGGCTCCAGCCTGGGCTGCCCACGGCATCACGGCCTCCTTCGGGCATCCCCCTGCTCCGGCGTGGGGCCCTCCCCGGGTGCAGGTGGAGATCTGCTCCCCCGTGGAGCTCCATGGCTGCAGGGGCACAGCCGGCCTCCCCATGGGCTTCCCCAGGGGCTGCCGGGGACCCTCTGCTCCGGCGCCTGGAGCCTCTCCTGCCCCTCCTGCTGCTCTGACCTGGGGGACTGCAGAGCGGTGTCTGTCACATATCCTCACTCATCTCTTCCGCTGCAGTTGTGCATGTTTCCCCTCCCCCTTCTTAACTGTTACCCCGGAGGTGCTGCCACCATCACTGGTGGGCTCGGCCTTGGCCAGCGGTGGGTCCATGCTGGAGCCGGCTGGTGCTGGCTCTGTTGGACAGGGGGGCAGCTTCTGGCAGCCGCTCACAGAGGCCACCCCTGCAGCCCCCCACTACCAAAACCTTGCCACGCAAACCCAATACATAGAGCTGTCTCCTCCTGCAGCGCATCAACTCCATCAGTAAGTACCTAGCAGCGGTCTCCTGGCTCTTTAGTAGCTCTGTAAGTTCACGGGGAGTCACGCAGGCTGAGATTCCAGGCTGAAATAACAGATTACTTAAAAGGCTGAGACGTCCTACCAGTTTCCTAGTACTGAACCAGAGTGTTGTATCCCTTAAGCCATTTAGTGGTGGGTGGATTGGCCTGTACCTGAACTCCATCGCTGAAAGATTCCTCTGGCTTACCAGATATTTTAGATTTTTTTTTTTTTCAGCCATGTGTAATAATGATCATCAAATGAAAATCCATCAAAAACACTAGAATAAAACTAAGATGATTCTGTTGATTTCAGAATGCTCAGTGAAAATAAGTCTTGGAAAAGAAATAGAAAATATTGTCTAGTATTTGAGAACATGATGTATTTTTAAATGAAAAACTTTTGATATTTTATTAAATATTGGGAATAAGCTTCCTATTGAAATGAAACATTCTCATCAGATCCTAAGTATGATGCATTTTCTTCATTGACTTTTAACTATGGAGGTGTTTTGGTATGTCCTACTTTGCACTGAAGCCTTTTTTTCCTGGAATAAATATGATGTATTCCAGATATATACATATATTTTCTAGATTTATATTATACTTATTTATTCTCTATATATAGATACATATTCTATAGGTAGCTATATATTTAAATATTTATATATATCAATATATAGATTATCTGTATATCTATATTTATATAGGTATGCCTAGATATATCTTCATACATATATAGATAGCTATATACAAAAATGGATATCAAATATATCCATATGCATATGTATCTAATATATTTCTACTACATCTCTAACACCTACTTTCTATAGACATATGTCTGTATTTATGTATCAAGATATCTGTTTATTTTCTGTTTATATTTATCTATATGTAGCTAAAGATATTATCGATATACAAATGGATATATAGAAAGATTGCTATATATACTTTTTTTCTCCAAAAAAATTGATTGCAGTTAGCAATGTTTCACATACTCTTATTTTCAGTTAACACAGAACTATATGCCGTGAAAAGAGACAGTGTGATAGGCTCATCAGCTTGTTATTGCTCTGAGATGTCTAGGCCAGCTGTAGATTTTGATTATTTACTGGAGAAGATTTAGTAATTAAAACTGAGATTAATTTGCTTATTAGCATGAAACTCTCTCATTACAGTTCAGGCACCGTTAGCCAGGCACAGCCTCTGGCATCTTTTTTTTGACTTGAGAGCTTATGTCCTCTAGACTGGTTATAGAGCACAGGCTAGATGTGCTGAGAAAGGGTCCTTCCTCAATCGCACTCCTCGCAGTGAGGACCACACCAAGCCATAGCTATGGTGGGAACAGCTATGGTGACCTGTGTGTCACAGCCATGGAGTCGGCCTCAAACCAGAGCAGTTAAGACAGAGAGCACGATGCTTAGAGGTGGCATGTTCCTCACCCTAACTGCAGCAAAGGGGCTGAAGACCCTCCACTGTCAAGGTAGAGAAACACCTTCTATCATACGGGTTGCACTTATCACCAGAAGGCAGGCAGCAACAGGAGAAGTCACTGCCCAAACCTGTGTTAGCTCTAATCTGGGCTTTCTACATGGTTTTATGTCATTAAGTGCTACAAGCTAACATAGGACTAGTGGAACACTAGCTAGTACTGACATGAGTTGTTTGTTTAAAGTGTAATGTTGAAGGATAAATTTTTTTAAAAAAAAATCAGGCCAGGAATTTGTAAAGTGTTAAAAATGGAGAACTGTGGCTAGGAAAAGCTTGTTTTATTCAATAGAACTCTGCTTCTTCCTTCAGAAAAATGATTGATTTAGCTTGGTTTGTACTAATGATGAAAGCAGTCAAGACCAACCAAGAAAAATACATCTGTGATGCCATAAATAGGATTTTTCTGTCACCTACTCTACAAGGCTGTGTTGAGATTTTCCAGCACGTAGCTCCCCCAGCTGTAGATCCAAGAAAATATTTACTATTTTCCTTCCATGGTTAGGGTTATCTACTCCTCATTCTTGGCCCTTCTGATGGATTGGGTGTAGATGAATAGCCCTTTTCTTCCTTTCTAGGCCTGACAGAGCAGGCTTTTTCTTGTCCCTTAGATTCTTGTAAAATAATGCTGGAAGGATAAAACAATGAAAATCAGTGAGTCACAATCTATAATTTAAACATAATTCACCATGACTCATTCATTAAATGCTTTTGCAGAGTACCATGTGACAAAACAATAACCATAAGCGTAATCATCAGCGCCTCCTCAATCCTCTCTTTACAGCTATGCAGTTCTGCGATTCAAATGATTTTGGAGAGTCTTAGCAGATACATCAGCAGAGAACTGTCAGAGGCAAGAGAAATCAATGACTTAAAGCAGCTGTGGGGTCATACTTTTTTATGGGTATGGTAAGTTCAGCTGGCACAAGTATCTTCAGTTGTTACACAGGGCACGGGAAATCAAGGACTGCTGTCAGCTTTGTCTTGGCTGCGAAGTGTGCTGCTGTTAGGCTGGCAGAACCGATCATGGCAGCTTTGTTAGCAATGATTTAATTCAGTTGTGCCTGTGGCTAGCTAGGGCAGTTCATACAGTCCTTCCCTGATTCACTTTCCCCCAGGAGTCCCTTCAGAAAACAGGCTGCCACCATTCCCATCCACCCTTCAGCGTGGTTACCATGTTTCCCAGGCCCCATTCCACTCCTTAAGCAAGAAGGCAGCAAGAGCAAGTGGCGGGACTTGTTCTGGGAAGGGCAGCCTAATCCAAGCTACTCTCTCAAGACCTACCTGGTGCTTCCAGAGATAACAGACCTTCTGCAGCATCACTCAGTATTGCAGCCAGCACTTTTGTCTTATTCCAGGGGCAGGGTTGCCCTGCAATAAGATCTGCGGGCCTGCCTACTAACAGACGTTGGTGTTATGGTTTCAGTGATGCCTGCAGAATAGGTAGCAGTTGCACAGCTCTTCTAACGAATGTGTCCATTGTAAGGCCTTGCTTTGCTGCTTTGTGTTCCCAGTGCTTCTTGCATGAACTACCTTAAAACACAAAAGAGAAACTGCAGAAACTGAATAAACGGTCTTTCAGTACAGGGAGTATTGCAAGGGGATAATATAAGGAGCCATGCCCTCTACCTGAGCAAATTCTTTTATCGGTGTTTCCACTAAATTAGGTGAGCTACAGCAAATTACTAAATCAGAAGCTTTTAAGTAAAAAGGGATGTATGAAAGAAAGATGGAATATAAATCAAAATCCAGTATTCCAGAAGCAGCCAAGGTAAAGAAGGGCTTGTGCAACTGAATTGGCTTCTGTTATTACTGGGGAGAGAAGACAGAATTTTTCCAGTCATCTACCATAAATCCAAAATGCTAGACACTGGGCAGAGCCTTCTCAGTAGTTGTTAGGACTGCTGTCCTTGTAAAGGAAATTTGCATATTGTGGTTTAAATTTGATGTATTCAATCATTGACACAGATATATTCCAATATATTAAATGACACATAATTAATCATGGTTCTCAGCCTCTGTCACATCAAGATCTTCACCAGTTATAGGAAGTAGCCTTCTCAGAAGGAGGTTTTTAGACTGAGGCTGAATGATACAATGAATCTTGGTTTAAAAGGGTTTTTTTTTTTTTTGTAACAGGTTTCATCTGATGTTTCAAACTTGTTCAGAAGGTTTTCGACAAGTTAAGTTTGTATCTAAAACTTACTCTGTACGCCAAGGAACGTAACAGAATTTTGGGTCTATACTTTTCCTGAACAAAATGTGTTGCTCAATAATATAGAGAGGTCTGGGATCGGTGTCCTTGGTTGATGGCTGTCCCTTAGTTCAGGTGACATTGCATCTTTCACAATTCAATTCAGTGTAGAATTTCTTTTGAAATACCCTATAAACTTTTAAAGTGCATTGAGTTTCATACCTGACTAGCACCAGTTGACTTGTGAGGGTCAAAATGTAGGAAAATGCCTAAAAAAATGACAGATGTCCTTTAAAATAAAGGAGTAGCACAAAAGCCACCTTTACTAATCTGTTTGTAGACAGGTGAGAAAATTCAACAATAGCGTACAAATCAGATTAAGAGCATAAAGTCTGATAAATTAATTTTAAACAGTATATGCTACATAGTGATGTGAAATTGGTTTAAGCCTGTAAAACACCACTGACTCAACAAAGGAGAACAATTTAAAGGGGTAATGCCATAAAGCAGCAATTCCACTGACTCCTGATGAAGTCAGTAGAATGTGGAATCCTAGAGAGGAAAAAGAAAATGTAGGACTTATCTGTGGAATCTGTAGCTATTTCTCTTTTTAATAAAAAATCTTAACTCATTAGATTCTGCATTGTTATGTATTCATTGTTATTTATGACATTTATTCTGCTGTCTTATTGTATAATCAGTCATTAACAGGGGACAAACGTGTTCAGCAAGAGTCTCAGTAATTTAGTATTTAGTCCTTAAAATTTATTCCAGCCCTTAAACATAATCAGTAATCATCAGAATAAAAAATAAACTGGACTAATATTGAACCATTGACTGAAAGGGATCCTAAAAAATTGTTTAATGATTTCATGCCCAACACCAAGCACTAATTTATAATTCTCTCTCAATATCTGTGAAGGTATTTAAGAAATTATTGATATTCCACAGCCTCTTCAGGCAGTTTGTTGACTGGCCCTGTCTTGACAGAAACATTTCTAATATCTAATCTGAAACTTTTTAGCTACTAAGTCCATTATTACTTTTTGTCCTGCTGTGACAATGAACCGATTGATTCCTTTCTTCAAATACATAAAAGCATGCCAAAATAAGTTTATGTAAGCTTTGACTAGCCTGCGATATTTCATCTAAAGAAGTGAACAATCTTTGATACAAGTTCTGCATCAGTCCCTGATCCCTCTTCCTGCTTTTCTCCTGTTTTCTAAAGTTAGCCTATACTTTTGAAAATTGCAACAGAGGTCTTAGTGTTGATGACTAGAGCACAGAGATCAACCTGTGTGTATTTCAGATAGTAATTCTGATTATGGCAAATTCTCTTTGGCAAATTTATTTTTATTCTGGTAAAGATGGTAAAAGAGAAAATGCAAACTTCTGGTGTAATAGACTTATTCCAATACATTTCTTGAGCTAAAAAGGATAATGTAAATGCACAGGGGATACTAATACACGTAAATCATGTGTAAAATAATAATGTGCAAACTTTTCATTTCAAAAGAAAGATAAGCAAAAAATACTTTTTTTAAATAAAATGGCATTGATGATAAAGTTCCGATTATGCCATCTTTATAATTTTTCAGGTATGAAAGCTTTTATGGAGCCAATGTCACAAGAACCACAAGCGTAGGTCGTGCATTCCCTCTGCAACTAAAGTTGTTCTGTAACTACTAGATATCTTGATCATGCGGACCATGTCAGTTGTTGAGAAAATTTAATTCTCCCTAATCTTTTTTCACTTCCTCTAGTTTACTTGTGTCGCTTCCACCTGTTATAAATGATTTAGTCCCAAACAGGGTTCCAATTTAAGTTGACAATTTATTAAGCAAATAGAGGCAAGCAAACAGCGCTGGGTGCGCCAGGAGTCTCCGCTCCACCAAGACACACGCGGTACAGTTCCTGTTCCTGGTTTATATCCTGTCCGTTAATACATATTCATGAATAGGCCTGTCTTCTTCGGTGCATGCCCTCTTCTCCTTCTAGAATCTTCTCGAATCTTCCTCAGCGTGATCCTGTTCGCTAATACATATTCATGAATAGGTGTGTCTTCTAATACATATTAATGAACAGGCGTGTCTTCTTCAGTGCATGCCCTCTTCTCCTGCTAGAGTCTTCTCAAATCTCCCTCGGCGTGCCCCCAGGATGACCCCAAACCTTATGCATGCACTTTCTTTACACAATACTATGTGGTCAGTGGTCAAACTGGTTTGAGCTGATATACCAGCAAAGTAGTTTAACTTTCTCCTGTAAAATACCCCTTTTTATGGTGCAGGAGAAATCCATGAAAGTACAAGATTACACTTCATCACACGAATCAGATAAACATATTTCACAATCCCCCATCTTCTTCTTTATAGTATTGATTCGTGTTTTCATTTCCAATTGAGTATAACCGAGTAGATTAATCTAGTAACAATCCCCCACATATCCTCAATACAACTATCCCCATTTTAGTAAGACAATCACCACCCATAAAATCTCCCCAAAATCCTCCTAGATTGATTCCATTCCAAGTTTGTCTCTCAGGAGGCCATTAGTTCTCCCTAATTTATGGGTAACAGGAAAAAAATAGGTTTTATTGTTGATTACAGGTATGCGCTGTACAATTAGAAAAGGTCCTCACTTTTTCCATTTTTCTGGGGTAAACCCCAGCTGGACTTGTTCCAATATTGACTACAGTTATTTGCCATAGTCAGAGTCCAAGGAACTCACCCCAAGTAGAACTAGAAGAGCTCCAGTCAGGGCCATAGTGATCGGCGGTCACAGCCCGAAGGGGTTGCAGCCCTTGGCAGACCCTTTTTAAGCCGCAACACCAGTTCCCCTCCGGTCTTGCCCTCTTCTTTCCTTTAAGGGGGTGCTTTCTTAGTACCTAAATTAATTGAGCACTGCTTGTGAAGGCCAGAGCTTTGATAGATCAGTGGTTTGTCCAGACCTGAGCAGTTGCCTGAGTCTGGCAATCATCTTTATTTGCAAGGCTTCATGGCTACAGAAAACTGCCAGTTAGCCTGCAACACTAATCTTACAAATACACACCACCTTCTACACAAAGGACAAATTCTAGTTCCAGCTCCTTTTTCCTGTTCTTCTTTTGCCAACAACTCCTTCCGATTATACTCGTTTGGAGTACCCATTGTTGTTTCCTATTACATTTTCCCATTGTTTTCCAAACTTGGGGATTACTTACATTTCTCTCCATAGCTTCCCATGGCCATCGTTCACCTTGATTTGTTCCACCACAAACGTAACAATTAGTTATATTCAATGACTTTACAAATAGATTTTTAGCAACTGTGGGAATTTCATCTTTCACTCCTGTTTTATTACAGGAGTAGCTGCAATAAAATTCCACAGCAATTTAGTCAGATGTGACCTTCCAGTCCTTCACTGGACCTTTCACTCGCGACACATGTGTCCATCCTTTTTCAGCAGTTCTCACAGCTGTTTCTGTAGTTAATAAAACAAGGAAAGGTCCTTCCCAGAGAGGAGATAAGTTTCCTTCTTTCCATGTTTTTATCAGAATTTTATCTCCTGGTTCTAACTGATGAATTGCAAATCCTAAAGGTAGTGTTTGGGCCACCATCCCAATCTCTCTTAATTCTTTTAATCTTTTTCCAATGGTAATTATATATTGTTGGATACTATGATCCTCAATTACATTGTTCCCCAGAGGCATTCCTTGAAAATAAGGCATGCCATATAACATTTCATATGGCGATAATCCAGTCTCACTGTATGGTTTCGTTCTTATGTTTAGAAGTGCCAATGGTAAACATTTCGTCCAAGGCATTTGCGTCTCAATCATTAATTTTAGAAGTAAAATGTGTGCCCTGGTCAGAATCAATGTAGTGGATTATCCCATATCTAGGTATCAAATGTTCCAATAAAATTTTTACCACTATCTGTGCCGTAGCTCGTGCTACAGGGTACGCTTCTACCCACTGTGTTAAATGATCTACTATTACCAATAAATATTTTATCCTCCCTACCTTAGGCAATTCAGTGAAATCGACTTGTACTTTCTCAAAAGGTCTGTAAGCTGTTTTTCTCCCTCCCGTGGCTGTTTGTCGAAACACTGTCTTATTTACCTTTTGACAGGTTAAGCAACCTTGTGTAATTTGCTTTGCTATTTCAAAAATTCTAATACCACCAAATTGTTTAAGAAAATGATCACTTAACACTTTTGTACCCCAATGTGTTTGCGCATGCAAACGTTCTAATATTCGCCTGGTGTAGGCTTTTGGCAACATTTCTTGCCCATCAGGCAGTGTCCATTTTCCTTGTTCTAATTTAGCTCCTATTTTCTCCAATTTTGTTTGTTCTTCTGGTGTAAACTTCTTCTCTCTTTCCTCTCGTTCTTCTTTGCTGGTGTCCTCCTTTGTTTGTATTACATTAATTTTGGCAACTTTAGTCCTCAAGGCTGCTTCCTGGGCCTCTTTATCTGCTAAGTTATTTCCTCTAGTTCGGTAATCTAATCCCTTTTGGTGTCCCCTCACATGTACCACTGCTATCTCCTTTGGTTCTCTTAACGCCTTCAAAGTCCCACTTCTTCCTTTTAATAATTCCAGGGCCCTACATAGGGCATACAGCTCACAAGCCTGAGCTGACCATGATGGACTCAGAGGTCCTGATTCCACAAGTTCCAAGTCCTTATTAATTACTGCATAACTCGATTTTCTCTTCCCTTCTACCACTCGGGAGGAGCCATCTATAAACAGCGCTTCTCCATTTTCCAACTCAGCATCTCTTAAATCTGGTCTCACCTTAGTCTGGGTCTCAATTACCTCTAAACAGTTATGTTGTAATTCCTCTGATGGTTCTCCAAACAAAAATTGTGCTGGACTCTGAGCAGAAGTCACCCTCAGTTCTAAGTCAGGGGAGTCTATTAGTATTGCTTCATGCTTTAGGATTCGGCTCTCTGTTAACCATTTTTCCGCTTTTTGTTGTAAAACATTTCTGACATTGTGTGGGGTATACACTTTTAAAGGAGAACTAAAGGTAATCTTCCTAACTTCTTCTATTAATAATGCTGTAGCAACCAAAGCTTGGAGACAAGCAGGCCATCCTCTGCTTACTGGATCAGGTAACTTAGAACAATACCCCACGGGTTTTTTGATTCCTGCCCAGTCTTGAGTAAGAACTCCATATGCTGTCTGGCTTGATGTATTCACAAAGAGATAGAAAGGTTTTTCTAGTTCTGGGAGGCTCAATACAGGTGCTTGTATTAATGCCTTTTTTACTTCCTCAAATCTCTGATCATCTTCAATAAACCACTTAAGTTGGTTATTAGTTAATTTTTCTTATAGTAATTTCACTTGTTCACTATAATTTTCAAGCCATGGTCTACAATATCCTAATAATTCCAGTATTCGCCTAATTTCCGTTTTAGTTTGTGGGGGTCTTAAGGATAGAATCCCAGATACCCTATCAGGATCTAACTTCTTCCTTCCCTTACTCAGCCAATGTCCTAAGTATTTTACTTCTTGTTCTACAAACTGTAGCTTTGATCAGGACACCTTTAATCCCTTTTCCCCTAGAAAATTTAACAACTTAATGGTGGCTTTTCGGATCCCCTCTTCAGTTTCTCCTGCTACTAATAAATCGTCCACATATTGCAATAATTTTACCTCCTTAGGTATTGTGAAATCTTGTAGACTTTTCTCTAAAGTTTGTCCAAATAGATTTGGTGACTCTGTAAACCCTTGTGGCAACACAGTCCATCTTAATTGTTGTTTTCGTCCTGCTTCGGGGTCCTCCCACTCAAAGGCAAAATAATCTCTGGATCCCTCATCCAGAGGACAGGCCCAAAAAGCATCTTTCAAATCTATTACACTATACCAAGTATGTTTGGGAGATATAAGACTCAATAAAGAATAAGGATTTGCCACCACAGGGAATTTAGTGATTGTTCGCTGATTTACTGCTCTTAAGTCCTGCACCATCCTGTATGACCCATCCGGTTTCTTTGGGGGAAGAATGGGTGTGTTATGAGGTGACATACATGGTTCTAGGGTTCCTTTTTCCAAAAGTCTGTCAACTACAGGTTTTAATCCTTTTCGACCCTCCATAGGTATAGGGTATTTCTTGATTCTAATTGTGCGGTGCAGAGCTATTATTTGAACACTTATGGGGTCCATTTTTATCTTTCCAGTTTCCCCTTCCTTATACTACACTGAGGGGTTAATAGCTTCTTCATCCTCTTGTGTTAAAGTGTATAATTTAATCTGCAATTTGTCCCCTTGACTCTGAATGCTCAAGTTTCTTTTGCTTTTTGTTTTTCTTCTTTCTATGTTTGTCCCTAACATAGACTTTCTGGGCTTCTCTAAGTAACTCCTCTAATCCTCTTTCTTGCCAATCTTCCAATTATTCTAATTTCCTTCTTATATCCCCCCAGGATTTAGCTACAAATTGTGTTCTAAGGAGTGGGGTCCCAGCCACTGTATTCGGATCAAGTCCAGAATACATTTGTAGGTTTTTCCTCAACCTCTCCAACCGTTCTGTTGGAGATTTGTCTTTCCCTTGTTGTTCATTAAATGCTTTAGTAATGTTTTGCCCTCAGGGAACCGCTTCCCTTATTCCCTGTATGATTAACGTTCTCAAATCCCTCACAGTTTGTCTTCCTTGGGGTTGTTGATGATCAAAGTGGGGATCCACATTTGGCCATTTCTGATCTCCCGGGGGTCCTGCCTGATTCTGTCTTTCCCAAATTCTCATTCCAGCTTGTCTAATCATTCCCCTTTCCTCAACAGTGAATAGGATCCCTAAAATGGACTGCATTTCTTCCCAGGTATAAGTATTGGGGCCTAGGAATTGGTCCAATTTTTCAGCTACTCCGAGGGGATCATCTAATAGGGTCCCCATTTCTTTCTTGAAATTTCTTACATCTGTGGTATTTAATGGGACTGCCACAAACCCGATGCCTCCCTGATTGCCTCCGTAATCAGGGGTACTTCTCGTAAGGGATATAGAGAAGCTCCCTCAGATACAGCAGTCCTACTTCTCGTACATGCAGCTGGAGGTCGATCTAATTCCGGTGCTGTTGGTGGTGGAGATAGGGGCAACGGTGGTACAGATACTACGGCCACCGGAGGGGGAGCCGCCGTTGGAGATGGATTATTAGAATATGGAGGCGGTAGGTTATCCAGTGGCTCCCATTTATCATCTTTTTCCTTTTCACTTTTCCCCTCTTCTTCTTCCTCAAACTTTTCATCTGTTTTTAATGTAAGTATTGAGGCTGGAAAAGAACGTAAAGTTCTGTCCCATAATCCTGCATAATCACTTTCCTCCTGACTAAAAGGTTCCTTTGAATTAACATATATATTTAAGGCCTGGCAGACCCAGTCTTCAAACGATCCAAAAACAGGCCAAAAGACATGTGGTCTCAAAGGTTCTTTTGGCCATTCTACCATACAATATTGAACTAATTTTAATTTACTTTTTCCTTTTCTGGGGCCCCTATCATTCCAATTTTCAATCATTATTCCTAATGGACTCTCCGGAGGTATTTCTAGTAATTCACTCCCTTTCTTCTGGTCCTGGGTTCTCAATTTCTGACCCATCTAGGAATTTTTACTGTGGCAATTCCTACAGCCCTTGGCTATGAGAAAGAGTGTCTTGCAGGGGGTTTAGGACCTATCACCCACCCACGAATCCCATAGGAATCGTTTCAGTCCTTCACCGGCCAAGTCCCTCATGGGAGATTGGAACCACGGTTAGAAGACCTCCACAATCGCTTCGGAACTAGGTTCCGTCTCAGTCACACTCTTACACACACAGGCAACCGAATCCTACCCAACCGAACGGTATACACCTTAAATACTTACGACTCCGTCGTCTTCGTTCGGATCTTTGCGCACAGAATTACGGGCAAAATAAACTGCTGCAGGCGGCAAGGGAGCTCATAAAAAAATCAAATTCTTTGCTTGCCCCTATTCAGGTTCACGATGGCGTTAGTCCCGACCCGACCCGATCAGGAGCCACCAAATGGTGGGGCACCCCTCCTAGATCAAGTCAGAATTCAGGAACCAAGACCATCCCGGACGAGCCCCGAGTTGTCATAAATGATTTAGTCCCAAACAGGGTTCCAATTTAAGTTGACAATTTATTAAGCAAATAGAGGCAAGCAAACAGCATTGGGTGCGCCAGGAGTCTCCGCTCCACCAAGACACACGCGGTACAGTTCCTGTTCCTGGTTTATATCCTGTCCGTTAATACATATTCATGAATAGGCCTGTCTTCTTCGGTGCATGCCCTCTTCTCCTTCTAGAATCTTCTCGAATCTTCCTCAGCGTGATCCTGTTCGCTAATACATATTCATGAATAGGCGTGTCTTCTAATACATATTAATGAACAGGCGTGTCTTCTTCAGCGCATGCCCTCTTCTCCTGCTAGAGTCTTCTCAAATCTCCCTCGGCGTGCCCCCAGGATGACCCCAAACCTTATGCATGCACTTTCTTTACACAATACTATGTGGTCAGTGGTCAAACTGGTTTGAGCTGATATACCAGCAAAGTAGTTTAACTTTCTCCTGTAAAATACCCCTTTTTATGGTGCAGGAGAAATCCATGAAAGTACAAGAAGATTACACTTCATCACACGAATCAGATAAACATATTTCACACACCTCAGCAGTTTTGCAGTGTCAGATGTGTGGTGTCAGTTCACTCTTCAAAGGAAAAACAAAGATTTGTTGTGGAAAAGACAACATTCCTGAAGGAAGGAGGAAATGAGCATAGCATTTTCTGAGGTGGGCTAGGTTAATTGGTGTCTCTGAAATCAGGCTGCAAGTGGACTTTACTTTAGTTAGAATATAGATTGGTTTTATAAGACTTCTATAGGATTGAATTAACTCTAAGCTTCTTTATAAGCCATTTATATTGATGTACAAATCTTTTACTAGCAAAATGAACATACTTTCTGAGGATGTACTTGATTTGTCTTGAGCTATTCTGTAGTTTAACTTGAAACAGAGCATAGGCATCGCACTTGAGTAGCTTGCTGAGACACCAGCTGAACTGATTAATAATCTTCTGCATCAAATGTCATCTTTCTTCCTAAATAAAATAAACTTAAGTGAACATCTTAATATAGAAATACAAAATATAAATAGTGTGCTTCAGTATGATCAATTAGGTACAGCCCACAGTAAAGAGAACTGAAATTCCCAGCTCTTTTAACTTCAACTATAAGCCAAAGCCTAAACAGTGCAATCAGTTTGTCCTAGATTCTTTCCAGCATAGTTCAGGATGCTCTCTGACAAGCTTATGTAATCCTCTGAGAAGCTCTGTATTGTGAAGTTCTCTTTTAGATCCCATTTTAAATAGATTAAGGTTTGTATTTTGTTACTTAATTCCCAAGACTATAAATATATACACACAGAAATTATGTCAAAGATTAATATTCTGTTACTTCCACAAGTCTGCTGGGACTTAGCTTCATTTTATGCATCTAAAATATACACAGGTTGTCATGCAGCTTGTCCTGAGGGAAAAATCAGATCCTGAAAAAGTCACTGCCAAAAAAGAACTACAAGAACTATAGTTTGCTGATCCATATAAGGCTTTGGTCTTTGTATATTACTCCCGTTGTATATTACTCCCGTTGTATATTACTGTTGTATATTACAATTTCTATTGAGTTGTCATCTCTATTTGAGAACAGACTGGTATGTTTTGTTTGTTGGGTTTTTTAGCTTTTTCTGATCCAGCAATTGAAATTGCTGTTACTTGATGTTAGTCATCATACAATCAGCTTGCAACTATCTGGCCATTTGAAGTTAACATATATGACTTCAGTGACTAGAACAGGAGTATCCTGTGTGAAACTGCTAAAAACTGTTTAAGTTGAAGTTTGAAACTGTTTTTTTTCATGATTGCTCTAGCAGTATCTGACACTTTATTCAGTTCCCCTAAACCTGAATAGTAGCCTTCAATAATCTAGGTGATTAAGCTGTTAAGAGCCAGTTCTGTGCTGGGCTATGCTGACTATACTGTGTATTCTCCTTTGCAGCGGGCTCTTCAGACTTCAGTCACATACCCAATCAACAAGTCTTGAATCTCCTTTATGTAGACTGGCCACAGATGAAATGTATGGGGTGTACAGATGACCATCTTTGACTCTTCAGAGTTCATAAAAAAGCTGGGTTTTGAGAAAGTGATCAAGAATTTTTTAGAGGCAGATAGCAGATCTTTGATCATTATGTTTTGAGTTTGAAACAAATCCTATCTTGTATACTCTAAATAGTCCTACTTTTGTTGGTTCTTCTTTTCCCTTTGACTTGTTGTCTATGTCTGTGTTTTGTGATTGATTTTTTATGCTTTTCTGATGGGTGAATGAATGAAGAGGAATGTTTCATGTTGCTTTGAATGAGAATTTGCTATCTACATCTGAATTCAATTATTGTTGCACTTAATTTTCAGGAACACCTGCTTGCACTGCAATTTGGTAGAATATTCCAGGCTTTTGGCCTCTAGAAATGAAGCCTGCTGTGGTATAAGAGCATAGAGTACGTTAGTTTGCATTCATTGAGTCCATATCTTTTGCATTCCTGAAATACCTCAGCATGTGGTATTGTAAGACCAGTGAAACTGCAGTCTAGAGAACATATTCTACAGAAAATACTAGTTTTCTTTTGTTTTGTTTAAAAAAATAGTAATTATTTGGATAGTTCCATTTGATATTTCAATGTTGCTCTTTTCCCACCTCTAGTCGCCATCCTCTTGAATCAGAATCATAATTGGAGTTACCATGTTCGTTACACATCTTAAATTTGGAGGTAATATCCAGTAACATTTTAATTCCACTGTTTAACACTGCAGATGACGGCTTTTTCATTTTTTTTTCCCTGCATAATACCTTCAATGTAAAATCTTTAAACAAGCATGGTATTAGAATTAAGCTGTGGTTCTATTCTGATTTTTTTCCTGTTTCTCTCCCTCATGCTTTCTAGCATGCGGCTGTTTGTAGTTTTTAATCTTTTACCTTAAATATGGGGTTTTGTCACAAAGTCCATTAGGTTTTTTACACACAAGTGCCTACACATCATACACCATTTAGGGTAAGAATCTGCAAGTTTATGGTGTATTTTCATGCTCTCTTGCTGTTCTTTCCTGTACTGATGAACGCTGTGAAGTCTTGTTCCCTCTTTAACTTTACCTGCCAAAGTTTTAAGCTGCAAGTCTTCTCTCTTCTACTGCAGATAATTGTCTTGGAAACAGAGTAAATTGGAATTCACTGTGACAAATGAATTCATCTTTAAAGATTTTGTAATTGCACAAATCAGTTATTGCACAAGTCAGTAATTTTGCACTGACTGTTCTTTCCAGATCTTCTTTATATTCATTGCAAATAAACTTTTAAGTAAGCTGTGATTTATGGGCTAAAAGTGCTTTGATCTTTTCTGGGAGTTTGTAGTAACCCTCATTTTCCATGACTGAGTCATTCAACCGATATTTGAGGTATTACAGCCTAAGCTTAACGTAACTTAACGTTGCAGCTAAGCTTGCTTTATTTGCCCTGTATCAGTCTCCCCTTGCAATTATGAAGTTTTTGCATAACAATTTGAAGGACATCTGTTTACCTGCATCTTACTGTGAGGAAGGAGGTCTGCAATACTGGATGTACTCCAGGCACTGTTGTCGCTTGTTCTTTCTTTTTCGTTCTCTTATGTCACGTAAAGCATCAAATATGTATGAACTTGGTAAGCAGGAGAAAAAAATCCTCAAACTGACAAAGATCTTAAGAACAATGGAAGGGACTCCTAAGTCTATTAATGGCATAATAAGCTATGGATTTTTAGCTTTTCAGGAAGACTCTTCTGTCTAAAAGCTTAATCTGATTCACCTGAAGTATGGAACCTGAATTTAAAAATATTCTTGCCTCCCTGTCCTGTTGCTTGTTTACAACTGATAAACATGAGACATCATAAATTGTTCAAACTTTAAAAGGACACTGAAGGCATTACGCAAACTCAGGGCTTGCTGGAGAGCATAATTGTGTATTAAGAGGTAGAAGTAAAGATTTCAATGTGGTCTCTCTTTATTTCACCACATCCATAGAATTATCCTTAAAAACACATTAGATGAAGAACAAAGACTGAACAGACATTCATCAGAGGCTCCATATCATTACAAGTTTGAGTCACCTAAATAATTCAGCAGCTCCTAATGCATCTTGTCCATTAAGGCTGGCAACCATTTTGGACAGCTATGAATTTTTGTTGTGATTCTCCTATTTTCCAATATGATTATGAGATGCGTTCCTGTCTTTTTGTTTTGCTTTTAAAGCAGAGATAAGTGTGATTACATGTCTAAGCATTTTCCTAGGTACAGGACTTACCTTGCATTTCTGAGAGCTTTCTATTAATCTTTCTTGTCTACTTGAACCTGTTTGGGTTGTTTTTTTATTTGGTGTGGTTTTTTTTCAAAATGAATTCATACAGTTCATGACAGTCTGGGCAATCACTCACCTTTATTTTGTGGGCAGGCATACACACAGCTTAATAAAATCAGTAATTACTGCTGAGAAGTTAATGTGTATGTGACAAACTACTCATTAAAAAAGTGTAACACCAGTCCATGTATCTTGTGCTGTAAAGACCAAACTATTAAAAAGCAGCAATCACACTTGCTTCCTCTTGTGGCTGTCACTACTGACAAAGCTCTCTTCACCAACCTCGTGCATGTTGTTATCTCTTTGGTGCTTGCTGTTTGTGACTGCCCTATGCTACTGAACATAGGCTCCAGTCAGTAACTGTCACAGTAAACAAGCAGTAGATTATCTTTTTACTAGATACTTTTTCTGTGTATAGGGGCATGCAGCTAGTACATCCCTGGTACCATGTGGTGATGGCAGTGGAACAAATTCCAGGTGCCTGGAATCTTCATCACTGCTCACAGTGGTTGCTAAAACCCAAATCAACAGGAGGCTGTAATATCTAAACTAGGGAAAAATATCCAAGATAGGACAGGACTGTGAAGTCATATTCAGCCAGCTGTACTTTTATTCTATAATGACAAACGTGGTAGAAAAAAATACGTATTTCTTCATACTAACCAATTTTTTTTTTTTTTTAAAGGCAGAAGACAAGAAATTGGTTTCTCTCCTTCTCCTCAGACTGTTTGGATAACATTTAGCTTGTGTGATCAGATGACATAGCATCACTTGTGACTACTGGAGAAGAGAAGGTTATGAAGAACTCAAGGAGCATAACAAAGTTAGGTGCCTGGGAGGCAGAATGACAGATGAGACTGACTATTGTCAGTGCAAGCAAATGCACAGTAAAGGGGATAACTGTAACTGCAAACAGACATTGGGGGGAATGTACCTTTAAGGGAAAAATATTTGTGCATAAGTCCATGAAATTATTTGCCTTAAACATCATTGTGCAGTAGGAAAACAAATAAGAAAATAAGATTGTAAAAAGGAGACATAATAAGGATTCCTGTGATCATATTAACCCTTATATAATGAAGGTCAGAATGAAATACTGAATACAGTATATTGCTATAAAACTTGATTATCTTCCTTTATGTCTGATCCTGGTTATCCTATTTAGAAAGAGAAAATACATATAAACATGGTTTTTATTCAGGCTTAAGTTTACATATGTTAATTTATATGAATTAACCAGGACCTTCTGTAGCTAAACAATCATCATCAATGACACAGACAGTGGGATTGAGTGCACTCTCAGCAAGTTTGCAGACAACAGCAAGCTCAGCTGACACACCTGAGGGACGGGATAGCATCCAGAGGGACCTGGACAGGCTCGAGGAATGCACCCATGTGAACTTCATGAGGTTCAACAAGGCCAAGGGCAGGATCCTGCACCTGGGTCGGGGCAACCCCAGCTATCAGTACAGACTGGAGGTTGAAGGGATTGAGAGCAGCCCTGTCCAGAAGGACTTGGGGGTACTGGTGGATGAAAAGCTGAACATGAGCCGGCAATGTGCACTCATAGCCCAGAGGCCAACCGTATCCTGGGCTGCATCCAAAGCAGCACGGCCAGTAGGTCAAGAGAAGAAATTCTGCCGCTCTTCTCCACTCTGGTGAGACCCCACCTGGAGTCCTGTGTCCAGCTCTGGAGCCCTCAGCACAGGAAAGACACAGACCTGTTGGAGCAGGCCCAGAAGAGGGCCACAAAGACAATTGGAACACCTGTCGTATGAGGACAGGCTGAGAGAGTTGGGGTAGTTCAGCCTGGAGAAGAGAAGGCTCCAGGGAGACCTTCTTGCAGCCTTCCAGTACTTAAAGGGGGCTTATAAGAAAGATGGGGACAGACCTTTTAGCAGAGCCTGTTGTGATAGGACAAGGGGTAATGGTTTTAAACTGAGAGTCAATTCAGAGTAAATCTAAGGAAGACATTGTTCACACTGAGAGTGTTGAAACACTGGCACAGGTTGCCCAGAGAGGTGGTAGATGCCCCATCCCTGGAAACATTCATGGTCATATTGAATGGGGCTCTGAGCAACCTGATCTGGTTGAAGATGTCCCTGCTGATTAAACCTTTGAAGGTTCCTTCCAACCCAAACCATTCTATGATTCTGTGATTTATAAAGCTGAGGCATTTTTAGGATGGCTTGCAAATCGTCTAAGAAAAGCAAACTCTCACTGGAGTGTTCTTCTCCTTCCTCCTACTGCTATCATCCTAAAAGTTTTAAGTGGTGTTATCTTCTATTTCTAGATATTTTATCTTGTTTCCTAGACAAACAAGTTGTGGATTACTTCCACCTTGCTTTAGAAAATGCTGTGATGTATTAAAGATTGCTAGCCCTCTTTAAGACTGATTTATCCAAATGCCTAATTGCAAGTGTCACACTAAGCTATGGAACAATTCAGGGGTTGAAACTATGTGTTTAATTTTTTAAGGTTCTTTGGCTTTCATAAAATGAGATGTTAAAATGTGGATGAAATATCATTCTTACGTTAAGTGAAAGCTGAAATTCTGACTTTTTTTCTCTCTTCTCTCTATGTATTCTAATTATGGTTTTCTACCAAACAGATGCACATATATCAACAGAAGAAATATAAAGGAGATCAACTTAGTCCTGAGTCAAGTCATTCTGAATGTTAGAATTAGCTAGACTTCCTGCTTTATTAAAATGTGTTAAATTCCAAATGTTATCTCAACAGACTAGGCTGCAGCAAACTAAAACTATCTGTCTATGGCTTTCCCAAAAGATGTGCCCAGATTCTGGAAATCTTGGAAGCACCTGTGAGGGTTGCTTCAGGAAGGAGTCACCTTCAGGGATCTCTGATTCTATTGATGCTCCTTGTTGTTTGCGTGAAACCTCTTGGGCAACCTCTGCAGCTTGCTGACAAACTGCTCCTATTCTGTCATGTAACTACCAATTGGAGCAAGCCAGGAATCTTTCTTCCCCCTCCTCTCTTCTTACTGTAAATAGTCAGCACTATATATGCAAATTATTTTTAGGCTTCTTAGCAGCAGGGGTAAGAACGAATCCCTCTTCCCTGCTCTTAGCTTCTTAAGGAGCAGAATTGAGGTGGAAGGTGTAGAGGGGGTACTTGGCTCACGGGGTTGTTTTTATGGGAGCAGTGAGACTGTTGATGAGACAAGTGACTTGTCTCCTTACCACAGCAGGAGCAGTTTGCAGCAAGTCTGGTTGACAGTTTTCTCACATAGTCACTGGAGCTGTGAGCATTTTGCTACTCACGATGGTGCAGGCAGGCACCTTACTCTGGCTCCAGGCGTGTGCTGGCTTCACATATAATTTTGTATGACCACTTGGTTGGGACAGCACAAAAGTTGTTGGCATCAGCAGCAACCCCCATCAACCATGTTTTCTATGGCTGCTGCCCTGAAGACCAGAGTACTAGGTGACTTCTCTGGTAGTCCCAGGCTAAGCTAGATATGCTGGTGATACAGCTGCGTCCCTGGACTATTCCCCAGCTTTCCTCCATAGGATTGAACATATTCCCATATGGTTTTGGTTTTCAGCTTTTAAGATATTAATGTGTATATCAGCCTTATAAAACTTGGCTTTTATATCTAAATAAGACTTGATCTTCTTTCCTGAAGGTAGTCTACAACCAAAAGATTGAATCTTAAATAGAACATATTGTGGGCAGAATCACTCTGTGCTTGTCCTCCTTCTTATTTTTTTCATAAATGTTTGCTGCTGTCAGACATGAAATATTGAGTTAGATGGACCTTCAGTATGACCTTGCATTGCTGTACAAAATGTTAGTGAATGGAAAAAGGAACACCAGGTTTGATTATCAGCCATAAAAAACCGAACTCATTGTAAAATGGATAGAAGATAGCTGATATTCTAAATACTTTTATGAAGGGATTGAGTGCTCCCTCAGTAAGTTTGCAGACAACACCAAGATGGGCAGGAGTGTTGATCTGCTGGAGGGTAGGAGGGCTCTGCAGAGGGATCTGGACAGGCTGGATTGATGGGCAGAGGTCAACTGTATGAGGTTTAACAAGGCCAAGTGCCGGGTCCTGCACTTGGGTCACAACAACCCCATGCAACGCTACAGGCTTGGGGAGGAGTCGCTGGAGAGATGCCCAGTGGAAAAGGACCTGGGGGTGCTGGCTGACAGCCGGCTGAACATGAGCCAGCAGTGTGCCCAGCTGGCCAAGAAGGCCAACAGCGTCCTGGCCTGTATCAGGAATAGTGTGGCCAGCAGGAGTAGGGAAGAGATCATGCCCCTGTACTCACCACTGGTGAGGCCGCACCTCGAATCCTGTGTTCAGTTTTGGGCCCCTCACTACAAGAAGGATGTTGAGTTGCTGGAGGGTGTCCAGAGAAGGGCAACGAAGCTGGTGAGGGGTCTGGAGCACAAGTCTTATGAGGAGCAGCTGAGGGAACTGGGGTTGTTCAGTGTGGAGAAGAGGAGGCTGAGAGGAGACCTTATCGCTCTCTACAACTACCTGAAAGGGATTTGTGGTGAGGTGGGTGTTGATCTCTTCTCCCAAGTAACTAGCAGTAGAACGAGAGGAAATGGCCTCAAGTTGCGCCAGGGAAAGCTTAGTTTAGATATTAGGAAAAATTTCTTTACCAAGAGAGTGGTCAAGCATTGGAATAGGCTGCCCAGGGAGGTGGTGGAGTCACCATCACTGGAAGTGTTCAGAAACCATGTAGACGTGGTACTTCAGGATATGATCTAATGGACATGGTGGTGTTGGGTTGATGGTTGGACTTGTTGATCTTACAGGTCTTTTCCAACCTTAATGATTCTGTGATTCTGTGTGATTCTGTGATTCTGTGATCTGAGGTATGCAAGTCAGATTAGATATTCTAGTTAAATGTCAGTTTCCAAACACAGAAAATTATAGTAGAAATTAATAGTTATAGAAGCAGTATTTTTTCTTTATTAAATTGAATGAAAAGACAACTGCAATGTTGAGCTTGATTCTAATGTCCTATTTAAAGGGATCATCTAAATTATAGTCTGGCTCAGGTAACTGATTCCCCTGGAATAATAGAAATTCTGTAGTTTGTTATGAAAGACTAGTATGTAACCTGAAAAGAAAGAGCAGATTCAAGTAAAGTAAACATAAGGAAAATGGAATTGTAAAATATTTAATTCCTATCAGTATAGATGCATTTCCTTCCTGAATTCCAGATGTTACAAATAAAGCTGACATTTACCATTACATATATATTAGATAGTATAAATTAGATGGTCTGTTAACCAGCATGCACACTTAAAAAAGAAAAACTTTTAAAATAAATTAGCTGTAACTATAGTTCACAACAGGTGTAGTTCACATGATAGTTCATAAATGCAGGTTTTAGCTAGTCAGTACTAATATGTATGCATTTTAAACTGCTCACAAACACAGTGTTGGCTGTGGCAGACTGACTTTATTGAGCCTAATAAAGGCAGGTTCAGGCTGTATCTTTGAAGATCTTGACTTCTTACAGGAAATGTCTAGTTTCAAATAATACCCCTTTTCTGATATTTATTTGGTGTCTCCAATTAAATGACAGAAATATCAAAGGCTCAAAAAAATCTTGAATTACACTGTGAAATATCATCCTCTTGACTTGTCTGATTTCTTACATTGCCATGACAGCAGAATACATGGCAGGACTGTGACCTCTATGTTACGAAATACATGAAGTTGATAGCTGTAGGTGGAGGTGGCAATGCTTCCTACTAGCTCACCAAGTGGGTGGAACTAGTTAAACGCTGTCTGCATTTGACCATGTAGTTTTCTTGTGTAGGTGGAAAGCACTAGTACCTGCTTTAGTAAATAATGTTTGTAAAGCATCTTTATAGATACTAATATTTAGGCAACCAGAGCCACTGCACAATAGAACTAAAGGTTTCTGAACACAGGACTATGAATCACATCTTTCTTTCCCTCTTCTTCCATGTAACTTAGCAAGTCTGTGAGTTTACCTTTTGGAGTTGTATAAATAGTTTTAATATCCCTATGGAAAGGAGGATTTGAAATTGTATGAAACTGACAAAAAAACCACCCTGCTCCTAAGTTCACAATGAAGCATCCTGCTGTCTGTTGCCATACTCTGGTCAAGACCTTTTTTCTACATGTGTCCAAATGGAATTGTATGTAGGAGTACAGACTCATTTTAACTTGTTGAGAATGCCTTTAAGGGAAGGATGTTAGCTATTGAAACAGCAACACCATTTGTTGTAGCTGAGTATTGTTCCCATTTGACTTTTACTGCATGAAATTAAATAGGATCCCAACAAAAAGGCATAGAGAGTGTCTACACAAGTGGAAAAGACTTGGTAATGTAGCCCAGAGTGCTGCTTCCTGCAGTGAAAGGGGATTTCATGTCAAAAAAGCAACTTTGCTTATCTGGAACTTTTTTCTAGGTACCAATGCCTCATTCCTTTGTTTCTGGTAAATGTTAGATTCTCCTAGCCATTGAAGTGCTAATACAGACGTTTCTGTGAAAATCTGCCATACTTCTTCCTTGCAGCATTCACAACATTCACTTTTCTTCCTTAATTGGGTGGTTATGCACTTGGTTGAGCTTTGTAGTTTGGAACAAAGAAAGTATCTTGCCAATAACAGATGGTGGTGAATGGAAATATGCAATGTATTTCACTGAATCATTTGTTCATTAGTTACAGTTTGGATAGATAAAATTATTTTTAACTCAAGCATACCCCTTGGGTATCTAGATTTTTATTTGCATATTTTTCACTATATTCTCCTGGGCCACTGTTAAAAACAAGATAAAGTACACTACAAAAGACAACTACATTCAAGCTTATGCGGCAGGCATTTTTAGATGGATCATGGGTATATTTACCTTTTATTTCTCCAAAGTATTCACACACTGTATTTATTTTTATGTATCAAAAGAAAGACAAGACATTGATCATGGTTGATGATGTTAGTGAAATCCCCAGGACACAAGTGACTTCACAGTCAAAATACAGGCATGTCATAGAGCTGTTTTGCACAAACAGTGAGTATTTCAACCTCTGAAGCAATGAAGTTAAGCTTTATTCACTTCTTTGGTGTGTCATGAATACAAGTTTCATTCTGTATCACTGCTTTGTAACTTAAAGAAAAACAAAAACCATCAATACTGTATGATTGCCAAGAATAGCTGACTCCCCCATCTGCTACAGATAGGCTGGAGTAGAGCTGTGTGAATCCTGCCAGCTCAGTTTTGATTTGAATAACAACTTTTCCTGGTTTCAGCTGGGATAGAGTTAATTTTCTTCCTAGTAGCTGGTAGAGTGCTGTATTTTGGATTTAGTATCAGAATGATGTTGGTAACTCACTGATGTTTTCATTGTTGCCAAGTAGTGCTTACTCTAGTTAAGGGCTTTTCAGTTTCTTATGCCCTGCCAGTGAGAAGCTGGAAGGGGACACAGCCAGGACAGCTGACCCAAACTGGCCAAAGGGATATTCCATACCATATGACGTCGTGCTCAGTATATAAACTGGGGGAATTGGCCAGGGGGTCCATGGCTCAGGCGTTAGCTGGACATCAGTCGGTGGGTGGTAAGCAATTGTATTGTGCATCACTTGTTTTGTGTATTATTGTTGTTGTTGTTATCATCACCATCATCATCATCTTCCTTTTCTGACCTATTAAACTGTCTTTAGCTCAACCCACAAGTTTTACTTCTGTTTTTTTTCTGATTTCTGTCCCCTGTCCCACTGGGAGCAGCAGTGAGCGAGGCAGCTGTGTGGTGTTTTAGCTGCCTGCTGGGTTAAACCACAACACAGCTCCTGCAGTAACTGAGAGACTCCCAAAGTAGCAAATCAGTAAGCACATAGGAAAATGTAATGGCAAGGTGGTAATTCCTCCAGCCACAGCCAAATGCTGCAAATATTCCTTCCCTTTTTCAGCTGAATAAAGATATTTTGAGGACTGTTATTTTCACCTCCTTCCTCTTCCTTCTTTTTTTTTTTTGCCTCATTTTGCCTATCTATCTGTTCTGTTTTCTACTGTTGTAAAATAGCAAAGTCGGAAAGAGGAGATTCATTTTGCATGTAGGCTGTGAAATTAGTGGGTTGTTTTAAAATTTTTCCTATTATATGTTACAATGCTTTGATATGATTTTTGGCATAATGTGTCTCTTGGTGTCACAAACAGCCCTTTAGGCTGAGAAATTTCTGGAGCAAACCATTCTGCTAATGGTTGTCATCACTGTGGCAGTGGTTTGCTTTGGTTATGGACCATCTCCATGAAGAACCTTAAAAGTGTGGAAGGGACTTCTCAAGAAGAAGGAGGAGGAAACAGTTGTGAGTCACTGAAGTGCTATCATAAATTATGAGAATATGCACTACCGTGCTTTGTAGTATATGTTGGTACACAAAACAAACACAGTGATAGAGCTAATCATAGCGTTTGTGGTTCCATGGGGATCTTGTGGGATGTACACAGGTGGCAACCAGTAGGATTGTCCAGATCAACATTTATTTTGTCTGATGCTTGCTCTACTGTTATTTGCCTTTCTGTGCTTTTGCATGGCACATGATAAATCAGATTTCTGGGATGAAGGTGTGCAGTATAAACCTTCCTTTAAATTCTTAATGCCCCTTTATGCACACAAAGGGGAGCAAATTTCACTGGAGAGCAAGCTTTGATCCTGACAATGCTCATGACTTTATGTAACGAATTAAAATAGTCAGCTCTTGCTTCAGGTAATTTATCATAGAATCATAGAATCATTAGGTTGGAAAAGACCTTTAGGACCATTGAGTTCAACCGTTAACCTAACACTGCCAAGTCCACCAGTAAACCATGTCCCTAAGTGCGACGTCTTCACATCTTTTAAATACCTACAGGGATGGTGACTCAATCATTTCCCTACAGAATTGCAGAGTATGTGATTCAGCATGAGACAGCAACAGAAGATGAGTTTTTAAGGGGTAAGTATATGCTAATTTTCTGGAATTAATGTTTCTTGACAATGTTTCCATTCATGCTACACCATTGCTTCATAGTTTCCTTGAGGTCTTGCTTTCCCTCCATATAAATGAATAGCAGCAGAAAACTACATGGGTTTAGAAAATGGCCTGATAAATTTAGAATGCCTTAATTAAATCGCAGTTTGTAAAAACATGTTTTATATGAAGACAATATTTTAAATTTGGAAGAATTGTTATGCGTATCTGGAAATTAAAATACTTGCTAATAGATCAACTACACACCTTAAGTGTGTATTTATTTAAGTGCTTGCTTCTTAGTCTGGGACTTCTAATAGTACACACTTACCAGAACTGCTTGGGGTTTTTGTTAGTAATTCCTTGTGTAAAATTGTTAATACATCATAATACTTCATGTTTATTTGTAGTATATTATCCTTGTGTGGTAGGCTGATAGAGGCTAAGCCATTTGTTTGTAAATCCGTTCTATTATTGTGAAAAAGTACTAGCTCATCAGAACATAGTAAAAACATGATAGGCTTACAGTTACAGCTCTGTAGAAGAAAAACAGATGCAGAGACTGCTTGAATCTTATTACCAGCAATTTGATATAGCACTATGTCACTGTTGCTTAAAGGTGTAAAAATTATGAAAAACAAGTATATTCAGGTAGATAAATGCCATAGAAGTATTTTTTTACCATACTTTTATCAGTACATTCATCATAATGAAGTTCACATCAAACCTCCAGTTCTCTTCAATACTGTCTGAATATTCACATGGCTGTTACTGGAACTTCCCCATTGTCAAGCCTCCACCTGAATAGTGGTCTAGAACAATCTAGAATATATCCTGCACCACATGGTGTCTGATCTGTATAAGTTTTGCTGAACTTGTTGCTCAGAAATGTTGCATGAAAGTTTATGGTGGTTCCCTGGTCATTTGTCATCAGAATGTCATTGGATAAGAACAGCTTGAGAGAACAGACAAGTAATAGATAATCTGAGTTAGCGTTCATCTCCAGCCACACCTTGGCCTTCCTGACCCCATTCCTACACAATCAGGCAGCATGCCCGTACTCTTCCCAGGATACCTGTCCCTGCTTCCACTGCCTGTGCGTTTTCTTCCTGCCCTTGAGTTTGCCCAGCAGGTCTCCACTCAGCCATGCTGGTCTCTTGCTTTCCTTTCCTGATTTCTTACACCTGGGGATCGAGAGCTCTTGCGCTCTATGGAAAGTGTCCTTAAAGATCTGCCCGCTCTGTTCTGCTCCCTTCTCCCTGAGGGCAGTTTCCCCGGGGGTCCTATTGACCAACTCCTTGAAGAGCTGGAATTTTGCTTTCCTAACTTCCAGGGTCCTGAATTTACTCTTCTCCTGCCCCATATCCCTCAGGACTGTGAACTGCACCAGTGCATGACCACTGCAGCCCAGACTGCCTCCAATCTTGACGTCACGGATTACCTAACATAAATATTCATCTTCTGAATGACAAACTCATCATAATCTTATTACTCATTAATATCTACAATTCTCAGGTTACAACCATGAACAACTGGTACTTTAGGCTGCTCACTAATGACAGAGTGACTTTGTACTGAACTGATGGTGGATCCTCACTGATCTTTAACTGAATGACAAGGAAGATAGTTTACTTAAGGTTACCTTATCCTATTCACTGTGACATCTTGCCTCCTGTCTAAAGTAATATTTAACCTCTCTGTTGCCACACTAGGCTTCAGAAGGTGTGCTGATTACCATGTGTCCTTTTTCTGTGATTTCCTGCTGAAATGCATAATAATAATCTGTTTAAGTACACTACTTGATCCGGTAACATGCATTTTTCTTAGCTGAAGTGTATATTCCCTTAGAAATCTTCTGTTGTGACAAAGAGCTGCCTTCATCTGGACAGTTCTGCTCAGATTGCACAGGAAAAGGACCTGGCTCATTAAAATGTATTTCATCATCTGTATGTAAATACTGTATTTTCAGGCCCTGAAAATACAAGGAATTATGCAGAGCTGTCAGTAGGGGGAATGACTAGAAAATTTAATTGGTCTTTTCCATGTCTAATTCTTAAGATTTCATGAATACAGATGAAAATATAAAATAAGAAGTATGCAAAAATGTATTTTGCACTCTAGTCTTTCGTTAGCTTGATACTTTTCACTCAAGGGCATAGAAATTTCATAATTATGCCAACAGAAGAACAGGTGTATTAATCAAGACTTTATGGGCAGAGTGGAGGAAAAAAAGACTCTGTTTGTCCTTTACTCATTTTCCCCACCTCTGCTTTTGTCTGCTTCAGACCTTTACTCTATGTTCACTCTAATTTCTAGATACCACTTTAAAGTACAATAAGGCTTTTTCATATGAAAACCAGTGCAAAAAAGTATTTTTTTTAAACTCTAAGAGACGAGTTCAGGAAAGAATGTAATCACTATGCAGTCTTTAGACGTAAGAATAATTTTCTTGCTCTTAAGAGAATTGCTGACAAGTTTGAGAAGAAGAACAGATATCCAAGTAATTTGCTGTCTTAGTAAACTGTCATTAGCTATCTGATATAGTCATCTACCTTTCAGATTTTTTGTGTGTATTTACTCTGTAATTTATCCCAATGAATAAAGCAGGCAGATAAGGCACTTGTCATGAAAATAGTCCCTTTTTTGTCTTGTGAGGGTAACCTCTCCACACAATTCATACATTGGCAGCTACTGGAGAGGCATACTGTTTGGTGCAAGGAGTCTGAAAGAACCTGTCATTCACTTTAAAGAAAATTATTAAGAAGATACGGTTTCTTTGTTTTTCTTGCTGGTTAGTACTGTATGCGTTTATGTTGGGTGTTTTGTGTCTGCTTTAACTGCATAAGCTTCTGTATGGATGACAAGTCAATACTGATTATCTTTGTCTAATCATTGACCTTCATAGGAAAAAATCATTACTACTTCTGAGTATTGCAAAACAGGCTCCATAAATCTTGTTTTCTATCCTCTTGGTATTTGCTTACAGTAAAAATGGAATAAGACATTCCATATTTGAAACTGGATGCATGTCTCAGGTCTATCTTTTTCTTATTCATCTACTTTTGAACCTACCATATATTATTCTTTGGCACTTGTGTTATTTATATATGGAAGATAGAGTCATCTTGGGCAGCAGTGTCCTTTTTCTGACATCACAGAGAATGCATTCAACATGGTCACTACAGAATTTACTTTTCACTGTCATATCCGCAGCATTGTGATCTCTGCATCATGCTGGGAGTTACACATCTTCAAAAAGGAAGCCATAGCATACTGTGTGTGACACTGTCATTTATATCCATTCCCATATATATATTTATATACATATATTTATATACATTCCCATATCCAAATGGGAATTACCACTGCAAATATGACCAATGTTTTAATGTCCAAAAGCTGTGTAAAAGGCACCATGTAGAAAGAATGTATTAAGTTGTCAGATCCCTCAGTACGTTTACATGTTAAATATTTTCTTTAGCCTTTTCAGATAGAATTCCTTCAACTTAAGCTTACCTGTAATTCTGCTTTTAATTTTACTGATACTTACATGTGTGATTAAATTCTCCTGTTAAGTTGCCTACAGTCAAACAGTTCATTCCAGTTGTGGGTGTTCTCAAATCAAACAACCCCCTCAATTTTTAATACCTGAAAGCTGTGATAGATATCTTGAAATTGTGTTTGTTTATATGTGAATTAATTATAGATTTATATATAAAAATATAGTCAAAACTTAAACTAAATTTCTTGGAAGTTATATAAAATTACTGTGCCAGACTCAAAGTTTTTGAACTAAAGCAGCGATGACTTCAAATATTGAGCCTCACCACCTAGATTTTAGAGCAGTAATTATTATCATGATCTTTCTCTACTGTCAAAAGAGGAAAAAAGAACAGAGGATCTGTCTCCTGTTTGTTTCACTGAAACAGAAGTTGACAGACTCAGAACACCTGTCTGGTTAGCATCTTTCATGTGCCGATACTTTCTGTGGCAAGAAAAGTTCTTATTCACTTTCTTTCCTTTTGCATGTCATCTGCATCTCAAAAAAGTATCTAGCATTTGTTGTCTATATCAATATTACATTTCATAGACTATTGCAGAACTGTATTCTCTTATAACTGTAAATTAATATGCCATCAGCTTTTTTCCCCAGCATAAATATATTCTTCCTTCTTTGATGCAACAAACTATTCACTTACCATGAAACTCTGGGAGCACTAAGTGTTTGCATCTCATTTGTCAAGAACAGGAAAAGGAAAAGAATGGAATTGGAATCAGGTGTCTTGTTAAACAGGAAAAAATGTGAGACATTACATATGGTGACAGAATCTAAAAGTCCATCATCATCTATGCTGTCTTCTCATGATTTGTGAGATACAGGACCAAATATTCACTCTGGTCTAGCATAAAAGTGTCCACCTTTTAAGGTGATGCTACTCACAGATCTAGTTCATAGAGTAGTACTCAAACATTGCAATCTCATCTCTTCACCCTAAAAACAAGAGCACCACAATCCTCCTGGCTGTGCAGAAAAGCTTTTATGTACAAGTCAAGTGTAATTAATTTATATATAGCCTGGATAATTCACTTGGGAAAGGGTATGCATAATCCTCCTCCACCTCCTCAGGCACCAGAGTGGGACAGTGAGCACACTGCTCTGTGCTTCAGCATCCCTTAGGAGAGATCTTTGTGTGGACACAGTTGCTCTCACCTCTAAGCAGACAAAAATGAATAAATACCACAACACAGTGATGGGAACAGCCAGCTTTTATAAACATTTCTTCTAGAGTAGAGCATTCTTGCTGCTTCTGGTAAAGGATGGGAAAAAGAGAAGGTGTTCTCTTTAGGGACCTGCAGACCCTATACCCTCTGATGGCCTTAAATAGTGTATGGAAAATGGGAAGAGGCCTTCTGCCACAGCGTGCTTTGAACCCGGAGAGATTTATTCAGAGCTCTCTAGATTGCTGAAAAACAGCAAAAAGTAACCAGTATACAATGACTTCACAGAAAAATGAGTTAGAGATGCAGTAAATTACCTGGGATGTTGCTTTGCAAGGTACTGACTTGCAATCTGCAGGGTGTTTGGCATTACAATCTCCTGAGCAGTGTTCATATAACACCAAAATGTGAATCCTCGTTAAAGATGAGGACTGGGGTGCTACCAAGCTTGCGTAGATCTTCCAGTTGTATCAATTTTGGACTGGCTTAATGTATTAACAGGCTTGATGCTGTAATTCACTTGAGCTAAATGGCTAATTTGCAAGACTTAGAATGTGCTACAGTACAACGGTTATGAAGGCTTATACTCTTCTTTCTCACAAAAAATGTAAACAGGTACAAAAAAGTATTAAAATTATTTTAGCATTATGTTCTATAAATACTGCTGAAAACATTAATTAAAGAACTTCGTGAGTATGGGCAGGCTTCCTATGAAACTTGCAGATTGCTGAGTGATGGTGAGTCTTTATATCATTAAAAAAGCCTTGTCTCTTCAAGAACCTAGAAATACTCTGGAGTGCATATGTAGAGAACTTCAAAAGAATTTTATTTAATCAGCACCTCATGGTATAACAGGTAAGGCATTTTATATGCAGATTAAAGTGCAGTTTCCTTTAGGAATTATGATGTATTCCTGATGAATACTGAAATTCTGAGAGAGCTCGTCAAACCTCCTTTCCTGCAGTTATCAAATTCACTGAGTTTCAATTGCCTGTCTTGCTGAAAGGCCCATGTATCTAAGGTAACGCATACATGAAAGATGAGATAGTTCTCTAGTGTTCCCATTCATCTCTGAAACATAATAGTCTTGCCTTGTCCAGGTTATTCCATAATGTGTTTGGTATTCATCAGTTTTGCACTACAGCAATTGGTGCATCAGGTCTTTTAACCAATTAACTCCAAATAAATAAAAATTTTTATTGCTCTTCCTATTTTATTTCTGTACATGAGGAGTGCAGCTCTGACAGCCTTCCTGAAATCACAGCATTGTTTCTTGAATCATGAGAACAAAGCTTTCAGAGAAGCAGACAAAAGACTGCCACAATCTTGTAACGCTACACTGAAGTGTAGCATTAACGTCCTTGAGCTGTTTCTGCAGCTCACATGTCTCAGCAGATATCTGGCAGCCACAGTTGCTGTGGGTGTCTTGCAGCACCACTGCTAAGGGAAGACCTGCCAGCACGTGGGTCGTCTGTGGCCCACTTGGACCAAAACCAATTTGTTAGCCTAAAGCAAAGGACTGAGTTGTAGTATTTACTCTCTGACATTTAGCAGGCATGTTTGGGGATATTTTCTTAGGTTCTTTCTGAAGTAAACCAATCTAGTCCCCCATAAACATCCTGATAACCTAGTCAGCATACAGCAGTTATAGGTAATTACCAAGAATGCAAGGATGTTGTATGGATCAGAGGCAAAATGTCAGCACTCCTTTATCAAAAGTCTCTGAGGTGAATGTAGGAAAACACAGAGAATCAGATTAAGCTGATGACCAGGGGCTTAAATTTATTTCATCAGCCCTCTACAGCTGCCATTATGATGACCTTTCAAGTTTATGGAACATACTAGCAGGGGTATTTGGCAAAACCACATGAGCATCTTGAAGTGGAATACCTGGAATATGGAGAATAAACATTTGTTACACTTCATTACAATGCTTGTTTTTTTCCTCTGTGCCTAACAGTATTTAACAGGAAGAGACTTTATTTTGAGAGAATTTAGTTAAAAAGTGCAAAGGCAATCATGTTTTTAATTTGTTCACATAATCACTGCAATTATACATTCAGATCAGACAGTTGCACATGAAATAACTGTAATTGGCTGCTTGTGCATCCCATAAGCAGCTAGCCCCTATCTTCATGCAATCATAGTAAATCCACATGCAAATTAAATTCAGAGCTACAATTTGTTATTCCCGCATGTGTGATGTGTCAGTCTCTCAGGTCTTCCTGAAAGCTAGTCTGGTCTGTTAAAGATAACCAATAACTTTGTCCAACCAATAGAAGCATATCAGCCATGATCACTTCAGTTTGAACATTTGTTAGGGTTGTGCTTGTACTAATGAGTAGAACATCAACATTGTTACACTCATTCTTAGCTTTATTTATTGACTACTTAAATTTGCATGAAAGAATCACCTATATTCTTTGGCAGCTTCTGAGATACATAAGAAGAAGTCTTAGGCTGGATGGAACATTTTCAAGCTCTGCCTTTCAAATAAGTCTATGATGAATTCACTTTCCTTTTCTTTTAAAAAAATCAAGGGGGATTTGCTGGAGCTGAGCTGATTTCCCTCCTACAAAAATACACTGAGTTCAGAACAAAATGAGCCTGTAGGATCCTACTGAGCTTGTAGGATCAAGCTTCATGTACGTAACTTTCTTCAAGGCATGCTTGGAGAGCACTACTAAGTCTCAGATCAGAAAATGCCATTGCTTTCTATTACAAAGTGGATATAGAAGAACTTGCAATTTTCTGTTGCAATTCCCTCAAGACGACACAAATTCTGCCTGTGTTAGAGAGAGCAGCTGGCAAAACTATCTGCTCTCTGAAGACTCTAAAGATTCCCCAAGCATCTACATTTACTGTGGACACAAACCTACCTCTAGGTCCTGAAGCATTTAAGTATGTGATGTGGATTTTGCCCTTGTAAAGAAATAAGTGGCCCAAACAACAAGTGCTATTGCTTTTTGGGGGAGGAAGGAATGATGCTGATGGAGAAAGAAGTTCTACTTTGCTCAGCCTAAATAAAGGTCTTCAGTCTTCATCTAGATAAATGTTACCCTATTTTTAGCAATTAAAAGGTTTTGATGCTACTTCTATCTATGCTAAGAGACTTTTTTGTCCTAAAAGGCCTTATTCTCAGTGCTGTGCAAGGTGCAAAAAGTATGAAAAAAAAATCTTATTTCCAAGCCCTTACAGCTATAAGGCTAGATACAAAAAGGAAAAGTAAAACTGCCTGGTGATCTTTGTGAGGAGGTAGCAGGTCCAAGGAAGATCACTTGTTCTGAAATTGTTAACACAAAGTACATATGGAAAAGGAGTTTGAAACTTCTAAACTGCACTGCCTCTGTCTAGCCTCTTTGCCTGAAATTGCTGGAAACTTTCAACAGTCCAGATGAGTTGAAATTGTCTTCTAAATGTTTATTATTTAATGGATACTCTTAAAATTAAGAAGCTTGGGGGTTTTTTAATAGTGATTAGTTGTATGTGAGCAAATATCTTGGTTTTCAATGGTGCTATAGGATCACAGAATAGCTGAGGTTAGAAGAGACCTCAAGGTCAGCAAGTCCAACTCCTCTGCTCAGAGCAAGGTCAACTAGAGAAGGTCACTCAGGTTGCATGTCCATTTGTTTTGTTCATTTTGTTTTGGTCTTTCATAAGAAAAAAGTAAAGATTTTAAATAATAGTACTTCTAATGAAACCAGAGCCTTGTAAAAAGGATGTATGAATGAGAGGAGAATGAGCCCCTTACTAATGAACTCTGTATCTCTTGCATTTCATTATATGTTCTTATGTTCGCTAGATGTCTTTAGGTAACTTTATTTTGGAGTCATGCTATAATAGATAGTGTAAATTCTTTACTGTTGGTGTGAATAACAGTATCAATACTTTGGTAAATAGTTTTATCTCATAGCCTCTGCTTTGGAATTGATGAATATGCAGCCCAGCAGTTCACGTGCCTGTTTGAGGTTAAATTGAAACCAGGTTGTTAGGGCCCATATGTAAAGTAAATAAAACTGATCCTGGCCATCTGATATGACCTGTTGTTTTCTTGTATCTCCTGACACAAACAAGGGCACTTAGCCACATGATACCCTTTCTGTTCTCTTTTCCTGAGGCTTCTAGGGTCACTGACATTGCTGTCTACAGCAATGTGATGAAATATTGGTAGGATGGGGATTTTAAATGTCCTTCATTGTACTCTTCCCATTTAAAATGTGAAGACATCTTATAAATTAATTCCCTCACTTCTTTATGTTTATATAGGTTCTCCTTGCTTGTTCATGGTATTACTGGGGGGAAAAGAAACAGCAATCACCAGTATGAAAAAGCAATGGCTATATTTATAATGGCCTTAGTACATCTTAGCAGTAAGAAACAAACACAGTTCAATCATCCAGGTCTGTGGGTTTGCCATAGCCCATGTGATAGATCTAAGAGACTATTTTTAATATTTTTCTATGTTAGTTTCTGAATTTTAAGCTTAGATAATGTACAAAACAACAGAAATTTTCAAATAGTTAATGAGGCTTGAAGCTTTTGTTATTCTTTTAAAGGTGAACAATATTTTGCACAATTAATAGAGCATGTGAAACGTACAGTACAGAAATTATTTGGTTTTTAGAGTAATTCAAATACAGTGGCAGCATCCATAACGTTTTTTGCTCAATAACTTGTGTTACAAATCCTATTTATCTGTATAGGACTTTGTTAAATTAACAGAGGACAGAGTTTGGTTTCAGCACTTTGTTTTCCTTTTTCCTAAATTTTATAACCTAGCTTTTCAACACTTTGGATTATCTGCTCAGCAGGTTAAAAAAAAGCTGTTATATACCACTCTGGTTACAAATTTCCATCACTTACAGACTCTTCTTTTAACATCTATAGGTTGCTGCTCTCTAAATTTTTGGTCAATTTCTTAATACATACTGCTTGCATGATCATTTGTAGTATTTCAGTATGTTCAGCCAGTGGGGTATGTATGGGTATGTAACAAGCCTCCGTCTGTGAGGGTATATATGCAAGTAATACCTATCTGTATAGCTGTATTATATCTGTAGTTCAATAATATCATAGATCATAGAATCAAAAAATCATAGAATCAGTTAAGATCACCAACTCCAACAGTAAACCTAACACTGCCAAGTCCAGCACTAAACCATGTCCCCAAGCACCACATCTACATGTCTTTTAAATACCTCCTCAAGTGACTCAAACACTTCCCTGGGCAGTCTGTTCCAATGCTTGACAACCCTTTCAGTGAAGAAATTTTTCCTAATGTCCAATCTAAAACTCCTCTGGCACAACTTGAGGCCATTTCCTCTCATCCTATCACTTGTTATTTGGGAAAAGAGACAAACACCCACCTCACCACAACCTCCTTTCAGGTAGCTGTACAGAGTGATAAGC
Source organism: Phaethon aethereus (assembly GCF_964289735.1). Taxonomy (NCBI): domain Eukaryota; kingdom Metazoa; phylum Chordata; class Aves; order Phaethontiformes; family Phaethontidae; genus Phaethon; species Phaethon aethereus. The sequence continues at coordinate 19,037,256 of NC_138577.1, forward strand.
CTCAGCTTCCTCTTCTCCAGACTAAACAATCCCAGTTCCCTCAGCCACTCCACATAAGACTTGTTCTTCAGACCCCTCACCAGTTTCATGGCCCTTCTCTGGACATGCTCCAGCAACTCAATGTCCTTCTTGTAGTGAGGGGCCCAAAACTGAACACAGGATTTTAGGTGCAGCCTCACCAGTGCTGGGTACAGAGGCTGTCAACTTCAGGCTGTCAACAATATGGGGTTGTTATGGTCAAAGTGCAGGACCCAACACTTAGACTTGTTGAATCTCATACAATTGACCTCGGTCTATCGATCCTGCCTGTCCCAATGCCTCTGTAGAGCCTTCCTGCCCTCCAGCAGATCAACGCTCTCACCCAATTTGGTGTCATCTGCAAACTTACTGAGGGAGGACCCAATCCTCTCATCCAGATCATTGATAAAGATACTAAACAAGACTGGCCCCAGTACTGAGCCCTGGGGAACACCACTTGTGACCGCCTGCCAGCTGGATTTAGCTCCATACACCACAACTCTCTGCACTTGGACGTCCAGCCAGTTCTTTACCTGGCAAAGAGTACTCCTGTTGAAGCCATGAGCCACCAGTTTCTCCAGGAGAATGCTGTGGGAGACGCTGTCAAAGGCTTTACTAAAGTCCGGGTAGACAACATCCACAGCCTTTCCCTCATCCACTAGGTAGGTCACCTGGTCATAGAAGGAGCCAGGTTGGTCAAGCAGGATTTGCCTTTCATAAACCCATGCTGGCTGGGCCTGATCACCTGGTTGCCCTGTATATGCCATGTGATGGCACTCAAGATGTTCTTCTCCATAATGTTCCTCAGAATCAGATACTCCTGCCAGCTTCCAGCCAGATGGGCGTCACATTTGCTAGCCTCCAGTCGTCTTGGACCTTCTGTGTTAGCCAGAACTGCTGATAAAAGATGGCAAGCGGATTGGTGAGCACTGTCACCAGCTCCCTCAGCACCCTTGGGTGGATCCCATCTGGCCCCATAGTTTTGTGTGTGTGTAAGTAAGTGCTGTAGCAGGTTGCTAACCAGTTCCCCTTGGATTATGAGGGCTTCATTCTGCTCCCTGTGCCTGTCTTCCACCTCAGGGGTCTCAGTACCCTGAGAACAACTGGTCTTTCTATTAAAGACTGAGGCAAAGAAGGCATTAAGTACCTCAGCTTTTTCCTACATCCAATAAAGGATGGAGATTCCCCTTAGCCCTTTTTTTGTTGTTAATGTATTTATATAACATTTTTATTTGTCTTTTATGGCAGCAGCCAGATTATGTTGTAGTTGGGCTTTGGCCCTTCTAATTTTCTCCCTACATAACCTCACAACATCTTTGCAGTCCTCCTGAGTTGCCTGCCCCTTCTTCCAAAGGACATAAACTCTTTTTTTCCTGAGTTCCAGCCAAAGCTCTCTGTTCAGCCAGGCTGGTCTTCTTCCCCACCAGCCTATCTTTCAGCACATGGGGAAGGCCTGCTCCTGGTCTTTTAAGATTTCCTTCCTGAAAAGTGTCCAGCCTTCCTGGACTCCTTTGCCCTTCAGCACTGCCTCCCAAGAAACTCTGTCAACAAGGACGCTAAGCAGGCCAAAGTCTGCCCTCCAGAAGTCCAAGGTAGCAGTTCTGCTACCTCATTTCTCTAAGAATCAAAAGCTCTTCTCATTTTGTCATTGCTATGCCCAAGACAGCCTCCAACCATCACATCACCCACAAGTCCTTCTCTGCTCACAAACAACAGGTCCAGTGGGGCACCTTCCCTTGCTGGCTCCCTCAGCAGCTCTGTCAGCAATTTATCTTCCACACACTCCAGGAACCTTTGAAACTGTTTCCACAGTATGGTATTTCCAGAGGACATCTGTCAGTTGAGGTCTCCCATGAGAGTAAGGGCTAGCAATCATGAGACTTCTCGCAGCTGCTTATGGAATATTTCATCCGCCTCTTCAACCTGCTTGGGTGGTCTACAACAGACTCTCACCATGATATCTGCCTTGTTGGCCTTCCCCCTGATTCTTAACCATAAACACTCAACCCTATTGTCACCATGATTAAGCTACAGACAGTCAAAACACTCCCTAACATACAGAGCCACCCCACTGCCTCTCCTTCCTTGCCTTTCCTTCTGAAGAGTTTATAGCCATCCTTTGCAGCACTCCAGCTGTGAGAGTCATCCCATCATGTTTCTATGATTGCAATTACATCATAGTTTTCCAGCTGCACAATGGCTTCCAAATCCTCCTTTTTGTTACTCATGCTGTGTGCATTGGTGTTGATGCACTTCAGTTGGGCTATTTATCCTGCCACCTTTTTAGGGGGAGAAGTCCTAATTTCTTGTGACTTCTCTCAGGTGCTTCCATGTATTTTTATGCATTGAGAACCTTCACATCTTTGCTGCCACATGGATCTCCACCCCTTACCTCCACCGAGATGGCTAAGGTGGCTAAGGTGCAGTAGGACAAGGATATTTCAGATGTGCTCCAGTGTACACAGCACATTGTGGAACTGCCTGAAGGACCTCACTAGCACACCATCCCTCAAGCTTGGTTCTAGCAAGCCTGGTTTTATACCTTTCCCTCCTCAAATCTAGTTTAAAGCTCTTTCAATGAGCCCTGCTAATTCTTGCACAAAGATCCTCCTCCCCCTTTGACAAAGGTGTACCCCATCTGTTGCTAGGAGGCCTGAGTCATGTAGACTGACCTGTGATCAAAAAAACCCAAAATTCTGCCAGTGACACCAGTCTTGGAGCCAGGTATTAATCAGCTGAGTCTTCCTGTTTCTTCCAACATCATTTCCTGCAACTGGAAGGACAGAGGAAAAAACAACTTGTGCTCCTGATACCTTAACCAGTCGCCCCAAGGCCCTGAGGTGTCTTCTGATTGCCCTTGGACTTCTTACTGCAACTTCAGCATTGCTTACATGAAAAAGCAATAATGGATAATAATCTGACAGCCCTACCAGGGTGGAAAGTTTTCTCATTACATCTTTAACCCAAGACCCAGAGAGGCAGCAGACTTCCTTAAGAAGTGGGTCCAGTCAGCATATTGGGCCTTCTGTTCCACTCAGAAGGGAAGTCTCCTCTGACAATGACCTGTCTTTTTTTCTTAATGGAAGTGGTTCTGATGTGGGGTGTAGGCCAACTTAAACTTGGTGACACCTCCAACACAGATGGACCATTATCCTCATCATTGTTTGGTCCCGTTTGCAAAGCCTCCTACCTATTGTACCAGGGGAGGTGGGGTGGTCACAGAGGAGATGGCCCTGCTGCGCCGGGCAGGAACTCGTCACCATTGCCACCCATCCCTTAAGTCACCATGTTCTGCCAGATGGAGGGAGGACAGGGAATCCTCTGTATCGTGTGTCCTGTCTGGCTGACAGGCCTGTCCCCGGATGGGAGGGCGCAGTTCCAGCAGTCAGTCTCCTCAGACTCCCCGATACTCCTCACCCTGCTCACCTCCTCCCAGAGCTCCGTCAGGCAGTGGAGGAGTTCCCCGCCCTGTGCGCGCCTCCCGCAGCTGCGCTCCCTGCCGCCGGCCGGCCCTGGCACAAGAGCGGGGCACAGTTGCAGCCCGGCACCTGGGCGGCAGCGCGTTCCCGTCCGAGCGCTGCTGGGGCAGCTGCACCAGTCGCGGCGGGCGCGGGGCCTAGAGAGGCCACGGCCTGCTGCTGGCTGGACACCACTGCTCCCCAACGGAGCCGGCAGGGCTACAGCACCCATCCGGCGCACCCTGCCACGCGCGCTGCCTGCCGCGGGCTGTTCGCCCGCCCTGCTCACGGCGATCCTGCTGGCTTACGCTTCCAGGGGGCATTTTTATAGGTGGGTGGACTTGGCCGCGGTTACCTGGCCCTGCCCAGGTCTCACCAGCTGCTGTCGTGTGACATGTGGTCTCCCAGTGGCTCTCTCCTCCCCCCAGAGATCTCCCCTGTTCAGGAAACCCACCTGTGCACCACGCTGGACCATGCCAGCACTGGAGCCGCTTGCCTTGGCGACTGACTTAAAATAGTAAGAGCAACAGCCCAACTCATTATATGGTAAGGCTAGCTGTTGTAGCCGGTACCCGCTCCTCAGCTGTGGCGCCTGAGGTGCGGGAGGTTAGAAACGGGGCAACGAACTGAGAATTTAGGTTCCTAAATGACTGAAGAATTAGGTAGAACGTATCAAGTCTTTAATTACCATGCTTCCTTTTCTTTCACGGAGGAAAGATATGCTTAACCAAGATCTGCCCTTTGCTGATGGTAGACTGAAGTGATTTTTGTCCTAATTAGTGAGAACTTCTGTTTTCTGTGTAAAGGTTATTTCTGTGTATTTCTTGGATATATTTGCATAGGTCATCCTCCTTTCAACAGTTTTTCTTAAAAAGAAAGAAGGTGACAAAATTCAACTCTTTGAACAAAAGCATCTTTGTAAAAGTGAGTTTGCAGAACTTCAGGCAGGTATCTCCAGATTATTTAGAGAAACTTGAAGGTTTACTATTGATATAATTACTCTGTTATCAAATAATGGAAAATAAAAGGAAGAAAAGAGTCTTCAGAATTAAGGCGTGGAGGCAGAGGGAGTCTCTCAGCATTGAATTTGCTCTCCACAGAGGATTTGTCAGGTAAAACCAATCTAGTTTTGAACTCTTATATTTTTAAAGCCTCCAAAGTACTGGTGTGTAAGAAAAACTATCTTGTCTGATAAAAAGGCAAAATCCCCACCTAAGAAAGTAAGGATTATAGAAAATATTTTAAGCATTATGTAGTTTTAACTTTTTTGTTGAAGGCTATCAGTAGCAGTGTGAAATGAGAAATTTACTGAGAAAATCCTAAAATATTAATGGTTTATTAACTAAAGGACGTGAACTTTCACCTTGTTGCACAGTGTGATTTTTTTTTTCCTAAATAGGACAGACTTAAGTATAAATATTTGATTTTTCACGTTTCGTTATTACAAGACAAATGAGACAATCTGAGGAAAAAAAGCCCCAAATCACCCTAAGATGCAGATATGATAAATCTTATCAGGCTTGGTGAAAACTGCAGATGGATGGATGTGTTGTACAATACTTTGGAGGGCTGACTGGTCTGTTGCTTACTTAACAAAACAAAAGGCCTGATATTTGAGAAAAGTCTGTAGTATCGAGGCACATGGGAAAATTATCTTTGGAAATCTTGAAAAGAAATTCCAAGCAATGAATAAAAAATTACTGAAGATAATACTGAACCTTTTAACTAAAGACTCTAATACCTTGACAGACACAGCAAAGTAGGAAAACTTACAGTAAATCTATATAAGGATGTGCAGGACTGTTTTGTTCTTTAAGCAGATGTCATTAATCTATTGTTCTTTTACCCTATCTTCAAAATCAGTAAATAAAACTTCATTCTGGTATTCACAGAAGGAAAAAGAAATAAAATAGTTGAGTGAACACTGGTCTCAACTAAGCCCTGTTTCTTATTGATTAAAGGTTAACAGGTTTAAGCATGAAGTCTGAACAAACCTTTTTCTATGGCTGGGGCAGCATCTAAGCTTTTCCTCCCATTTAGGATATCTGATATTAGATGAGCAATCAACTAAACAATTTTCCCTCTGTGGGAGTACTGGAAGACTGGTTTTCACAGAATTTTTGTGAGTTCATTACTTTTTTCATCAGCTGTGGCTGAACTTGGCCAGAGTGTTCATAGGTTATCACAGGATCTTGGGCATACATTTCCACAAAATTCATTTTCCTAGGAAACCAGAAGAATAACTTCAAAGAGTAAATGCTCCAGTGTACTAGTTACAATACTCTTGGGTGATAAGAACCACCCAAAAAAGCTCTATCTACACACTAGACTTATTCCAGATGAATTTATATTGGTACTGATAGTAGCTTACTTAAACAGTTGCTGCATGCTTATTTGGATTGATAAAATGAACTAATAGTTCTGGTTAGAGCAGACTGCGATTAATTGACCAAGACTCAACCTACATAAAATTAAAATGTTTTGTTAAAAGACAATCTATTGGATAATTCACGGTCTAGACTGTATTCAGAGTATATGATGTTTGATCACGAATTTCCATTTTGTTGGTGGTAAATTCTTAAGTCGTCAAATTCAAAATGCTTACCCAGATAAGGAAGAATATCCAAAAATTAAATTCTTATTAAATGTAGCAATTTCCACAGCAAGGTATAATATGAGGCAATTTTTATATTTAGGTTAACAACTGAAGACCTCTGGATCTAAGCTTAAAGGTGGAGAATGAAGTAGCTGCAGAATTTTTTAAATTATATTTACAATTTTCGTTAAATTATCCTATGGGCTTTGAGGAAATACATTTGCTACTATGTAGGAGTCACAGAATCACAAAATCACAGAATCACAGAATCTTTAAGGTTGGAAAAGACCTCTAAGATCATCAAGTCCAACCATCAACCCAACACGACCATACCCCGTACACCATGTACTGAAGTGCCACATCTACATGGTTTCTGAACACCTCCAGTGATGGTGACTCCACCACCTCCCTGGGCAGCCTGTTCCAATATTTGACCACTCTCTCGGTAAAGAAATTTCTCCTAATATCCAATCTAAACTTCCCCTGGCACAAAATGAGGCCATTTCCTCTCATTCTATCACTAGTTACTTGGGAGAAGAGACCAACACCCACCTCACGACAACCACCTTTCAGGTAGTTGTAAAGAGCGATAAGGTCTCCCCTCAGCTTCCTCTTCTCCAGACTGAACAACCCCACTTCCTGCAGCCGCCCCTTATAAGACTTGCTCTCCAGAGCCCTCACCAGCTTTGTTGCCCTTCTCTAGACAATTCAATAACTTTCTTGTTGGCTCATGTTCAGTTGGCTGTCAACCAGCACCCCAGGTCCTTTTCCACCAGGCAGCTCTTCAGCCATTCTTCCCCAAGCCTGTAGCATTGCATGGGGTTGTTGTGACTGAAGTGCAGGACCCAACACTTGGTCTTATTAAGACTCATGCAGTTGGCCGCAGCCCATCGATCCAGCCTGTCCTTATCTGTAGAGCCTTCCTGCCCTCAAGCAGATCAACACTCCTGCCCAACTTGGTGTTGTCTGCAAATGTACTGAGGGAGCACTTGATCCCCTCATCTAGACCATTGATAAAGATATTAAACAAGACTGGCCCCAGTACCGAGCCCTGGGGAACACCACTTGTGACCACCCATCAACTGAATTTAGTTCCATTCACCACAACTCTCTGGGCTCGGACATCCAGCTCCTTCTTTATCCAGCGAACAGTACGCCTGTCTAAGTCATGAGCCACCCATTTCTCCAGGAGATGCTGTCAAAGGCTTTACTAAAGTACAGGTAGACAACATCCACAGCCTTTCCCTCAACCACTCCGGTCATAGAAGGAGACCAGGTTGATAAGCAGGACCTGCCTTTCATGAAATCATGCTGGCTGGGTCTGATCCCTTGATTGTCCTGCACATGCCCCATGAGCACCCTCAGGATGAACTGCTCCATAATCTTCCCCAGTACCAAGGTCAGGCTGACAGGCCTGTAGTTCCTGGGATCCTCCTTCCGGCCTTTCTTGTAGATCGGCGTCACACTGGCAAGCCTCCAGTCATCTGGGACCTCCCTTGTTACCCAGGACTGCTGATAAATGATGGAGAGTGGCTTGGCAAGCTCCTCCACCAACTCCCTCAGTACTCTTGGGTGTATCCCATCAGGCCCCATAGACTTGTGCATGTCCAGGTGGTGCAGCAGGTCATTAGCTTCTTCCTCCTGGATTATGGGGAGTTTATTCTGCTCTCCATCCCTGTCTTCCAGCTCAGGGGGCTGAATAGCCTGAGGATACCCAGTCAGGTTATTAAAGTCTGAGGCAAAGAAGGCATTAAGTACCTCAGCCTTATACTCAACCTTGGTGACTATGTTACCCCTGCTTTCAATAAAGGATGGAGCTTCTCCTTGCCTCTCTTTTTGTTTTTAATGTAGTTGTAAAAGCATGTTTTGTTATTCCTTACAACTGGGTCCAGGTTGAGTTCTAGTTGGGCTTTTGCCTTTCTAATTTTCTCTCTGCATGACCTAACGAGATCCTTGTACTCTTCTTGAGTTGCCTTCCCCTTCTTCCAAAGGTGATAAACTCTCCTCTTTCCTGTGAGTCCCAGCAAAAGCTCCCTGTTCAGCCAGGCCGGTTGCCTTCCCTGCCAGCTTGTCTGACTGCACATGGGGACTGTCTGCTCCTGCACCTTTAACATTTCCTTCTTGAAGACTGCACAACCTTCCTGGACCCTTTTGCCCTTCAGGACAGTCTCCCAAGGGACTCTCTCAACCAGTGACCTGAACAAGCTGAAGACTGCCCTCTGCAAGTCCATGCTAGCAGTTTCGCTGAGCCCCATTCTTACTTCACCATGAATCGGGAATTCTATCATGTCATGGTCACTAAGCCCAAGACAGCCGCCGACCACCACATCTCCCACCAGTCCTTCTCTGTTTGTAAACAGCAGGTCAAGCGGGGCACCTCCCCTGGTAGCCTCACTTACCAGTTGTGTCAGGAAGTTCTCTCCCACACGCTCCAGGAACCTCCTAGACTATTTCCTCTCTGCTGTGTTGCATTTCCAGCAGATATCCAGTAACTTGAAGTCCACCATAAGAACAAGGGTTTGCAACTGTGAGACTTCTGCCAGTCACTTGCAGAATGCTTTGTCTGCCTTCTGCCTCTGCGTCCTGGTTGGGCGGTCTATAACAGACACCCAGTAGGATATCTACCTTGTTTGCCTTCCCCCTCATCCTTACCCAGAAGCACTTGACCTTGTCATCACAATCGTTGATTTCTATACAATCAAAACACTCCCTTACGTACAGAGCCACCTCACCTCCTCTACTTCAGAAGGGCCTATCCCTTCTGAAGAGCTTATGGCCATCCATTGCAGCACTCCAGTCATGACAGTCATCACACCATGTTTCTGTGATGGTGACTAAGTCATAACTGTCCTGCTGCTTGAGAATTTGTCTGATAGATGGACTTAAACAGTGCTTAGAAAAGTTGACATAGATTTGGGAGTCATTATTGTCGAAAGGAAAACTGAAGGCCTGAAAATTATGCCAGACATGAAGTAAGTGTAAGAGAAGCCTATAACCTGAATGTCTGCATGCACTGAGATGAAAGAGTTCATATTAAAAAAACATGGCTATGTCTCTGTCTGACAACTTTAGAATAGTACAAGCATCAGAACTTAATCCTACAGCCAGGTAATTTAGTATTTTATTTCTTGCTGGTCTTCTTGTTTCTTTCCTTCTTCCCAGTTCCTTTTAAAGGGTTTCACTACTTGTTAAAGTAGGCTGTTATAGGTAGACATCCTAAGTTTGGATTGTTCCCGAGGAAACGTGGGTGTCCCTGAATCTTCAAGTTTCTGGAATGAGAGAAAAGTCCAGGTTCATCACCTGCCTGACTATGGCACAGCAGTGTGTGTAGCAAGTGTTTTGAATGCCCTCTCTCAGCAAGAATTACATGCTGCAAAGGGGTAAATCTGGAACTGACTCGATGGACATAACTTGCCACAAGTCCCTCTCTGATGGTAGATAGAAACAGCCTTCTTTCTTTCTACAGCTCTTCACTTCTTACCCTGGTTTTATATGCCTGTGGATCATCTCTGTAGCTTGGTGTTTACTTCTATTCCTACCTACTTTATTGTTTTGCTATAAGACAGTGGAGCAAGGGTATGGAAACTGCCTATTAGAAGAGCCTGGCTATGAAAATATTTTTAGTTATTCTTCCTTAAATGGCTTACCTGTTATATAAAATAGTATATGTGTATAATATAGTTTTGGAGGGCTGAAACCTACCTGTTTGTTGCCATCAATTTTGACCTCTGTCAGTTTTAAGGAGCTGGTAGAGGTACAACGACATTTAGAGCAATCAGGCAACTGGAGCATTTTGGTGTCAGCTGGTCATCTTGTTCTGCTTCAATTGCTAAGTCAAAGCTGGGCCTTGATGTTTGCCAGAATAATTTTGTTGCTGATCTATGTCAGATTTTCTGACGCCTTGAAATATGCCATTAAAGTTTTGTATGTATAAAAAACAGATGTATTTAAAAAAAAAAAAAACCCAAAACCAAACATAATTTAACAAGATGTTATTTTCAGCCCACTAGAAACTGCTGCTGGCAGTAACGACTACCTGCAAATGTATTTACAGATGGCATGATTTAATCAGCAGGACATTTCAATGTAAGTAGAGTTCTTAATGATTTTTTGTTGCTTTCTTCATATTTTTTTAATTTTTTCCAGTTTCCAAGAGTAACTAGAAAAGTAATCTTAAAAATACTGGTGAAGAGGCTCGTCTTTATTCCATTCTCAGTCTTCAAAATGTCAAGCAGAGAAAATTACTAATAAAACTAAACAGACTCTAGGAGGCCATATATCCAAACATCTGCAGTATTTTTTCAGAAAACTTTCTATAACAGGTTCTTTCTGGCTCTCTCTGAATATGTGTGTGGCTTTTTTTTATGTTCAGGGTCAGCATTATTTCTATACAGAAGTGCGTGCTCTGGAAACTGGGTGTCCACCAGATCAACTTTCAATTTTAAAGAAATTGAGGTAGCAACTCATACTACAGTAGAATGTGCTTAGGGCATTACTAAGACCTCTCACTGACCCTGTAGAAAATACTATGTGATTTTTCCCTAATGTCTGATGAACTTATCTACTATGATTCTACAAGAAACAACTGAACAACTCAAAAGTGATTAAAAATATTGTCCTGAGCTCAGCTTACAGAATGCTGATGGGGCAAATACTCCAACCCAGTGTAAAAACAAAAATAAAACTTCTGAAATTTAGGTTTTTTTGACCTAATTTTATTAAAGGGATTTTTCTAGGTTCTATATTCATTTTCAGCCTGGAAAAGAGAAGGCTTCTAGGTCCATGCGATGAAATAATCATAGAACCACAGAATCATAGAATGGCTTGCAAGGGACCTTTAAAGGTCATTTAGTCCAACCCCACTGCAATCAGCAGCAACATCTTCAAGTAGATCACATTGCTCAGAGCTTCATCCAATCTGATCTCCAGTGTTTCCAGGGATGGGGCATCTACCATGTCTCTGGGAAACCTGTGCCAGTGCTTCACCACCCTCAGTATGAAACATTAAATCCACCCTCCCTTAGTTTACAGAATCACAGAATTACAGAATCATTAAAGTTAGAAAAGACCTTCAAGTTCATCAAGTCAAACCATCAATCCAACAGCACCATGCCCACTAAACCATGTCCCAAAGTGCCACGTCCACACATTTAAAACCATTACATATTGTTCTATTGCAACAGGCCCTGCTAAAAAGTCTGTCCCCACCTTTCTTACAAGCCCCCTTTAAGTACTGGAAGGCTGCAATAACGTCCCCCGGAGCCTTCCCTTCTCCAGGCTGAACTACCCAACTTGTTCAGCCTGTCCTCATAGGAGAACTGTTCCAGCCCTCTCATTATCTTTGTGGCCCTCCTCTGGACCCGCTCCAGCATGTCCATGTAACTCCTGTGCTGAGGGCTCCAGAGCTGGATGCAGGACTCCTGGTGGGGTCTCACTAGAGCAGAGTATAGGGGCAGAATCACCTCTCTCGACATGCTGGCCCCACTGCTTTGGATGCAGCCTAGGATACGGTTGGCCTTCTGGGCTGCGAGCGCACATTGCTGACTCAGGTCCAGCTTTTCATCCACCAGGACCCCCAAGTACTTCTAGGCAGGGCTGCTCTCGATCCCTTCATCCCCCAGCCTCTATTGATACAGGGCTTGCCCCGACCCAGGTGCAGGACCCTGCACTTGGCCTTGTTGAATCTCATGAGGCTCACACAGGCCCATTCCTTGAGCTTGTCCAGTCCCTCGGGATGGCATCCTGTCCCTCAGGTGTGTCAACCACACCACTCAGCTTGGTGTCATCTCCAAACCTGCTGAGGGTGTACTCAATCCCACTGTCTATGTCATTGATGAACATAATAAAGAGTACTGGTCCCACTACAGACCCCTAAAGAACACCACTCGTCACTGATTTCCATCTGAACATTGAGGTGTTGACCACTACCCCTTGGATGCGACCATTCAACCAATTCCTTTTCCACCGAATAGTCTATCATCCATCAAATCCATACATCTCCAATGTAGAAAGATATTGTGGAAGACCATATCAAAGGCCTTTCAGAATTCCAGATATATGACCTCCATAGCTCTTCCCTTGTCCACTGATGTAGTCACTCCATCAGAGAAAGCCGCTAGGTTGGTCAGGCAGGACATGCCCTTGCTGAAGCCATGCTGGCTGTCTCAAATCACCTCCCTGTCTTCCTTGTGCCTTAGCATAGCTTCTAGGAGGATCTACTCCATGATCTTCCCAGTCATAGAAGGGAGGCTGACAGAGCGATAGTTCCCAGGGTCCTCCTTGATATTCTTTTTAAAAATGGGTGCAATGTTTCCCTTTTTCCAGTCTCCAGGGACTTCACCTGACTGCCATGACTTTTCCAATATCATGGAGAGTGGCTGGGCAACTACATCAGCCAATTCCCTCAGGATTCTGGGATGCATCTTGTCAGGTTCCATAGACTTGTGTATGTTCTGGTTCCTCAGATGGTCTTGAATGTGATCTTCTTGTACAGTGGGAGGGACTTTGTTCCTCCAGTCCGATGTCTTGCAGTCCATCCCCTCGAGATGTGTGGGAAGAGAGACTGCCAGTGAAGAGTGAGGCAAAGAAGTCATTGAGTACCTCAGCCTTCTCCTCATCCATTGTTTACCAGTTTCTCAGTCTTGCTCATTGGGGGTGTACACTTTCTTTGATCTTCAATAATTGTTGCAAATTAAAATAACTTATTAATTGCAAGGAGGTAGCACACCCACTGGAATGCTGAAGACTAAGAAAACCAAGCATTTTTTTGAGGAAATAGATCGAAATAAAAGCCACTTCTAACTGAAAGAAATAAATACTTAGGTAGTGGATAATTCGTTGATAAGATATCATATTGGGGTTTTGATTTTTCAGAAAGTCTGTTATTTAGGTCTTAAAATTTCTCATAAAACTGAATTTAAAAAATCTTTTCACACTAAAACATCTGCGGAAGTTAAATGTTAATTTATTTTCATGTCTACCTTTTGGTATTATATAGAACGATCTTTTTTTGAAAGGATACCTGTAATTCAAGTGGAGACAGGAATTTTAATATCAAACCAGGAATTTCCAGCTTCACTGAAGTGATGTTTTCCTCCCCTGCCATTTTTAAGCTCTCAGGAAGATGGTAATGTATTTGCAAAACAAAATATTTCAGCAAGAAAACTTTAATCCTGTCCTTCTCCTTAGTTCTGTTTCTTTTCACCTTTTTGCCTGCTCTTAATAATATTTTGAGATTTAAATAACCCTTCACAGCAGCACTGGATGGTAGCTGATTTTTCTTTTAAGTGATAAGAAATAAATTGACAAAAACTTTGTGCTGCCTTGAAAAAATACTTAATTAAATTTTGCCTTGTTGCTAATTGCACCTAATAGTATTGAAAACTAAAATTATTTTTCATCTAGCACTTTTATGAAATTACTCTTGTTTGTGGCAAAGAAATGTAAATTAATTAATCTGTATTTTGTTTTTCACAGTCATGTAGGTCTTCACAGACTTCAAAGAGTAGTTAGTATGTAATATGTGTGTGTGTGTATATATCGAGATATATATATACACACACATATGAAAAAGTCCACAGGTATGAGGAAAGACTACTTGTCCTTCCCAAGAAGTATTTCTTTGCTCACAAATTTGTCTCTGTGGTTTTCAGCTATAGCCTTTTGATGGCTTTATGGTTCAGATAATCAAGCAACAGTATCGAACCTTTGCATATATATATACTTAGCAACAGTCTTTTCCTCTGCCTTTTGTTTTTCATTTTGCTAATGTAAAAAAAATGTACAATACTGTCCTGGTTTCAGCCAGGATAGAGCTGGTTTTCTTCACAGAAGCCAGTGTGAGACTGTGTTTTGGATTTGGGATGAAAAACTGTTGATAACGTGCTGATGCTTCAGGTTGTTGCTGAGCAGTCAAGGACAGTCCAGCTTCTCGTGCTGGCCTGCCAGCAAGGAGGCTGGGGGTGCCCGGGGAGCTGGGAGGGGACACAGCCGGGACAGCTGACCCAGACTGGCCAAAGAGATATTCCCCACCATACGATGTCATGTCCAGTACATGAACTGGAGTTGGCCGGGGGGTGGAAATCGCTGCTCGGGGACGGTCTGTCGATCGCCGGGTGGTGAGCAATTGCTGTATTGGGCATCACTTGTTCTTGTACATTCCTTTGTTGGTGTTATCATTGTTGTTTCCTTCTTTCTTTCTGTCCTATTAAACCGTGTTTATCTCAACCCACGAGGTTTTTTCCTAATTCTCTCCCCTGTCCCACTGCAGGAGGGGGAGTGAGTGAGCGGCTGTGTGGTGCTTAGTTGCCAGCTGGGGCTAAACCACGACAGTCCTTTTTGGCACCCAACGTGGGGCACAAGGCTTGAGATAATAACGGTTGCAGGTCACGATATCAGTTTATTTGATTGGCATGATGCTCTCGTCTTTGCCGTACATGTTAAGGATCGGTGTTGGTTTCTGCGGGCTGCTGTACTCTGCAATGGTCAGTAATGTCTCGCCTGCGAGATTTGTTTTTAGGACACTGACCTTGAGCTTAACGTGGTGTCATCTGAGCTCTGTACTAAAGCTGCTAATGTATTTTGGCTACTGTCTTGTGAAGACGATTAGCAATTATACTTCTGCCTCTGAAAGGCTTTCTATGGAGGAAATGCAGAATGGTACCTTTGCTACCCTCTGTCATTACATTTCCTCCTTCATCACAATAATTTTTCAGTATTTTGAACACCCTTGGGTAGGTAAAATACCTCTATTGCTACTTCTGGGGAACATTGTTTTGGTTTTGTCTAAGGTTAGTAAGCAATTTAGGAATATCACCCAGAGATCTGCCCCAAGGCTGGATAGTTATGAATGGCAGGGTGTGTGGAGCAGCATGGGCAAATGCCTGGGGCGGTGGGCACCTCCGGTGTTTTGGAACTTCACTCCCAAACAAGTGCAGAATCCTGATAAACCAGCAGAATATTTGGAAGAAGGATGCTGTCAGCCTGGCAGCTCCAAGGAGACACAAATCATTGCAATGTGCTGGGGCCTGGCCCATGTCTACCGAGCTCTATTTAACACTATGCAAAGGGGAAAGAGGCTCTCTGGATCTGATGGCAATGTGGCAGGCACTGTGACTACTCCAACCCCTGTGGCGGGCACTGTGACTACTCCAACCACCACGGCGGGCACTGTAGCTACTCAGACTGTTGCAGCTGAACCAGAGAATCAGCCCATCCCGGTATCAGTTGCCCCATACAAAAGAAGAAATCTTGGAAGTGGAAGTCAGCTCGTTTAGTAAGGGAGGAGGAAGATTCTGCTAAGAAGGAGGCAGAGGAAGAGAGTGAGGAGGCAGAGTGCTCTGAAGCAGGGCCATCACAAGTACGGAAGAGGGAAGAGAGCGAGTCATCGCTTGAAGAGGAGGAAGAGGAAGAACTCATAAAAGAGTCAGTAACTACCCGATCTCTATCCCTGAGTGAATTGCGAGATATGCGAAAGGATTTCAGCCGTCGTCCAGGTGAGCACATTGTCACCTGGCTGCTCCAATGCTGGGATAATGGGGCCAGTAGCCTGGAATTAGACGGTAGGGAAGCCAGGCAGCTGGGATCCCTTTCTAGAGAAGGGGGCATTGACAAAGCAATGGGAAAAGGTGCACAAGTCCTCAGCCTCTGGAGACGACTCCTGTCAGGTGTGAAGGAAAGGTATCCCTTCAAGGAAGATGTTCTATGTCACCCAGGCAAGTGGACCACCATGGAGAAAGGTATCGAGTACCTGAGGGAGCTAGCTGTGCTGGAAGTGATTTATGGTGACTTGGACAATGGACAATCATCCAAAGATCCAGATGAAGTCAATTGCACGTGACCTATGTGGCGGAAGTTTGTACGGAGTGCACCATCATCATCACCATCATCATATGCCAACTCATTAGCAGTAATGGCCTGGAAAGACGGAGAGAGACGAATGGTGGATGAATTGGCTGGCCAACTCCGGCAATATGAAGAAAGTCTCTCTTCCTCCCTACGTGCCTGCGTCTCTGCTGTACAGAAATTGTCCCGGGAGTTCCAGCAATTCAAAGAGGATATGCCCTACCCTCCACCTGTACGGACCAGTGTCTCAGCCATTAGGAGTAAGCGCTCTTCTGTTCAAGAGAGAAGACATAGAGGATACACACCACGAGCCAGCCTATGGTTTCAATTGTGTGACTACAGAGAAGACGTGAGGAGGTGGGATGGAAAACCTACCTCAACCCTAGAGGCACAAGTACACGAGCTGCAAGGAAAGACAATTACAAAAGGGAGTTCAGGTTCCTCCAGAAAAATTGTCGCTCCACTTTCCAGTGGGCAGCTTCCTAGAAAGAATAGAAGAGCTGATCTCACCTCTGATCCTCTTGAAGGGATTTCTGATTCCTATTTACAAGAAGTGGGAACGAGTACTATGACCAGGACTAGAGGGGCCCTGCCTCCAGCCAGGCGGAGGAGAGGGACAACTGAGTTTATTGGACTGTGTGGATTAGATGGCCTGGCACATCAGACCCACAGGAATATAAGGCTTTAGTGGACACCGGTGCACAATGTACCTTAATGCCATCAAGCATATAGGGGCAGAACCCATCTGTATTTCTGGAGTGACGGGGGGATCCCAACAGCTGACTGTACTGGAGGCCGAAGTGAGCCTAACTGGGAATGAGTGGCAGAAGCACCCCATTGTGACTGGCCCGGAGGCTCCGTGCATCCTGGGCATAGACTACCTCAGGAGAGGGTATTTCAAGGACCCAGAAGGGTACCGGTGGGCTTTTGGTGTAGCTGTGTTAGAGAAGGAAGACATTAAACAGCTGTCCACCTTGCCTAGTCTCTCAGAGAACCCTTCTGTGGTGGGGTTGCTGAGGGTTGAAGAACAACAGGTGCCGATCGCTACCACAACAGTGCACCGGTGGCAATATAGCACCAACAGAGACTCCCTGATCCCCATCCATGAGCTGATTTGTCAGCTGGAGAGCCAAGGAGTGATCAGCAAGACTTGCTTACCCTTTGACAGCCCCATATGGCCAATGCAAAAGTCTAATGGAAAGTGGAGATGACAGTAGACTATTGTGGCCTGAATGAAGTCACGCCACCACTGAGTGTTGCTGTGCCGGACATGCTAGAACTTCAATATGAACTGGAGTCAAAGGCAGCCAAGTGGTATGGCACCATTGATATTGCTAACGCATTTTTCTCAATCCCTTTGGCGGCAGAATGCAGGCCACAGTTTGCTTTCACTTGGAGGGGTGTCAAATACACCTGGAATCAACTTCCCCAGGGATGGAAACATAGCCCTACCATTTGCCATGGGCTGATCCAGACTGCACTGGAACAGGGTGGCGCTCCAGAGCATCTGCAATACATTGATGACATCATCGTATGGGGCAACACAGCAGAAGAAGTTTTCAAGAAAGGGAAGAAAACAATTCAAGTACTTCTGAAAGCTGGTTTTGCTATAAAACAAAGTAAAGTCAAGGGACCTGCACAAGAGATCCAGTTTTTAGGAATAAAATGGCAAGATGGATGTTGACAGATCCCAACAGATGTGATCAACAAAATAACAGCTATGTCTCCACCAACTAGCAAAAATGAAACACAAGCATTTTTGGACGTTGTGGGTTTCTGGAGAATGCATATTCCAAATTACAGTCTGATTACACTGATAAAGCCCTCTTTATCAAGTGACCCGGAAGAAGAATGATTTTAAATGGAGCCCTGAGCAACGACAAGCCTTCGAATAAATCAAACAGGAGATAGTTCACGCCGTAGCCCTCAGGCCAGTCCGGGCAGGACAAGATGTTAAAAATGTGCTCTACACAGCAGCCGGGGAGAATGGCCCTACCTGGAGTCTCTGGCAGAAGGCACCAGGAGAGACTCGAGGTCGACCTCTAGGGTTTTGGAGTCGAGGATATGGGGGATCTGAGTCCCGCTATACTCCAACTGAAAAGGAGATATTGGCAGCATATGAAGGAGTTCGAGCTGCCTCAGAAGTGGTTGGTACTGAAGCACAGCTCCTCCTGGCACCCCGACTGCCAGTGCTGGGCTGGATGTTCAAAGGGAGGGTCCCCTCTACACATCATGCGACTGATGCTACGTGGAGTAAGTGGGTCGCGCTTATTACACAGCTGGCTCAAATAGGAAACCTTAATTGCCCAGGAATCTTGTAATTGATCATGGACTGGCCAGAAGGCAAAGATTTTGGAATATCACCAGAAGAGGAGGTGGCGCGTGCTGAAGAGGCTCCACCATATAATGAACTGCCAGAGAACGAAAGGCAATATGCCCTATTTACTGATGGGTCCTGTCGTATTGTAGGCAAACATCGAAGGTGGAAAGCTGCTGTATGGAGCCCTATATGATGAGTCGCAGAAGTTGCTGAAGGACAGGTGAATCAAGTCAGTTTGCGGAGGTGAAAGCCATCCAGCTGGCTTTAGATATTGCTGAATGAGAAAAATGGCCAATACTCTATCTTTATACTGACTCATGGATGGTGGCAAATGCTCTATGGAGGTGGCTACAGCAATGGAAGCAGAGCAACTGGCAATGCAGAAGCAAGCCCATCTGGGCTGCTGAATTGTAGCAAGATATTGCTGCCCGACTAGAGAATCTAATCAAAACTTTTACGTACTGTAGAAGGGGATAAAGTCCCTGTGGTGCATGTGAGAAATATGCTGGGGAAGACAGTCTGGGTTACTCCTGCCTCAGGCAAAGGCAAACCCATTCGTGGGATTGCCTTTCCCCAGGGACCTGGGTGCACTTGGTGGGTAATGCTGGACAGCTGACCCAGACTGGCCAAAGAGATATTCCCCACCATACGACGTCATGCCCAGTACATAAACTGAAGTTGGCCGGGGGCTGGAAATCGCTGCTTGGGGATGGGCTGTCGATCACTGGGTGGTGAGCAATCGCTGTATTGGGCATCACTTGTTCTTGTACATTCCTTTGTTGGTGTTATCATTGTTGTTTCCTTCTTTCTTTCTGTCCTATTAAACCGTGTTTATCTCAACCCACGAGGTTTTTTCCCTAATTCTCTCCCCCGTCTCACTGCGTGAGACGGAGTCTCACTGAGTGAGCGGCTGCATGGTGCTTAGTTGCCAGCTGGGGCTAAACCACGACAAATACAGATGGTTGGTTCTAATTTCACCTTCTCAGTTGAATGCTCTTGTTTACCTGTGATTTTCCAATACCTGGGATCAGCTGGTGGATTACTTTTTTTTTAAGTATAATCTCTCTTCTGGCTTTTTAGCACAGGAACCTAATTTAGCATGAATTTTGTGCCTGCTCAGAAACATAGCATCCATAGATAAAAATATTTGTTCTGCTGAAAAGAAAAAAGAAAAGGAGAAAATTGTGTTTTGGACTGCACACTGGTCCCTGTCCTCATGGTATTGAGTCATTCCAGAGAGTTGACTCTGCTGTCTTGTTCCTCTTCATCAGACAATGAAGTGCTGCTCTAGTAGATCCTGGTGCATCCTCTAACATCTCAACACATAAGGTACTTGACAGCAGCTTTATCTAGGATGTTACAGTGATTGCTTTGCACCAGCTGTCATGGCTCCTGCAGGCCCTTCTAGCAATGTAAGAAATCACTCATTTTATTGGCAGGTCTTCAGCCTGATCAGAAAGTATACCAGCTTGATTTGATGCTTTGTTGCTTATCCTGCAGCTCTGAGAGATTAATTTCTGGGTCTATACCAATGTAGTTGTAGCAATAGTCTCAGAAAGGCAGTGCAAAGAGGTAATGTTTTTCCAAGTGAAATAACTCTAATACTCTGAATTCAGAGTGCAAAAGATTTCTTTTAGAAAATAAGTTTGCATTTGGATCTAATCTTCTTCACTAGAAGACTGCATTTGAATCTAATCTGCTTCTAATGTGTGTGTGAGTGGAAACTACATCAAGAAACCATGGATCTGAAGAAAATTTAGTTTCTGATTTTAATTTGTTAGACTCTGACACCCTACTTATCTATTCCTTTCCAGATTAACACCTGTCCTGTTCATCTTGGGTAGAACAGAAGTCTTGATATGAAAAGCTATAATACCATTTGCTCACCTCTATTCATGTGCAAATAATCTGTTCCTCAGACCCTAAGCTTTTCCATGTCAGACCTGACATTTACGGATGACAAGTTTCCACTTTCTAATTGTCAGCTTTCTCTAGAACTGTTTTTCCTCTTAGGAATGCTTATTTTTAGTGACTTCACTGTTGCTGTCTGCCTTGCATTTTCTCAGAGATGCTTTTTTTTAAGGCAGAAAACATGGAAGGATTTTTTTTTCTTTGAGTGAACAGATAATACAAATAACAATATCAGGAACTTCAACAATGTTTTAAATTATTTAATCAGATTCATTATCAGCAGTTTTCATTTAATATGGATCTTGCTCTGGCAATTGTCTGTCACTTCAAGAACAAAGGTTTCAATGTCTGTTTACTGTTGCAGATGAATATTGACAGAAGTGGACATCATTCACGTACTCTGGTGCTATCTCTGGCATGATGCAAACAGATAGCTTCACGTCTATGATAATGTAAATAGACAGCCACCTTCCCTGTGTTCTGCATTGCAAGGTAATGGGTTATTCACAGAGGAGTGCTAAGGGTCTGATGGAGACAGAATTCTCTGGAGCCAGTGCTTTAGACTGGACATACCCTACAGCTGCCATGTTTGGTGCCTTCTATGAGGGCGCAGCATGAAAGCTGTGATATTTCTTCGATGCTTAGTTCAAAATTTTAATTCCATAACTATTTCTGCTCTAGGACAATAAGATTTGGTTAGTCTGCCAGCCAAGACACAATTTTCATTATATTATCACCCTGAACATTGCTCCAGACCGTTCCAGGAGATGCCAGAGCAGCTTTGTTTGTAAGCACAGGCTGTGAGAGACAGGGTAAAATACATTTACAGAATCATTAAGTTTGGAAAAGACCTTTAAGAGGATCAAGTCCAACCATCATCAATCCAACCATTTATAGACTCTAAGTGATTTTTCAAGCAGTTAGGGAAATGTCTGACTCTGGATGCACATATTGTATGGAAAGTATTGTGTGGAAAAAAATGTTTGGGCTTTAAACAAATATTTATGAGCTGCTTAAATACAACATGGCGCTGAAAGATGAGGGATTCTGTACACTGACAGAAGATCAGATTATCCTGTATCAGTACAGTAATAAAGAAAGAGCCAACTGAGGTGGGTAGAATAGAGAATGAGGAAACATTTTCTTAATAAAGTTTTATGAAATGCCCTTCAGAAGGTATGAATCAAAAACACTCCACCCACCAAACACACAACTGTTAGAAGTGTCAAGTCTATGCCCCCCAAAGGTGCTGCTACATAACGACAAAGCGTACCAGTGTCAACTTACTGAAGTACTGCTCCCGCCAAGGCAGTTCCAGAGCGTTTGTCACCAGAGCCTGCCCACTGGGTCACGGAACCACTGGGGCGGGGCGCCTCTGGGAGTGACCGCGCGGTCACCGCGCCGCGCTTTTCAGAGCACCGGCTAAGGCGGGAGGACAAGCAACAGGCAGAACGGGCAGGGTCTGTGCAGGGCAGCTGGGGCCACAGGCACCGGCATTTGAAGCCACCGGGGCGAAAAGCACCGCAGCGCGGCGTCGCGCTGCAAGACTCTTCCCACGACGGCAAACCCGCGGCAAACCCGCGAACGCATAGGCGCAGGAGAGGGAGCGGCCCCGCCCCCCCGAGCCAGCCCCTTTGACGCGCCGCCGGCGGGGTCAGGAGCGGGGGAGGCCAGACCGCTTCACGTACCACAGCAGCCCCCGGGAGCGCGAGCGACCAGAGCGGGCAAACAGGGCGTGACGCAGCGGTTGGCAGTTGGCGCGGCGCTTGGCGCGGGCGGGGCGGGCAGGGCAGGCGCGCGGGCGGGGCGCAGTCCCACACCGGAGTAGAGGCTCTCTTGAGGAGTGGCCACCGCCCGCCCAGAAGGGGCCCCGCCGTGGTCTCCACTCGGCTGAAAGCCGTGGCCAGAGCGAATGTGGTGACCCAGACTGAGCTCCCGCTCGAGCAGGCGGCTGTGCAGGTGTCCGGCTGCAGGGAGTGCATGAGCCTGTCGCTCGTGCCGGAGACCAACGGAGATATCACCTGTGTGCGGTGTGACAGGGGAACAACCTCCTCAGCCTGGGGCAGAGCTGGCAGAGGCCGTGGAGAGGCTGAGGGGTATCGGGGGGTGCGAGAGGCGGATGGATCGGTGGAGCCGCACCCGGCCGCCCCTGAGGCAGAGGCAGCCGGTGGAGGCCCCACAAGCAGCAGGGGATCCCCTGCCCTCTTGCCACCAGGCAGAAGGAGGGGACCTAATAGGTGGAGGGAAATGGAAACAGGTCCCTGCTCAGGGCTGCGGCGAATCCCCTCCTGGCCTCCCTCACCATCCCAGCTGCCCTTCCACAGCAGGTATGGGGCTCTGGAACATGAGGGCCAGGCACATGAGGATGTAGATGAAGGCCTATCCAGGGGGTTGCCTAGGACGAGTCAGTCAGCCCCATGCATTACAACTGCCTCTGTTAAGTAAAACAGGAGGGTAATTGTCATAGGCAATTCCCTTCTGAGGGGTACAGAGGGCCCAATATGCCAACCAGACCCAACACACATGGAAGTCTGCTGCCTCCCTGGGGCTCAGGTGAGAGACATTACTGGGAAACTCCCTGGCCTGGTATGGCCCACCAGCTGCTGCCCGCTGATTGTGCAGATTGGCAGTGGCAAAGTCTGAAAGGAATTAAAAGGAACTTT